>NC_081251.1:84437201-84784701 GCF_030490865.1 Poecile atricapillus
TCCTTTCCTTTCCACTTTCCTTTCCTTTCCTTTCCTTTCCTTTCCTTTCCTTTCCTTTCTTTCCTTTCCTTTCCTTTCCTTCTTTCCTTTCCTTTCCTTTCCTTTCCTTTCCTTTCCTTTCCTTTCCTTTCCTTTCCTTTCCTTTCCTTTCCTTTCCTTTCCACTTTCCTTTCCTTTCCTTTCCACTTTCCTTTCCACTTTCCTTTCCACTTTCCTTTCCTTTCCCCTTTCCTTTCCTTTCCTTTCCTTTCCTTTCCTTTCCTTTCCTTTCCTTTCCTTTTCCTTTCCTTTCCTTTCCTTTCCTTTCCTTTCCTTTCCTTTCCTTTCCTTTCCTTTCCTTTCCTTTCCTTTCCTTTCCTTTCCTTTCCTTTCCTTTCCTTTCCTCTTTCCTTTCCACCTCCCTTTCCTTTCCACTTTTCTTTCCTTTCCACTTTCCTTTCCACTTTCCTTTCCACTTTCCTTTCCTTTCCACTTTTCTTTTTCTCTCTCCCACATGCAAATACTCAGAACAGCAGCTGCCTCTCTGCCAGGATGTAACCAATACTTTAAAACCTCACTGATGACCACTTGGGGCAGAGGTATATCATGATACACGGGTTAGTGTTTCCAGCTTAATAGCCTCTTGGCACCAACAATGCTCTCTCTGCAACCTCACTGTCGAACACTGAAAGTATGACTGAGGACTAGCAGCAGCTGTCAAGGACACCAAAGCACACATGAGGGTGATTACTTACCTCTAACTACAAAATGGGATGCAGGAAAAGAAGGGGTTTCTTTTCAAATTTTGGTTCATTCAGCTGAAGGTTGTCTGGATGAGCGTTCAACAAAAACTGTGGCTTTTCCTATGTGTTCCCTTCTACCTACTGCAAATACTAGCAGAAAATAGTCTCTTCTCCCAAAAACCAATGAGCAGAACGGAGGTGCAATACCAAGTCCATCTGCAGAGTAGATGTTAGTATGAGAAAGCTCTTGGCCACCCCATTAGCCCCACAGTTCTACAGGTCAGAGCTGCATGAGGGACTATGGGACACTACATCACTCTAGCCCCAGCTTGCACTGTGGGGGCACCCTCAGGCATGAAGAGATTCATGGCATAGTCCTGTTCCTAGACACAGGCCCTGGCAAAGTGTCACACTGACCTTGAGAAAACCAAGTATCCTTTGCAAATGGAGAGTTATCATATGTCTCCACCACATGTAGGAGAAGAAACAGGCAAAGAAGGCAAGCAGATATAGGGTGGGTGCCAGAACTTCTCTAAACAGGGTGATGCAATGCCAATGAAAAAACACTCATCCTATCCACAATAGCTACTGTTGAAGCAATCCATTTCTACAGCCTAGATAGTATAGTGCCCACACTACACTATTCCAATAAAGGGTAGGGCAAGGAATGAACAGATGGGAGCTACTCCCAGCCATATAGTATGACAGTGGATCATGAACCTGCCAAAATCTAAGGACGCCCAAGTCTGTGGTACATTTTGGGAGAGTCACATCACAGCTGGGCTGGACAGAAGGACTAAAAGGAAGCAGTCAGGCAGCAGCTGCTGTCAGCAAAAAGGTCTGCCAGACTTCAGGCATGTACTGAAGTTTTGAGGCTTGGAGGTTGTTCCTCCAAGGTTGATAGACAACCACAGTGCTCCTCAGCTCAGAAGGAAGGACCTTCTTGCTAGAAGGATTTTAGTACAGCTCATGACAGGTTCAGGTACATATTCAGCTGCTTTATCATACATTACAACTTTTTAGCATCAACCTCTTGTTTTTTCAGATAATATGAGTGAGGAGAGGGATTTTGTGTTAGTTGGGCTGAAGAAAATTGGAATAGTGGATAGTCAAGGACAATGTAAAGGTAAGCTTCTCCAAGAGACTAAAACAAGTTGCCTAGACATTAAATATTGTATTTCTCCCATTTTGGGCGTTATGAAGCAAGTTTGATTTCCTTCCCTTTTGACCGCAGGAGCCCAAGAATAAACATTAAGAAAAACCCTCAAAATTTGAAGCCCAAGATGGAAAACCACTAGCAGCATCTCCAGGACTCAAGAAGGATGGATACCAGCCAGAGAAATGTTAAGTCACTTTCACATTATGGGCACTATGACCAACCAGCGCAATGTTGAGTCACCCTCACATTCACCCTATCACAGCTCAGCCTCCTCTAGAGGCTCAGCATCAGACCTCTCAGCATTCCAGAGTTTTCAGCTCTGTTTCCAGCATGCTACAGAAGTAGCAATGCTGGGAACAGGACACTGGTTTCAGGAACACCCCCAACATCAGGGGCACTACCAACTTTAAGAAACACTGCTTGCTTCAAGCTCTTTCAGCTTCAAAATGAAGACAAAGAAAACAGAAGCCGCACCCAATGCTACCTCCCAGACAAGTGCTTAGGGAACCCTGTCACTGACAGACATCATGACACCAAGGTAAGAATGGCTCACAAAGACAGCAGAGCTATATTTTGCAGGGATGGATCTAATCTCCTCGGTAAAAAAGACACTAGGGAAACCACGCCAGTCCCTTTGCTCCTGAATCAGGTGCACGTGGTCCTAGGGCAATGCAGCTCCCTGCTGCCTTGCAGCAAGACAGAGACATGCAGTAGAACTGTGGGAAGGTCTGGGTTGCCATTAAATGACTTACACTGCACATCTACTCGAATGGACTTGATGGCAGGGACCCCAACCCCATTTCTGCTTTGCAGTAATAGCGGCCCCCCTGCAGCCTCTGGATCTTCTCAATCCGAAGGGTCTCATTAAGCACTGACGTCTCTTGGAATTTGTCCGATGCGCTGCCAGCGGTTTTGGTCCATCTCACCTGCATGAGAAGAACAAGAGAAATTAAATCAGGGACACAAAATAGAGATTCCAAGATTCAGTAGAGCTCCTTTTGTTGCTCTTCCCCTTCCTCCCTAGCTACTTTCATAAAGAGGTCCCACAGCATACAGCATTGCCAGACTTACCAAAGCCCAGCTACTGATCTCAGTATGTCTCAGTAGCCCAGCCATTCTGGTCCATTGCCAATCCCCATGTTCAACAGTCCAGGATAACCCCTCAATTCACCCAGACACACGCTGCATGTTTGCCACTCCTGCTCTGATCCTGCAAACACAGCAGCTTGCCCAGTTTTATGCCACTATCTGCACAGCACAGGACTTTCAGCATTCAGCCTTGAGACCACATGTGGCTGGTAGGCCACATGGACATGTAGGACACTACAGCAGACATCAGTTCACAGCTACAGAGTTTTTACTGCAGTCCACACTCATCTTTTTCTGGACAGCAAGGCTATTTCTGTTTTTTTGCTTTTCCATGACTGAGAAAATGCAGTTGCTATCTGACTTTTGTCCCTTTCCCACTGGGAACATCTGTGTATTTTATTTTTGTAAGACATCCTTTTGCAGTACACGTGCTTTTCCTCTGTTTTTAAAGATACAGGGGGAAAAGAAATAAAAAAATAAAAAAAAATCCCTTCAGATTTCAATCCACCTTTTCATGTCTTTGTCCTTATGTCACATGTCTTAAGATCCTGGGCAACAGGATGCTGCAGGGGCAACAGAGCTGCATGGTATTTCATAGTGAATGGTGGCAAGAAGACAGCAATCCCAAAGACTGAAGGGTTTCTCTTTTGTCTGGAATGAGGTACAGCCCTTGCAGTGGCAGTACAAGCTTCCCCCTTGTTTTGTGCACTCCACACAATGAAAGAGAGATACAGCTTTTCTCAGTCCATTGGTTTTCTATATCTGCAACCTCCCTTCTAAAGGCTGCTGACTGCTGGCCTCCTACTCTGGGACAATTTAGACTCTGGAACTGAGATCCAGCAAGATCAGCCAGCAGAAAGAAGAAGGACTTCCATTAGCATTGGCTGTAGATACAATGGACCAAATACCTTAGCAGCTCTGCCAGACTTTGCCTAAAGCTCATTGCCATCGCCTGATTGGTGTTGATGCTCTAGAAGGAGCAGGGGTGTCTACATCCCAACCCAGAGCACCAGGCTGGGCAGTGTCTCTCACGACAGCATGGATGTGTCCACTGCTGCAAGTCTGACTCTGCCTTTGCTTGGTGTCCAGAAAGCAATGAACAGCAGACTCTGCATGGGACTCAATGAAGGGCACTACCAACAACTTCACAAACTCCCCCAAGCAGCATCTCTGTGACTGTACAACCAAGAGAAATGGATGAACCACAAAGGACCAACTCCTAAGGCAAACACATATGGGAAGCTTCTTCTAGGGTGTTCCTACTCTGTATTAAGAGGGTTAAAGATTTGAGATTTCAGTTTAGACTTTCAGTTTTTGGAGAGACTTCACATACTGAAGACAAGTAGAAGGTCTTTATAAGCTTCTGCAAAGCTTTGCAGACTGTTTTTCATGAAAGTGAGCTTAAATGCTTCATAGTTTAACAAGCTAAGTGCTTGCAAAATGGGGCATCCCTCCATGAGTCCAGTATGTAGGAGAAAGCTGGACATCCCACTTCCCACAGTTCTCCTCTATGTGGAGACTACAAATAAGTGCCCTGGGGGAGCACGAGTAACGGGCAAGACTAAAGGCTTACCTGTGGCCGGGGGTGTCCTGTGACCAGACACTGCAGGACCAGAGTGTCCCCCTCCCGAATTGTGTAAACACGTTCACTGATGTTGTCTTCCTTCACCACGCATGCTTGCCCAGCATGGATGATTTGGGCCTGAGCCGGAGCTGTAGAAAGGAAAGAAGTGGTAAAGATGGAAATGAGCAGTACCCCCATCTCCTTATGCCCTCTGCCCAGGGTAGCTTCTCCCACCTCTCAAGCCACAAGAGGGGCAGAGACAGGCAGTTCTGGGAATGAGTCATGGAGGTCTTAGGAGACATACTATTAAGCAATTTTCCCCATTTCCTGAGCAACTGATATCAATTACTATTTCAAAACCTTTGGTTCTGTTGGGATGAGCAGCTCTAGACACTGAAAAGCAGAATATGGTGCTTTTTTGGGGTGGACCCTCCTGCATGAGTTGAGGACTAAAAATTTCCCGCTGTCATCTCTCCCAGAAAGGAGAATGTGCAAGCAGCTATAGCAGGGACCTGGTCAAATCACAACTGCTCTATGTCTGTCTAAAATAAGCCAAATTATTATGATTTACCTTGTAGGGGGCTGGGATAACTACTGAGCTGAGTCAGAAAGGGCCCTGAAGCTCTGTACGGCTATTAGCACATATCCCTAGAACATGAATTGCACACACTGCAGGAAAAACAAGTCTTTCCCATATTAAATAGCAGCCTGTCTCAGCTACAGACAAAGGAAACAGCCTCTGCAGGACCAGAGGACCCCATAATCTGTAGGGATCTCTCCACCTATGGCTGCTAATGGAGACCAATTACTGCCAGTCCAGACAGGAAAATGGGTAAAGACCAGTGCAGTGGAAAAGTACATAGACAGAAAGCTCCCAAAACAAAGTTATAAAATGTCACAAACTCAAACAGCACCTATATCCCACAACAGACCTGACGAGCAGCAGGAAGAGACCAGCTCTAGTAGAACAGGATTTTATAAAGAAAAATGTCTCAGCTCTGAAATTCTGTGCAAACAGCCTTTGGCTCCCTACTCCAAAGCGTTTGTGTGATCAGAGAAGTGGCTGAGATGCATTGAAGGTGACTGTGCAGCCCAGATGCATACCCGCGTGTGTTTGACAGGGAAACTCCAGTTGTACTTCAAGATGCAGAGAAACCCACACACATGTCAAAGAATTGGTGTCTCACTGACAGTCCCCTGGGATACTTACCCAGCTTGCTAGAACATTTTCAGGTGACTCTGGAGTTACAGCTCTAGCCCCCATTAGTGGAATATAACAAAAATAAACAAACCACAGTAGATTATCAAAGGATTTAAAGCAATGAGCCTTAGAGAACCTTCCTAAGCAAGGATAAATTTTCCACAACCTGTTAAAGCTGAACCAAGCACACACTTTTTCCTGAAGGTTAGTTGAGCTTTGAAGACTGGCTTTTAAAAAATTATTTGCATTCCCTTGGAATAACCAAAATGCTCCAGAGCAAATCACCTGGACGAGAGAAGTGCTCAGGTTTTTGCTGGCTTAATCCACCAGCAGTACAAACAGCAGGACAGAATTGGCTTGGGCAGTGGAGAAGATCTGCCTTTGAGATCAGCCTTTATAAACTGGTGTCACCACAATGCACTGACCAAGCAGCAGGGACACAAGAGTGGACACAGGGCTAGTGGGAAACTGCCCTTGCTGCTGGGCCTTTACAGCCTACCATGGCCACCCAACATCTACACAGCAGCACTGCACATAGAGCAAGATAATCTCTCATTTTCCATCCCTTCCGTCTTTCCAGCATGGTGGCACTTTGTTAAAATCATTGTTACTCTCCAAACTGTTGACAAACAGAAGCAACATGTCTATTTGAATAAGATAATGGCACAAATATGGACAAATCCCTCAGCCTCTACTGTCTACCCCTTCTGCAGGCCTCCCAAGATGCCTGCCATCACTTAGACATCCTCTGTTGGTTTTCAAGCAAGGCAAGCACCCTGAATAGAAGGCAGCACGTGGCCCTCCCTGGCCACATGGACCATTCACCCACAAGACTTCAATGTGATGGATGGCGAAAATGGTGTTTATTGCAGGGGAATTTAACATTTTATAACCTAGGGTCATTGTGTTACTCCCATTCTGCTTTCATCACACGTAGGTGCTATTGGCTAATTGCAGGAGGCTTTACTATCCTAACAGAGAGGGGTGGGTTACTAGCTTTCCGTTACATCCCGAATTCTTCCACACCGCCATCCCCTAGACTACAACAATCCCGGAATGCCAAAACTGACTGTTAAGACTTCACTGGTACAACTGAGCAGATGAGTAACCTTCCTCTGCCTGGATGGCAGAGAGTCTTGCTGAACCCAGGAGAAAGCACAAACCTGTATATGTGCTTACACACATCTGTGTGTTTGTACACACCTACATGTATGGACATACATGCAGATATGTAAACACATTAATTAAAATAGTGATTTATCAGGAAAACACATCATGAATGCTTGTCAAGCCAACAGTTGCAGGGAGGAAGTCAGAAGTCTACATAACCTTTGCTAATACATCTTAATCCAAATGACAGCCTCTTGTGCTGTTTTAGCCCTCAGATCAGTTTTCTGCAGATCTGCCATAACACCTTTAGCTCCACTGTACTGCAGAGCACTTCTTACAGGGCTGAGATACAGGCCATTATGCTGATCTCTGATGATTAAAAGAGAGACTCAGTCCCTTCCCATCCTATGCCACATTTCCCCAGTCCCCAAACTGAGCTGCCTGCATTTCAGCAGGGTCCTGGCACCCTGAAGCAGCAAAGCTCTGGTAACTTCTCTTCATAGTCTCTGGGCTTTGCCAGCTGGTGGCTCTATTCTCCCTTTCCAAACTATGACCTTGCTGTCAAAACCAATTTCCAGACACCCCATGGAGAATCAGAATATTTATCTGCAGCTCTAGCTCCCAGTTAAATGTTGCTCTTAAGTTGCTCTGCAGTACCTCATATGGTATACAAAGAAAGCATTGCAACTTTCACTCTTCCCTTTGTCTATTCCACTTCCATTATTTCACCTCTGTTGTGTAACACTTTTCTACCAGTTGTCCAGAGGCACTTCCACGTGGGGAACTTCCACAAGAAAATCATTAGGTAGAGTGGTATAGGATTAGAAGGCTTTGTGCAATTCTGGTGTCAAAATACCTTGGTGTAATTTGCTGGCATATCCCTGAGTCTGAGAGAAACATTATTTAAACTAATCCTTGTAAGGCACTGGACTACAACAAAATGACAGCCCTGGGGATAAGCCCTGGGTCATAATTTTGTCCTCTTCTCCCAAATTCTCCATGGATACACTGAGCTGTAATGAAGCTTACAAGCAAGGGTATACACATCAGCCTTTGTTCACAGATGTCTAAACTTCCTTGTGTCACCATCATTAACATCTTTCAGCTAACTCGTTTGAAAGGGACATCACGTTAAGGGAACCTCCACTGCTTAAGCTGTAATATTTCTCTGGCAGTAACAGCACCAGGACCTCAGCAGAACAATCACCATTTTTTGATGTCTTAAATCCATGTGAACCCAGATCTCTAAAAAGGGAACTCAGAAAACTTGGGGTTGTCTTGGAAAGAAAAGCACTCAGGTAGATGGCACAGGAGCCTGAGATACTGCCTCTGGTTTGGTTATAACTTCACATTAGTAGGTGGAGGCTGAGCAATGAACAAACACAGCTTGGAGACTGTGTTAAGTCACAAGATGAGGCTTGGGACGGTCTTTGTTTCAAGCTCAGCCTGCTATAGCACACAAAAGCTAGGAGAGTCACCTCATGCTGTATTACAGATGGGCAGAGAGACTGCAAGGATTAATTGCACTTTTAATGTGCTTGAACAGAAAGAATACATTATTGTTTGATATCATCCCATGTCTCCTGGAGGATTTCAGCATGCAGATAGCTTGCACACTGCCAGCACAACAGGACAGCAGGAGCATTCCTGTCAGAGTAACAGTGTCACAGAAGGCCCTTATGAAGGCAAAGGCTGGAGATGAAGGAGTAACCACAGCTATTCTCAGCGGTGCTCCACACAGAAAAACTCTTGAACAGAGACAACTTCCCCTGTTGAGTCCTTCTGGGGCAGAATCCCTCACCTCAGGCCAGCCAACCCCAAAGCAGAAGTCCAAGGAAGACCTCTGATGGCCTCTATGGAGGAAGAAGAAATAGATCGTTCCTAGAAATTTTGAGTGACAGAGGTATCATCACTCTTATTCCACTTTCAAATAAGAGATCAACTTAGGGAAAGTTCTCAATACAAAGTTCTCCAGAAAAACTAGGCCAGCCACATTTTGAGTGTCAGATGCTTTAGAAGGGAAAAAAAAGTCAGACTATGAACATGCAGCAAGCTTTAGGCGCCTGCTCAGAAAATGGCTGGCCTGTAATGCATTTGGCCTCCGCATCAAGATTTCCTACCATGCTTTCACTTGATATATTTACACATTAAAACAAAAGGAAATTGAAGTGGATAAAATAACTTTATTCCCAGTACAGTGCAGTGTACTGTACAGTGTTATTATTACCATAACCTGGAAAGTTTATGAGACTCTTGGTGCTTATAGGTTGCTAATACCATGAAAATGTAGAAAAGTAAAGAGAAATTGTCTTTTGGAGAGGACTGAGTCATCCATATTTGCTTCACAGGTCTAGCCATTCATCTTCTTGAACCTCAGATCTCATCAGGAAAATTACAACAATGAGAGCTCTTTTACAGAGAGGATGGTGAGTGACAGACACTGCACTGACACTCCCTCAGTCACTGTCAGCACCTACAGGGGATGCTCCTCTGTTCTGCAGTGCAGAACCTACCACACTTCTCTGCTGCCTTCCCAGCACTTAAATAGCAGCCATCACTGTTTGACTCTAGAGAGTCAAACACTACCTCTAGAGAGTCCCACCACTACCCTTGCTATCTGCATGTCTTGCTGACTTCCTCAAGGATGAAGAACATTTATCTCCAAAGTTGCTGAATGCACAAGGGCACTGAATCCACCCACCTCTGCTTTCATCCTCCTCCAGGGTGGAGAGAGAGGGAAGCTGCACCTAGAGCTTTCCTCTTCCTCAGACTGAATCTACCACCCTGCTTTGCACGGCAAGCAATGATCTTCCATGCTTCTGGTACAGATATAATTCAGCCTCTTCTGCACATACTCTAGGCAAAAAGAAGCCAATGTCCTTCCCATTCCTGTTCACAGGCTCCCTGGACTCACACTGCTTAGTTACAGTCAAATGAGGAGGGCATCACCTGCTAATCTGTAGTTTAAACCTCTTAAGAACTTGTCTGCCTCCTTTCCTCACCTTTCCCATCCTGAGCAAGTGGCATGTAACAGATGCATCTTGAAGGGGAGTTCCCAGAAATGGGAAAACACATGGTATTTATAAACCATGGTAGGGTTGAATAAGCATTTCACTATGGAAATTCACATGTTGAATTTCTTGAGAGTGTCTTGAAGTTCCTCTCCAGGAACTGCCCTGCAGCACTGTTAGTTACAGACCACACATGGCAGAGCACCCAAGGGGCAGCTCATGCCTCAAAGTCGCTGCTGGAGGTAGCGTTTAATCCTGTCTGTTCATGCAATGCAGAGATCTGCTTGGACAGCAGGGGCACACAAACATGGAGACCTATGAGGAAGGGGTCATGTTCCCTTAACAGAGCACAAAGGAAAGCCAGCACATGCATAAGGGGAAGAGAAAAGCTAGCAACACTCGGCAGCAGCAAGGAAGTTTAGTACAAAGGGAAGGGTCTCTGAAGGGTCTCCAGGGGCAGCATCCTGATGGCTAAACAAAACACCATGCTCTAGTAGAGCATGGAAACTGCCTTGATGTGTGCTCCAGCACTGTTCAGCTGGTCTCACTGATTGCTCCACTAGGGATGAAGACCACAGGTTTTGCTGAAACTTTAGACAAAACAAATTAACCAGGCCAGATCCAGTTCACAATGCAGGGCACTATATCGATGGACCATTTGAAAAGGAGAATGCACTCCAGCTTGAGGACAATTATGGAAATAATAATACACGATCAGTGTCCATTAACACTGTCAGCAGGACTGTGAATCAATACTGTATTAATGGCTGAAGAAAAACCAGCTATATCCATCAATCAGCAGTTAAGACCAGCACAAGAGCAGAGGGAGAGGAGGTGGCAGTGGGTGGGTGTAATCGAGCTCAGACATTCGATGTCTTTGTGCAGCCTGCCCAGGGAGCCCATTTTCCAAACCAAGTGCCACCACCATTTTCCAAACACATTCTCTAGCTGCTTGCTCAGGGGCCACCTTCTCCTCATCTGAGTCCCTCACAGCCACTCTGCCCACTGAAATAGCAAAGGGAGCCTAGTCCCTGCAGGGAACTTTCTCCATGGGAGGTGCTGTGTACAGTTTGGTTTGATTAAACTCCAACTTTTAACACAAGGCCAGGCTGGTCCCCCAGCACAGAAAGAGGCAATGCAGAAGGCCTCTGCTAAGAATCAAAGCATATCCATAGTCCTGGGTCTCCTCCCACTCCTATGACTTCCGTCTCATCCAAGGTCCTCCCACTGAGTCTTCCAACGTCATGTGCTGCCTGGGAAGCTCTGTACTATCACACTACTGTCCTAAACCAAAAGACATCAGGAAGCCCTCCCTGCCTGCTGACACTAAGGGTTACAACCCCAAACAAGGCAGATCTCCACTGAGGCTCTTTCAGTTTTGTGCCCTGATGTTTTCACTGCAGCCAAAAACACACATGCTCCAAAAAAAAAAAATAAAAATTCTGATTTCTGTACACCTGGCTTAAATTTGCCACAGGAAACACATTGTTTTCAGTATGTCTCTGACTCCTTTGGTGTTTGTACACTGATCGTGATTAAAACACAAACATCAATTCACCCACCAAAAAACCACATCCACTCACAAGATATGCAAAGAACCATGTCTAACCCCACACAACACTTCAAAGCTACTCTTGAGCAAGAAGAAAAAATAAAATTTTCAATGAGAAGTTGTCATGGTTTTAAACCAGTAACTAAAAAAATTACTTATTTTTTTGCTGTGAGATATGGATTAGAACAAGAGCAAAACAGGCTTAAAACTTAAAAAGGAATAAAGTTTATTAACAAACTACAAGAATAAGAACACCAGAATAAACTTCCAGAAAACCCTTTTTATCCCCTACTACCCACCATTCTTTTGTTCACATGACAACATAGAGACAGAAACTTTGGAACTTTGGTGTTTAAAACAGTCCCAATTCCTGCTAGAGTCTTTTCATCAGTCTTTGTAGAGAAACAGAAGTCTTTTTCTGTTAATTTATGGAGTTTCTCACAAGAAAACTATTTCTGTTATAGTTTTCTATTTCCCTGATGTCAGCTGCCCAGAAAATGTTGTCATCAGAGCTCACTCCTCCCATTTCACATCACTCTGAGGTGTGTTATGGGCCATGAGTTTAGGGATGTCATTTTAAGGATGAGTTATTCAAAGGCAAAAGTTCTCTTCATCTGTCTCTGTGAGCTCTACTGGAAAAAAGTTTTCTCATTGCCCCCCAAGGCTTCAAGTTTTCGCTTCACCCTGTTCCAGCACCTCACTGCATCACAATCACTCTACTTTTTATTCAAAATTTACACTTTGAACCCTGTATTCCTCCCTATATACTCTGTAATGAATTAAAGGAGTTTTTTCAAGACCTTATTGTCCATTTCCATAGCCTCAACAGAAAGGTATTTCAGCTCGTAAAGCATCTCCTTATCCTCTACCTTTTCTGAAGCTTAATTCTTTTCTTTACTGTCTCTGATAGTTTTATAAAGTCTCTTTACATGTTGATTACTCTCTTTTTCTTTCTCTGGATAAAAAAAGATTAATCTGCAAGTCTCCTCTGGGTAATGAAAGGGTTAAAATCTTGCCCAGGCTTTTGTAGATGGTTCTGTGATCTTTACCGGAGCAGCGGCTGGAGCTGTCTTCGATAGAAGATTCCTCATGGCTGCTCTGGAGAGTGTAGTCGCTGTCTCAGCTTGCCGCAGGTCAAGAGCTTTTTCCTTTCTTTACTCGGCAGTCTCTGGTGAATTCCGTCATGGCAAAAACTGCAGCCGAGCCAGGGACCGGCCTGGCCCGGCCAGAGCCTGGGGCAAGCCCCGCAGGCCCTCATCTCCCGGCCAGGAGCCGCTGGGCCCAGCCCAGCCCCCGTCCGGGCCGCATGGCCTGGGCAGGGAACGGGAGGCCTGGAGCTCTGTTACCTTTCACAGCCAGAAAACAAAGAGAACAAGAGAGCTCTGGCTTTACATCTTAAGGTAGGGTTCACAAGTTGATCCCATTTTTCAATGGTCAAAACTGCTGTCAATTCCCAGTAATGATCGATAATTGGTCAGGAGAAAAGACTCCCATCAGTCACCAGCAACTTCAACTTCCTTAGCTCCCAAAACCACCTTAAAGGTAAAGTCACCCCATGACAGAAGTGTATAGAGAAATGACAGAGGTGTGGAAAGTAACCACAGAGCACAAAACTTGGCTGCTTAAAATAGCATGAAATAGTATGTGGTTTTTTTTCACTTGGAAGAGACCAAGACTATGTCTGTATATCTCTGTCTGATTGCATCTCCAGAAACCAAGTTCCTTTTTGTAAAGCTCAGCCAGATGATTTCCACAGTCTTAAAATAACTTTTTGCTTAATCAATGTCACTTCCTTAAAGCATGTCTATAATTTTGTTTATTTTAGAAAAATGCCAGCAACAAAATCATGTGAGATGTCATGAATAGCAGGTACGCTCCCCCAGCAACTCCAACACCTGCTCCTAAGACCACTGTTCAACTTTAAACCAAAGCAGGATTACGTGCTTTATTTAAGTATCAGTTACCAAATCATCACTGATCACCTCAATCCCCAACTTCACTGCCTGCAGCAGCTCACTGACTTTCCTAGATGTTTCCAAAATATTCTTTCATAGCTGCAGAGTGCTAAGTAGAAGAGCAAAATTAATCAGCAACTTTGTTTGATAAGAATCAAGTGACAGATGTTACAGTCAGAGAATTATGGTGGAATAAACTCTACATTACTGCCTAACTCTTATGCCTGAGTGGAATTTCTACAGAAAACTCAGTGCCAGCAATATGAAGTAGCTTGTCTTCAAATATTTAGGGGCTCCAGATACAGTGGCAAGTAGAGCCTGCACCTCAGCAACTGTCCTGGAAGTTTCCAGCTTTGGTTGGGAAATGAAAAAAGCATGCCTGTCTCATAATGGCCCCAAAAGAGACTTAACCATGCCTCCCAACCCACTTCCTGCTGTGCCAGCTGGAACCTGACCTGTATCTCTAAATCTTGGTGCAAAACCCAATGGGCCACAGAGCCACACTTGGGTGAGGTCATGTTACCAAGTTGATTGCTCAAACTATTGCACGTTTCTTCTCTGGTTACCACTTAAAACTCCTGAGCATATTAGGGAAAACCACAAATCAAGCAAGCAGCTCGGGGGAGAAATCCTCTAATCTAGAAGATATAGACCACTAACAGAATGACTTGTTTGTCAGCTGGTAAAATACTCAAAAATTAAACAGTCCAGTCAGAGAAAAAAAGGCTACAAAGAGAGGAACTCAACTGGACATGGGTAGCACAGACACTTATTTATCTGACCCCTGTGCTGCAGCAACAGATGAGTACTGCATGACAGGCAAGCACCAGGTTCCTTGGTAGGTTTGATCATTTGTCTCCTTTATGCATCAGGTCTCCAGTCCCCTGAGCCAATCTCCAGCTGCTCCATGTACCCACCACTCTCTGAAAGGCAATAAGCAGCTCCAAGCATCCAGAAAGACTGCAGACCCTCTGGCGTGTGGTTTCAACTTTCATTGTGCCCATCCCCAGGGGCCTCCAAGTAGCCAGCTCACCCAAGAGCCAAGGCTACCTCAGATGGAGATGCAACTCACACTTCTGCTTCCCCTTTTTTTGCCTCTGTCACAGCACGCAGGAGCCACTGAAGCAGTATATCCCCATCCAGACAGGAAAAACACCTTTCACAGCCATGGTGCAGCTTGCTAGCATTGGTAATGAGAGGAATGGCAGATTTGCCTTTACAAACAAGCTGTGAGTCCACTGGTAGATAAAACTAGCACTGAGTGATACAAGAAACAATGGGAAGGATTCCACTGATTGTTGAATGAAAAAAAAAAGGTATTTGCCTTTACAAACAAACTGTAGGCTTGGTGATAAATTAAATTGGATATTGAAAAATGAAAGAAACAATGGGGAAACACCATAAATTCCATAAGAATTAAAAATTAAGAGGGAGGGTTATACATTAGGGGGAATCTTAGGTATCAGGCGTTCTGGGAAGCCTGTACCTCTCAAGTACCTCACAGCCAATGGGGAAAGAGAGAGGGACATGCAGCTGGAAAGTTAGGATAAAAAGGAGGCTGTGTCCTCCAAAAATTTAGAAGACCCCATGAGAATGCCCCATGGCCTCTCCTTTTATTCGAATAAAGTAAAAGGATGTCTGTCTCTTTTTTGGACATAAACCTCTGGTGTTTGTGGATTAATGTTCCTGACAGAAGTCCAACAGATGATGTCCCCACCATCTGCTGCTAATAATAACTTATGCAGGCAAATGGGCTTTGTTTAAATGGTCCCAAGGGCTTTACCTCTGTCCCCTGAATTCAAGATCAGCTCATTTCTGAAGCACCACTGATGCACTTTCTTCTGCTATTTCTCCCTCTTTATACTTTGAACCCCTTTGGTACAACAGTGACTCTTCAACAAAGAGGTCCATCTTCAAACCAGAGTACTTTGAAACTTATCTGTTATTTCATGGCTGGATCATTTGACATAAGATGAAAGGAAAGCACAACACAGACACTTCAGTCCTTCAAAACGGGAGGAAAAAAGTCAATTTGCTAATCATCTGTCAACTAGATAAGCAGTAAAGGTGCATGAACTTAAATCAATGAATAACTACAGGCTCTTTTTCATATCAAAACCAGAAAAAAAGTATCAGATGACAGCTGTTCTTGAGTCATGAAAAATAAGTCAAAGCAGAGGTGGTGGTTTCAAACTGGATTCCCTAGCTAGTGGGACACAGGTGGAATGCTTCAGACTTTACTGGTGAAGACTCCACCAGAGTCACACTAAAATCCACTCTGTAAACAAAGGAAGAGAAACTAATTCAAGCTCCAGGTTTATTAAAAACAATTGGAGAAGAAATAGAAAAACCAAACTCTTATGCAACCAAAGTACATTATCGGAAATTGTGTATGCATAAGAGCATTTCCATGAAACACCAGCTGATGCTGTTCAAAATGCTAAACGCTGAGGCACAAATTCTTCAACGCTGAGATGGAAACTGGAGGCTGGTGGGCAGGAGAAGGACTGGCAGAGAAGAGCT
This sequence comes from Poecile atricapillus, assembly GCF_030490865.1. Lineage (NCBI taxonomy): Eukaryota > Metazoa > Chordata > Aves > Passeriformes > Paridae > Poecile > Poecile atricapillus. The sequence goes on from NC_081251.1 coordinate 84,453,088, forward strand.
GTCAAAGGAGAGGACTCCTCTCTACATGGAAAGCCAAAGAGGATGATGTATTCTCAGGGCTGCTAGCCCCAGAGAGTGGGTGTGCAGACATGGGGCAGCAAAGCAATGCACAGACTACCTGGTGCCCCAGCTCTCTCAAAGGCCTCCCTATGAACAGGAGCAAAGCAGCTCCACCACTGCCAGGAGAGTATCTGCAGAGATAGAGAGTTCTGTGCAGACCACAAAGCCCATCTGAGAAGCTGGGTAAATACTTAGGCACCGAATCAATGCTAAATCCTCACCCATCACAGCTCCACTGCTTCCAGGGTCCCATCCAGATAGCTCAGAGCGATCTGGGGATGTGAGGACAATCATGCCATGATGGCAGTGCATTCTTCTCACACAGGAGAGGAAAGATTCAGCAAATGTCCATGTTTACCTACTGCTATCCCCATCTACCACAAAAAGCAAAAGGCTATTTCAGCTGTAAAACAGAGGGCAGGAGGGGGGGACAGGGGAATGAGAGCAGGAGAGAGTGGTAAGAGCCACAACAAAAAGCCACTGAAATAAAATTTCACTGAAAGCTTGTTTAGAACAAAGCATAGAAAGAGATGGAAGTACAAACTCTACCCTTAATTCAACTATCTAAACCCCAATTTTACTACTGAAAAATGGTGAGCAGCAGGAACTTGTTCCTGTCCAAAGCTCTAGCAACAGTGACCCCAAGTCCCCTGCAGCAGTCACCTCCCAGGGGATCAAAACACAAGATCTGCTCTCAGCTCCAAGCCACTTGCTGGGACAGGACAGGCAACCATGGCACCAACCCCAGCACAACCACTCACTGGCAAACCTGGCAGAGATGCCAAGGACCATGGGGACCACAGAGACTTGGCACTCCTCTGCTGGGTACCCATCTGCTCCCAGCAAGATCAAGGATTGGAGATGGGTGCCACTGATGATACATGGAGGCTGCTTGTGACACATCCCCTCAGTGGAAAGGAGCCTTTGTGTTTGAATAAGTTCCAATGCAGGCCCTCACAAAACACTGAAGCTTTTATCCCCCCAGTGCTGTTAAGTGGGGAAGGGCTGCTATTGCCCTCTGCCATCGTTGGGTTGGGCGGAAGCCTAAAGCACAGCCAGGGATCAATCCATGCCTAATTCCAGTCTACTGTGCAAAGGCCAAGCTCTACTTGAAAAGAAGGGAGAGAGAATCAAAAGCAAGTGCCAGCAAATTGTCAACAGAACTGAGGCAACAGAGCCTGAGTGGCACCCCTGGAAATCAAGCCAAGTAATGTTTTATCTTGACAGCATCTTTGACATCTCTGCAGTGCCTTTGGTGAGCAGAGTCCTACAGAAAGTCCCTGGTACTTCACCTCTTGAGTACTGATAATTAACAACCACAAACTGGCAGACAAATGAGCAATTCCCTCTGGTTTCAATAAGAGGAGCTGACATCTCTCTAGCCCCAGCCACTTCCATTGCTTTATTCTCTTTGTTTATTGATCCTTTTATGCACATAATGCAAATTGACATTTAGTAATTCAGCCAAGTTAATGGTGCTTAAATATTAGAAGGCTTTTATATTTCAATTAGCAGTAACAAAATAGGCAACAAAGGAGTGCTAGATAGATGCCATTTAAAATACTCTTGTTCAAGTTCCTTGGCATTTTTCTATGGATGGAAAAGAATAGTTCAGTGGAAATTTGTACAAGTCTCCTACTCTCACCAGGAAGGTAACTAACCCATAGAACCATTTCCAGAAGCTTTGATTCATAGAGCATATTCATCTCTGTCAACTCTTTGTTTTCTCTGCCTTCTCCTCCTAATAAAGACAGAGTAGAAGGAGGGGCAGAGGGTAGAATAAAAATTCTTCCCCATAAGAAGTGTCAGAACCCATGCTGCAGATGTGGATGCAGAAGCATTCTGATACAGCATTGCAAGACCTGCATCCAGGTGAAAACAGAGCTAAAAGGTAGCAGTGCACAAAAGCTATTTGAAGAGTTACAAACAGCACAGAAATCTTGCAATTATTCCCTGAGGCAATAATAGCTGATTCAGAAAATTAATTGAATATTACACTGGGAAAAAAAATCCCATATCTAGCAGGGTAAGGGACCATTCATTTTTCTTCTGCTCATTATGCCAAGGGTTCAGAATAAGAGGAAAAATACATGGTATCTTTAAACCTCAGTTCCATCTCAGCTGGAGCCTACAGCAGTAATACCTCTTAGTCATAACGTTGCTGGTGTGAATCACAATAACCAAAAAGACTTGGTATTACTTGGGGTGTTTTAACTGTGCATACCCCTCTCTGAATTAGTGCTTATTTGAAATTCTCAGTTGGTTTGAGTTCGGGATAATGATTTCTTACCTAACCCAGAGGAGAACCACATAGTCACAATAATTAGATATGGAAATTGTTAATAACTTACTTTAATTACAACCTATTTTCTTCAAATTTAGCCTAGACATAAGATTTCAATGAATCCTAATTACATGCCCTGTTTGAAGAACCTATGTTATTACATTATTAATTCCAGACAAAGAAACAGACTGACAAACACTAAATTCCTTACTGAGGATACTTTAAAAAATCTTAATTCAAGTCAATTAATATATTGACTTGCAAATTCTGTGCAAATTCATTCTTTGAAGGAGGACTACACACTGTAAATCTGTAGAAGGTAAGCTGCATTTTTCACATGTAACAAAAATATCAAATTCCAGTCCATGTGCAAAGTTGAGTTCATCCTTACCACCGGATCTACTAGGGGCATTTCCACAAGACAAGGAGTCACTGCTCTGAAGCTGACAGGCAGGACATCATGTCAAAGGGTGTTCTCACATGCAAAGGCACCCAAGGACTTCAGGATCATGGGAGAGGGCAGAGCACTGCTCCTTCTGTCCAGAGGTGACAGGGGTGTGTGCGAGATACAAAGACTTGCTCACAACCAGCATCCCCCTATGCACACAGGAGAGGGCAGTGGTGCACATCTGAGACTCAGCTCGTTATAATTTTATGACTGACTTCAACGTGGCAAAATTCAGGTGCAGGAACTGCTACTTTATCTCCCCTTGCACACAAAATCTAGATGAAGGTCTTTTACAACCCTCTTGGACTCTGGCTATCCCCTGCCCATGGCTTTGGCAGATCATGGGGAACCCCTCCTTGCCTCTGTAACGCTCTGCACAGGAAGCATTTTCTATCAGTCCACATCCACCACATGCAGCTCATGCATGGAAATAATCTTGACACCATAACAACAGTTTGCATTCTTTCCCTTTAATAGAATATCCATCTCCTCTCCAGGTGTGCAGCACATCTGGTCACACTGCCTCTCCTAGGCAGGCACTCCTTACTCCAATTTTCTGTTTATTGTTTCTCAGAAGGCTTAGGAAGTGATAAGGGAGTAACTGCTCAGTGGACAAGTAGCATTTCCAGGTGTTCTCAGAGGCCATAAAACACAAATTCACTTCCAGCCTCTTCAGTTCTGAGCTCTTTCTGAACTTTTGGCCTTTAGTAGTTGTCATGACTTAAAGAACACAGTTAACTTGTCTCAGAAGCACCATCAAAGAAGGAAGTTTCCTTAAAATAAGCCACCACAACTGGCTCAGATGGGAAACAGGTGTTAATTTCAGGCCTGCATGGATGTGAAAGTTTTGGAATTGGCACAATGGACAAATTCCACCATGCATACTGGGGGGAAAGTGCAGGTGGCAACAACAGGAAGATGCCAGGCCTGCTGAGGTGGATCTAGGTAGCCTATCTGGACAGAAGTTCCCATTACGGCAAACAGTGAGAAAAGGAAGGAGCTGCTTACAGACATGCCATCCCAAGTTGTGGGAATGGCACATACGTCTCCTTGATACCTGCAACCTGGACTGTATGAAAGTGCTACCTCCAGAAGAACACCTAGGGACTCCCACCGCCAAAAAGACCAGCAGGAACCTATGTGGTGGTGACTATAAGGTGCCTGTCTCTCTCTTAAAACCCTTGACTCTCCCTGCCCCTTTCTATCTCTCTCGCTACCTTATATTTACTGTTAAATAAAATCCATACTATTGACTTTGGCATATGGTCTTGTTTCCATCTTATTTTGGGCAAAGGCATCTTTTAATAATCAGACCCTAACATTATTTTGATGTGTCATAACACTATTTTCATGTGAGAAGTGGGAACATAACAGCAGTCTCTCTTCAACCTGCAGCTAAAATGGGGCCACACCCTGGATATACATGTGATTAATTAACTGGAACTACTGTGAATAACTAACACACTACTGGAAGGCTGTTCCAGGAAATAGGATGGACTTTGGATCATTACTATAAAGAGCTCTTCTCAACCACAAGTGACAGGTGTTGGCCTCAGGAGCATCCCCCAAACCCTGCAAAATAAGGGTAACTCTGGCAATGCCACATCCTGGATATATTGAGGGAGTTCATTCTGACAAACAGCTGCAGCAGCTCAGACAATCAGACTGAGGGAAGAAGAGGGAACAAAAAGGAAAAATGAAAATGGAATAGCAAACAGTTTGGAAAAAAAAATAAATCTGATTACAGTTGAAACACAGGGAAGGAGAATTGAAGCAGGCTGATGATGGCTTGGCTCTTCCCCAGGGAAAGACCAACAGCAATGAACTTAGGAGCAAAAGGTCCACAAAGCAAGGTTATGAATTTATTACTCTGCATCTGTGCAGAGTCAAAAGATTGTCTAAAACACCAGAGACTTTCAGAGGAAATTTGGGAAACTGGGAAAGCACTAATCCAACATGGGATAGTGTTTAAAATAATTTCTCAGCTGTCTGACTGCACAAGGGGTAAGAACAGGGATTAATTCTCTACCCAAGATCATGCATTTGTGCAAACATTGTTGAGCAGTTTGTTCAACAGGGGACTCAGGAACTAATGCAGCTGTATCAAAGCAGCCAGGGTCTGGCTGACAGCTTTGCAAAGGAAGTAAGATGATCTTTGACACAAAGAAAATAAAGCTATGAGAGACTAAAATCCTGACAGGCACTAGCCTCAAAAGCTGAAGCATCTCCGAAGCGGAAAGCTCTTCAAAGACTTTTGTTCTCAAGCTCTTTTCTGCAAGGGAAAATGCTCTGGCCTACTTAGGTGAGGCCAAGGGCAGGCTAAGACCTCAGTATATTTTGAAATCACTTATCCTCAGCTACATTTGATGCTTTCCTGATACTAGTTAGAAATTTCACTTTATTTAAAACACTCATGGTCCTTCAGCTGCATGTGGAATGACACAGAGCAGTCCATCCCTTGGAGAATGAAATGGTCCCTTGGTCTCTGAAGGGGACAGAAGAAAAGCAAACCCACACAGAGAGCAAATTCCTGAAATCAGTCTTCTTTCTTAGAAGACCTCAACTAACCCAGTCTGTTGCACAACACCCTGGGACAAATGAATACAAAACTAGTGAATGGGCTTCCCATTTAAAAGACCAAATGTCTGCAGAGGGAAGGATGCACAACTTCTAAAGATGTGAATTTACTGGAATTTCCATCCCCTAGATGAGCAAATCCTTTGTGCTGCCCATCAGACAAGGAATTGGTTTACTTTCTAAAATCTATTTTTGCCCCCCGTTTCAGTCTACTCCAATTTTGCACTGAGGGTGAAGACTCTGGATCTGGTTATGCCCCAGAAGAGCATACCTCTCCAGCAGTCCACCACACTGCTGGCTGACAGGGACTGTGAAGCTATTTCCCAGAGTTTGTCCCACAAGACATGTCACCAACCACCAAGGCACCACCAGTCTCTTTCACCGAAATGGGCAGCTCACCTGTTTTGAGGCACTTCAAAGCCTGACATGATGAAAGTTTGATTGGTATAAATTTTGGAGAAATGACCAAGAACCATTTTGAATCTTGCAAACTACTTTTGCTAATCCTCATCTGCAGGGACAGAAATTAGCCTGGACAAATTTAGGAAACTGGCTAGGGCAGAAAAAAACCAAGTCATGTCTTGTTCCTGCAGTGGGTACAACCAGGACTGCTGCTCCTTGAACAGGCCAATAAGCATGCATGCTGCTGAACACCCGAAAATGAGCCACTCTATCATGTTTGATAACCACCATGCCTTCAGACTTCTCTCCCTGCTTGATCATATCCTAAAACATGTGGGGAACAATAGGCTGTTATCAGCTATGCACTTTCTGTGTTGATGCCTGCCACAGAGGAGGCAGAAAGTCATCTGAGGTAGCTGGGGAGGTAGCTGGGGAGCTGCTCAATACACTTCAAAGGATTTCATTTGCAGCAGCAATGTTCCAAACCAGCAGTCACCATCCAGCACTGATGTGAGCTCTTCAGGATCAAACTACCCCAACTCCACTCAGGAGACATAGCATCCTGTATTTTTGCTCACTTCCATGGACCTAATGGTCTTCCGATTATGGTCTTCCCCCTCTACCACTCCCATACATCCCTGCTCAGCCATGACACCAAGGAAGACAGAGAGTGAGAAAGAAACCCCAAAACCAAGAATAATTTATAATGATTACTTAGTAATTGCCTTGATGTGTGACCTTGGGCAAGCAGGTTCTCCCCTTTTCAGTGCATCTTTGTCTCACCATGTGTTTTTTGGAATAATTGCACTACCATGCCATGCAGGGTATTTTAAGGCATAATGTTTATACAACTTCTTGAAGATGCAAAAATCATATAAATTCTAACTCTTATTGTAGTTATTGCCTTCCTCACAGGGCGGGTTATGAAGCTTTGTAATTAACATTTGTAAAGCAGACCTCTGTTATCGGATGAAATGTAACGTGCAAGAGAAGTGTGAAGGATTAATATCCTCAGTAATCTGATGCGGGTTTTACTGTTCTGTGCAACACTTAAAAAAATAATTAAAAGCAAACCTAAGGTGACACTGATAGGAAGGACTAGGAACCAGAGACAGATGCATGTGAGGACAGACTGCTCTCCATTAATTAAGCCAAATATCATCTGTCTCCAAGACAGTGCCAAGTATTTTCTTGTGTCTGGTGATAATCATGCATTCAATTAGAAGCTGATTTTGGGTAACCAAAACTCTTGAGCACCCTAGAAACACTTTCAATGCTGTGAGAAACACCAAACACAGCTAAAGCAGCACAGCTCTGACCCCACAACTTTTACAAAGGAACTGCTGCCTGGTAGACAGCAAACAGGTAAGATATGCTCAGAGACCCAGAAGAGAGCTGAAAGAAAGCTGTAAACCCACAGGGTCACACTCCCATACACCCAAAGTTCTGGTCTCCGGTCACTAGCTTGGAGGTGTAGAGAAATTTCACTCCTGAGGCTGTGCAGGATTCAAGTCCCCTGCAGCACTGGCACCTTACCAGTCCTATGCATCAAGAGCCACCAGCTCAGTGGCTCTGCAAAAATATGTACCAGCTTCAAATTTCTTCAGCATGAGAAAGGGAGCTGCTGAAGTGTTCTGCAGTACAGCTACTTCCAAGTGCACAAAGATGGAGAAGCGTTTGGAAAGTCTCTTGAAGAACAATTGCCAGCAGAGAAGGAAAATTGCTGGCAATTGCTTTAACTGCTTGAGTACCAGCTTTCTCCCCAGCACAGCAGATGCAGCATGAGCACCTCCCTCCCGGTGTCTCCATACATGCAAACAGCCCTCCAGATACTTCCTGTGGCTGAGTTCACATCACACATCCTTGTATTTGGGGCAGTTTAGGTACTATTTATATATTATACATGCACTATTTATATACTATATAAAGTCATAGGGGCTATCCAGCCTTTACACGCAACAGTAGCTCCCTGGCAGACTCCAAAATCAACAGGATGTCCAAGCACTGCAGATTTTTTTTGTGCAACTGTTCATCAGGCTTCACTCTACTGCATTTGCCCACACGGTTTCTTCTGGTGCCAGTTCTCTTTGGTTAATGCCAAAGGGATAAAAGTAATACAGGTTTTCCCCTGAATATGTGCATGCAGATATGCCAACACTTTCCACAAACAAATGGGCCAACCGTAAAACTCAGAGAAGCTACAGAAAGAGTTCAAGGAACCACACATATTTCAGACAGTCCCACAGTACTGCCAGGTCATCTGCAAGCCTTCCCTACAGGCTGCTCCACAGTGATGAGCTTGACCAAGCTTTAGAATGTCCCCAGAGAAGCATCTCCACAGCTGCTTTCATATTTGCATAAGGAACTTGTTTTGGCATTCAGCCTCAGTTGTCCCTATAGAGAAAGGGTTAAGACAGGCTGGAACAACAGTACCCAAAGCACCTGTCTTACAGACATCAGATGTCTCACATCTTTTCTGTTTATCACTTGAAGGCCCACAGCAAGGGGATCTGAGCTCACATCAGGTATTAGAGTAATAGGTGATTAACAATAACCTTGGTAGTATCTGATACACCACCACAAAAAGCAAGACACACATCCTTTCTCTTTAGAGTGATGTTGGTACAAGTGATGATGGGAAGCAAACTGCACCACAGCAAGAAAAACAACAGCCACTCATGAGTCCATGGGATGGGGTGGTAGTGTGAGAAACTAAACAAACACCCCTCTTCACCTGTGGGACTTCACTCTTTACTCACTTTTAAATCCTGAGAAGCCACTTACACTGACTCACTTGAGACTCAAAAGGAATACAAAACATGTGGCTCTACAGGGCAGTGTAACACACCTCCTCTCCCTGCCTTGTGCAAAGGATCAAGCCCAATGTCCCTTCACCATCTTTGGTTTTACAGGGGAGAAGTTGGAGGGGCTGTGCTTCATTGCAGGAAACTCTGCTAATCCTTGCTATATATGAGCAATAAGGGCACAGGATTAGCATCACCAGCTGCTCTGCTGGAAAGCGCAACAAGGAAAATTAGATGCATATATGCAGTGTGGAGCCATTAGGAAGAACTGCCTCAAGCACCTCCCCCTCCCTGTATTGCAGCTCATAATTCCCTATGTCATAAGCACTGCACCCCCCTTCAATACTACCTTTATCTCTTGTCACCTCTGCAGCCTATTACCCCAAATGCCATTTCCACCCTTGAAACATAACACCCTCCCCCCCACTTTCCCATCAGCACTGGTACAGAGCCTGTAACTCGGATCAAAAAAATCATCCCAGGCAGCTGGTGCATGCTGCAGAATCATACGAGAATTCAGCACCTTCTGCAGCTTGGTCTTAGCAGAGATGCCAGACACTCCAGCTGCGGGAAGTGGTCACTTTGGCTCACATTTTGCTATCATTTATCATATCAAAAGGACTTCATATGTACACAGGTTGGGGAAGAGGGGCTGATTTCATGAGAAACAGAACACAGCTTCCTCTGAGGTGGAACACAGCTGGTTAACAGGGCTCAGGAACATCATCTAATTTCTTAGGCTAGAAAGGGGAAAGCAATCTAAACTGATTTGAAGCTTGAGAGGGAATTAGGGAACAGAATATAATAACCTAAGTTGGAATTTGGCCATGACTCATGGAAAATAGAAAAAAAAAAAGTGATTCTGGTCTTTCACGAATACAAACAAATTGCAACTTGGTGTTCCATTCCTTTCCAGAGTGGTACAGGCATGCATCTGATTCTGTTCACACTAACTGCTCTTTAAGAAGCAGCTCTGAAGTAAGGAAAAATGCATTGGCTTTATGCCAATATAGCTGTCGATGACACTGAGACACTATGCTAGAGAAGACACAATGTCTCACATTTCACAGGTGACCTCAGCTTTGGGAATATGCAGATTTTCAATCCTTGAACTTCACTGTTTTTAAAATCCTCCAGCAAATCTTCAATAAAGCAAATACACATTTAACAACCAACTGCAGCCACACATTTTTCAGAATATTCTGTATCTGTCACCTCAAGACTTTTCACAAAGCACACATGGAAGAAGAGCAGGTTTCCTATGGCCAGGTGTCAGCTGCACAGCCCTGGGTCCATGGCATAGGACAGTGGCACTGCCCTGGGCTTGTACCCCAGCTGAAGGTCTTGAAGGCAAAAAGCTCATTCAAAACCTGAATCCCCAAAGCAATGTTGGTACAGGTCTTAGCAGCCTTAAGTGTTATAGATACATATTATATTGTTGGCTTTTCGCAAATATTAAAATGAATGTTATATGTATAAGGTTAGAAAACTTTGTTATATTAATATAGTTCCTTCTATTTCTGTTATTGATGAAACTTAGAAACAGCAGTATAATATACATATATGTTGAGCTATGGCATAGTATTAAAACAAAAACTACTTTTGTTTGTATAACCCAAAGACTGAAAAATATAGTTAGAGACCCTCCTCCATTCTTAGATTATCTTGTCCAGATGAGGACAGCAGTAACCAGAGCTCTGGGGGAGGAATTTATTGCACCTCTGTCATCAGGAAATGTAAAACTTGGTGGAGCCAAGAAGATTGATTTATTGAGAAGGGGGCGAGTCAAAAACTAAACAAAGAAACATCCAAAACTTAAGAAGAATGTTTGAATCATGTATGAGAATTTATGGATATGTAGTAGGATTCTGTTTTTAAGGGACAATCCTTTGTTAGTAAAGTGTGCTCTCTTGGCTGAAGGCAGAGACACCCGGCCGTATCTGTATACTTTACTTTATTTTTATCTCCTAATTGTCTATTAAACTTTTAAATTCTATAAAAAATATGTGAACCTCGTTTTTCACATAAGGTACAGTCAGATGAGACCAGAGAAGCGTGCATCATCAAGGTAGGAAAGATTTCACTCTCGTTACCTCTGGCACATGGCTATTTTGAAGCTTCTCTGGTATCTTACAAATTGTGAGAAGCAGCCAAGCCAAACCTGGCCTGTTTTAAAGAACAGCCAGACTCCCATACAGGTCTGAAATACTGCACAGCTGCCTGCAGCTCACATGAAATCCATATATACGACAGGTCATAGCAAAAACAGTGCTTGGAAAAAGCTGTCAGCAATGCCAGACTGCTCCTTTTCCACCACCAACCTTACAAGTATCTCTGAATGAGTAAAGACAAGGCTGGTCCCCTCCTGCTTCAGCCTACCCAGAAATTCAGCTCTTACAAGGTCTAAGCCTTGGCTATTCCTGTCACATGGCAGGAACAAGCTGGAGAGCACAGAAGACCATGGAGAGCAAAGCCCACTTTTCCTGTTCCCTTGAAGAGAGGGTTCTTCCCACAGCAGCCATTCCCAACCCTAACTGAGAGCTTTGACAGGCACGAAGTGAGCACAAAGGTCACAGCCGTCATCATCCCTATGTGTCCTAACCAAGTGCCTGTTTCATCCACTCCTTAATGTTGGTCTTGTCCCATTCTTAAATAGCAAGGACAGAGCTAATGCTGGGCATATTGGGAATTTAGGCTGATTGATCTGCAACGAAATTCATGCCCATGGTTTACTACAGCAAGGTGTCCACACCCAGACAAGTCAGCACCAGTGTTTAAGCCCATGGAAATAAGTGGATAAGTTACAGCCAGTAAAGTGCCATGCCAATGTGGGGTTGAAGGTTAGTCCTCTACTAGAAGGATTATAAGGGGACAATTAGGACACCAACACCACCTCTGCTGTTCAGAAGCAATAACACAGCTTTGATAACATTGCTGCTCTTTTCTGAAGTAAAAGGCAGAGGAGGTGAGATTTGAGCTAGCTTGGGGGGATAGGGAGGTCTGCTAAGAGGAATTAATTTCAACAGTTTCAATGCTTAATATAATCCAGGGAAAAAAAAAAGAAAAATAAAAGAAAAAAGAAAAAAAAAAATGAAAAATACCTCTAAGCCTTCACAGAATGGAAACTGTCAGAAACTGAAATACTTAACACTTAAAACCCATGTACAAACAAAGGAACAAAGGAAATTGGCAGTGGCCTTTGCTCTCCCCGTCACACTTAATGGTAAAGCACGGTGGTCGGAAATACTGTACACTGTAGACGGAGTGAAACACTGGTCACAGTCACTTAGAAAGTGCAATGACCTTGGAAAAAGGTCCAGTGGAAGCCAATTATGGGTCTTCTGTGTCAAATATTCACGGATACAATTCCACCTTCTGCTGCAAAATGGTAACTTTCACTGCAGATGGGAATTACACCTATTTAACAGACGAATTGATTTTGTGATCCCATGTGCCCGGGCCTGCAAGATTTCCAGCCCACATAACTTCAGATAAAAATACCAGCAAACCCCAAGATAATGAAATCTGAGATTCCACAAACATTGCTTCACTGAGCAAAGCTCAGATGTGCTTGGAGCTCAAGGCAATCACAGGATTCTGCTAAATTACCTTGGGCCAGAAGCATTGCAGATCAGGATATTTCCAGGCAGGTTAGGGACTAATGTCATGAGAATTGCTACCTAAGGGATATATTTTATTGCTACTGTATTGCTCCTGGGCAAAATGCAAAAGGCATTATGTGTACACGGACCTACAATTTCCATCTAAGAACTGAGCCCAAGCTTCACATCAAGGTGTTTGACTTTACTCTGCAAGCTTTGCTCATCACAGTGCAAATGCACCAGTATATTTAAGGAGATCCTGTTACCAGACAGAAAAGAGTGATCAAGGCAGCAGAAGCAGATGTCACCTGCTGAGACGTGGCCTGGTAGCTCAGTCGATGTCACACTGAGGGCTGTGAAGTGCCTGACAGGGGCAACAGAAGGTCATAGAGATACACTTCAGTAGTTGATCCTGGTACCTTGATCAAAGTACTCTTGAGAAATGGGAAGATTCCTCAGCTTTGCTCCCCTTTGTGTTCTCTTCAAACTCCCCTTGCTGAACTTCTGAGCATGAGTAAAAGATGCTGCTACTGGAGCCAGAGGGTGCCTGGCAGATGAAGGAGTTTGACAGAGAGTGCAGAAAAACACCTGAGGAATGAGAACTAGTGTCTACACATTTTCTCCTGAAATACCTTACTCTTTTCTATGGCATGGAAAGACTCAACATGCTGTAAGAGCACAAAGCATCCCCCACATCAGCAGTCGGGAGCTGAAACTGGAGCCACACTGACCAACAGCCTAGAAGCTCAGCAGTGCTCATTTAGCAGTGCAATCCCATGGCTATGCCTGTTCCAGGCCTAAAGGCTGTCCTAGAGTCCTAAAGATGAATTAAGAATATTCAAGCAAGATTTTGGCTTGCAATCCCCATTGCCTCACGGAACACAGCCTCTGCTCTTTTCTCCCTCAAGAGCACTCAGGGGGTGTTAACTGCCTTCAATTTAGCATCCCATGTCCATTCACAGTAACTCCACCCCAGGGGACCCTGTGGACCTTGTTATCATTGCTCCTGCTGCACAGAAATGACATTGTTTAGCAGCACACTGGTCTCAAACTGCATTATTTTGCATCATTTTGTTCGATCTTGGCCATAGTGATGGTGGCCTACTGGGACAAGAGTGGATGCAGCTTCCAGAGAGAAAATCCTGCACCCAACCTGTCACACTATATTAGGAATGGTGGAAAGTACGACACAGACTCTCTGGTTGGGCTGTCCAACAGAGCAAGTTTTATTATTCCAGATTTTCTTTTATAGAAAGGTCTGAGAAGGTCCAAGAGGTAAAACTCTCATTGGTCAGTAAACTAACACATCACCATCATTGGTCAAGTGGGAACACCATCCCTTGACTGTTTCTTACAAGTAAACAACAAGGATCCTAAACAACACCTGCCAAGGTTGTTGTCTTTCTCCAAGGACTGTTTCGATTCTTCCTTATGCTTTCTCAGGCCAGAGTGAGAACCTTGTGTGACTTAGTTTCACACAGGCGCTGTGCTCCCTGCCTGCTTTCTTGCATTTAGCATCCACACCAACCTCTGGTTCCTCTCCAAAGGGAGACAGCTGAAAGAGGTACTGTAGCACCTTGTGGGAGCCTGCATCACGCCTGGAGAAAGGGAGGTGGGAGAAAAGGGAAACAGATACATCACCTCTCCTCTCTGGAGGACAAGTACTTAGGCTGGAGAGATTCACATCACTGCCCTTCCTCTCAGCCTTCTATAGGCCTCTCATTTGGAAAGGGACAGATGTTCATGCCCCCCTGGCAGGCTGGTCAGCAGCTGCACAAGTAAGGGAACTGGGTACAGAGAGATTAAGGATTGTGATGGGGATATTCAGGGAGTCAGCTGTTCGGTCCAGGAGCTCACTGTATTAATTTGCTCTCATAGCTGTGGTAGTTTTCAGCAACAAACAGTGTGGAACAGCCACTTTGGTGCTCATCCTTGCGATTTCCAGTCCAACATCCCAGTCACACCAGCCTTCCACAAAGGGAATCACAGTATAGGAAACAACAGGGCCCTCAGGGTCTGTTTTCTGTTTGGTATCCAACACAAGTTAGCAAAGGCTGCCTGGTGCATTTATATGGTAACACTCACTGCAAAAGCTCACACCCCACAACACCCCAAGGACCTAGAAAAAGAGGTGCTATGAGATGAGGAGGGATTACTCCACTCATAACCAACCTAATTTGCTGCTGGAGAAATCCAGCCCTTGAGGAATAACACACGGGAAAGAAGTGATGAGCAGGCAGTAGATGACTGAGATAGAAAGCCTTCTCAGTGTTTATTAAAATAGTGTCTGCTAATCACCTCCTTGGCAGTGGTGGCATTTAAGCAGTAAAGCACCGTCTTGAGGCAGAAGTCAGCACTCTTGGTGCAAATGCCCAGTTCCCACAGAAGGCTTCCAGCAAAGCCTTGCCAGCAGCCCACAGTTTTGCAGACCTGCAGGATGCAGGTCTTTAACTTCCAAACTGCCCAAGCACATGGAACCCCTCAGTCTCCCTGAGCCCTGTCTCACATCCCCACAGCTCTGCACAGTCATGCTGCCTTCCTGGAAGGGCTGTATTACATTATGGTTGTAGTTTGGAGACAGGTACAACAGAAATCACTGATAGTCATGCAACAAAGAGTTTGGTTTATTGCTCGGAACCCCCTTTTATAGGGCATTCTAAATCCCTGTGCTTGGACAACCCCAGGTTGGGGTCTCAACACCACCCAGCTCCCTGGCCAATGATATGTCTGCATTCATGATTGAATGGGATTGGCTGGGTGCCCTGTTTGAGTTCGAATCTATCCTATCATTGCTCACCCAGGGACTTGTTTAATCCTTTTCTAGAATGAACTAGATGAGAAAAATTTGGTTTCTTATTTATGGCCAAATTTATACATCCAGCTACAGACCAGCTGTGCTGTGACAGGGCTGCACTGTCTGAAACACCCAGGGGCAGGGAGGAAGGACACATGGGGAAAGTGCAGCTGGAGATGCAGGAGCTACCTACCTTAGCTAGACACGTGGTCAGCCCAGCCATGAGAACTTGCTACAATTTCCGTGCCCCACAGCAAACACTAGCACTGCCCTCCCAGTAACCTAACAGTAGTCATTACAGTAGGCTGGATCCTTCATCAGGGAAAGCACAAGGTCTCCCACACGACTTCTTCAACAATGGGTTTCAGGCTATGGAACATGCAACCTGTGATCGACTCCTATGCACCATTAGAGCCAGGTTCTTCAAACTGGAGGCTGATCCTTGCCTGTTGATCTTTATCACTTCTCCCTTTCCAAGCTCCCTTCTTCCTTGAACAATTAGACACTTGTTGACTTGTCTCATGGTCTTTCCCACCCAAATCAGCCTACTCCACAGAAATGCATCCATGTGGGGGCAGAGCCCAGACACAGTTTTATGATCTGTTGCAGTACCAAACTCCACTTGAATAGGGCAGAAGGAGAAACATTAAATATGATCTCACATCAGACATGAAAATCCTTCTGCAGTCATAAAAAAGAAAGCTTAGAACAGAACATAAGCCTATTGGGGGATTTCTGTATTTTTTTTTAATCTCTAGGTAACTGGGAAAGCCAAAAGACTAGTGCAATGCTGGACAGTCACACCAATACAGAAAGCAAGACAGCATTTCACCATTCACTGTCCACTGATGCTACCAAAGCACTGGGAGATGCTTCCATCTTCTCCCAAACCAGAGATTTTCCGCTATATCCCATGTTCTAATTCATGCAGCTGAAAAAAGAATGGATGAGAGAAAACCAATCTGGCAGCTAATGGCTAAAGGCTCAGAAAACCCTCATCTATACAACCATGACAGTAGTGCTGCTGGGCAGATACCATGACAGCAGTTCCTTCATAAAAGGCATGAGTTAGAGACTCAGGGAAGGCACACTTTCAGTAGCTTTAGGGGATGGCTGGTGTCAGGGGTTGAGGAGGGTGGAAAGCAGTGGGGACTTTTAGCCTAGACACAGCCCTATCCTAAGCTGTTAATTCTCCTGGGATGTGTGAGTGGTCTGGGAAGGACTCACCTGAAGAAGCCACTAGAACCAGCCAGGTCTGTAAACGGATTTCTTAGGGCACCATGACAAGCAAAAATTCCAGGTTCATCTGGCTGAAGACACACATGCTGCTTTCCTTCCAATACTTTCCTGCCTAATGCTGCTGGCTGCCAAGCCCAAATGAGGCTGGAAAATGAGTGGGTAGTACTGGCAAAGAGTAGGTGGGGGGAAAAAAGGAATAGCCTGCTTCAGTTGTTTGGAGAGAATTAAGGCTACCCTGAGAGAGAGCATAGGGAGCAGCATCAGATTTCCCAGGGACACACCTGGGACACATTGGCTTCTGTAAACACCCAATATTACTTTCCCAGTAGTAATTTCCAAGCCATACTCCACAATATATGCTACAAAAGTTTAAATGTTAATTGGAGAAAACATTCCCCCCTTCCCTCAGCAAGGGTCACTCCCAGCATTTTCTCCCTACAACCAAGGCAAGGCAGCCCCCAACCACCTTCCTGCCTGGTGCTATCGCAGCAGTCCCGTCCTGTCAGGTTGCTGCTTGGTGCTGTGCACCACATCCCCCCATGGGAACAAGCAGATGACCTGATAACAGCTGAGTTCCATCTCCTCAGCACACTGCCAAAGCACAGCTTGCTTGCTTTGCTACAGGAACCAAAACTGCAAAATTAACTGTAATAGAGTTCAGTTCCGTCCTACAGCTTGTGCCACAGCCCAGGAGAAAGAAGACAGTGGAATGAAAGAGCAACACATTCAAAGCAAGGCCAAGGAGCTGAAGTTTGACAGCTCTGTTTCATGAGTCATTCTCCTTTCTGCTGAAGCACAGGACACTGGCCATGCTTAGGGCAGGCATTGGACCAATTAGCTAGCATGAAAGGCTTAAAATCCAGCACCTAATGGGAGCCAATCACTGATGCATGTCAAGCAAGTGGTTCCTTGGATTTTAATTGTCTCCCTATAGCCTGCTCAGAAAGCCTAGCACAGCAGTTGCTCTGCCTGTTGTCCCAAAAGCCACAATACAAGCTGAAGGAATGGGACTCTCCTTCCCTTGGAAATGTGGCTGGCAGCCCTTCTGCAGCAGCCAGCACCCTTGCCAGCTGGGCAGAGGAGCCTGTTCTCTGCCAGCCCTCCCCTTGAGCAGCATAACAAGCCTTCTGCTAAGCAGCATCAGCTCATTCCACAGCCCTACTACTGCGAAATACTCTTCTAAATTTTACAGAATGCTGTTGTCATTGTCCCCATGCACATTCCCCTCATGCCATCAGCTGCAGGGACCTCTACCTGACTGCTTTAAGATCTCATAAACTTTCCCGCTCTTTCTCAAAGCTGGAGTTGCTCTCTCCCTGGTACTGAGGCCAGTTCCCTGAAAGTTATGGCCAAGTCAAAAATACACTTATGGTTTAAAAATTGCACAGATTTAAGATTTAAAGTCATTATTTATTCCTTCCTGCCTCCTTCCTCCCTCTGTTTCTGTGACCAACATTAAATTAAAGCAAATGTAAACAAGGCTGAAGAGAATTCCAGCTAATTTTGAAAGCTAAAAGCAGCATCTCACCCACCCTATTACTCCCTCCTACTCTTATCCTTGTATTTTATACAAAAGATGGTTTCCCCCTCTTCCCACCTTTACAAAACAGATTTTTCAACTCATGCTCCCACATTTGGGTAATTAATAGAAAACAGGCATTGTGGTGTCACTCATTAATGTGGAAGCCCAATACAAACTTAAGCACCAGAAGCTTGGTCAGGGAGCTAAGTTTATAAGAGACAAGCACTTCTTACATATTTCAAGACACAACCCTGATGCTTCTGGCCTTCTCAGAGGCAGAGCAGATGCTTTTATGCATATAAAAGGTATTTCCAAAACATTTGCACATCTCTCCAATCACAATTTTACAACTGCCTCATTGCCACAACAGACAGGTTAAACCCCAAGCCTGGAGATAGCCAAGCTGGCATGGGGTTGGCAGGAAGCAGTTGGCATCAGACCTGCTGCAGACCCAAAAGGCACTGGAAGCCATGAGTCTTCCTAACCTTGTCAGGTTTTCTACCTCTGAGATTTCTGGAAGCTCTTGATAGCTCCAGCATCTGGATTTAAGGGACGCTAAGACTGTGTTTCCTTATCTGGATTATTTCTAAAGCAATCATGCCTTCTAAATCAGGCAGCCAACTGGGAGGAGTGAGAAGGGGAGCTCCACGACTCTATGGTACCTTCTAAGCACAGCTTTGGTTAAAAGCTGGGACCTGAAGCTTCTTGTTATCAGAAGATATGTATTCTGTCAGACTCCAAGAAAGCATCAGGTTCCAGCAACCCCTGTAGAGGGCTCTTAACTTGAGAAGCACCACCCATATTGTCCCTCTCCAGCAGGAGCAAACTGAGGTCAAACAAGTTATGGAGCACAGCTGAACCAGGCTGAAGCCCAGCCATGGAGAGAGCCATCCAGCTATCCTCAAAGGAAACCTGTTCCTTGCCACATGTGGAGGGAAGGGATAGCCGTGAGGCAGAAAGCACTTTTGCCCTCTCTTCCCATTTCTTTAAAAGGCTGCAGGAAGGGCAGCTTTCTCCTTTCCGGGGCAGCTTTGACATGTCAGGCCTGTGTCCCCCATGCTGAGGGAATGCAGCAAGCTGTCCCATTGCCCTCTCAGGCAAGCCTGCTGCAGTGCCCAGACAGCTCAGGGAGGCACACGGAGGATTCTGAGCTCAGAGTTTAATCAGGCTTTTTTTTCAGCCAGTTACATGGCTGAGGCTTGATTCCCACTTGAGAAACACCACCCTGCAAACCCCCACAACAGGGCCCCCCTCTGTAGGCTGTGCAAATTGGAATACAAATCAGAGGAAAAAGCTTTCCTCTGTTTGAACAAATTGCTATAGATTCACCCCCGTCTCAGGTCAGAGCCCCCAGTGGGAAATATTTTCACTGGCTGACTGCTAATAGACTCTGGAGCAGCCACTGGATCAATACCTGAATAAGAAAATTAGCCAAAGCACACAATCTGATTTTACCTTGTTTTGAATTACAGCAGGTTTGTGTTTATTTCACTCCCTTTTCCCTCCTTCCCTCTCTAGCATGCTTCCCCCATCCCTGCTCCCTGGTTACCTATCTATCAAATCTAGTCAGATTTGTGGGAATATAATAAAGTATGTGCAGGAAGATGTAATGCCTTTTGAAAAATGTTTACATGCATTAATATTTTCTAGTGACACTGCAGTGCTACCTCTCCCTCAGTGGAGACAGTTCAGGAGCAACTGCAAGATATCCATATATCCCCCTCAAAAAAGCCATATGCAAACAATTTAAAAAAGAAAAATCATCAAAGAGGATGAACTCAGCTGCACACACCCTCTCAGAAAACCCAAGAGGTCAGTTGCAAGGTTTCAATACCAGGAATTTTAACACAGTAATAGTAACAACAACAATAACAACAACAGCTCAGTCCTTTCATCCAGTGTTGGTAACAACAGAGATGTGTAACCATACCTGGGCTATATTTCAGATCCAGAGAGGGCTACACAGACACCAGAAGTCATCCTGTTCTTTGAAAGACTTCACCAGCAAAAGGACAAACAAAATGCTGCCTTTCACAGAGATTCAGCGCTGTGTTTCTGACAGCTGAATACATGAACCATCCCAACTTCCTAATCCTGTCTTGCTGGTTTAGAGCCTATTTCATTTTAATCTGAGAATGGCCCTACAAGAAGGGGATAGACAGATGACAGATACTAAGCACATTAAAGAAAAAAAAGCTGCCATACCAACTGTTCAGATAGGGCATGTTGCCCAGATAAAATTCAGTGGGAATAAAAGCCTTCTACTTCCTACCCCAGCATCTCACTCTTCATGCCACCTACAACTGTGTCAAATGGAGAGAGAAAGCACGACTCATTCTTCAGCTTCCTGCTCCTGCACATCATGTTGTGAAGCAAAGCCACCAGCTGGGCACCCATGGAGAACCTGAAGTATAAAGAAACCCCAGAGCATTCAACGTGAGGTGAGGTCCCCCCATTACATTAATATACCACAAGTGGTTTCAAACTAAACAGTCTGAGCAGAACCTCACATCATCCTCTTTATAAAGCTTCCCTGAGAAACTGCACGTCTTTCTCCCTACCCAGTCACTTACTGACACGCTGGGGACAGGACCCTCCTCTTTTGACTTGGCACACAGCACACGGCATCTGCTGGACATTCCCTGCTTTCTATTCAAGGAAACAGACTGGGTATCCCAAGGCCAGCCCTGCAAAATCACTTGTGTGTCTAATAAATAAATATAAATATATGCATTATATTTACATGCAAATACACATGCAAGTACATATATACATACACACAGCTATTTTACTCCCTGTGATATGTGGTCAAGGGGTTTAATAACCTTTCCCACTGTCTCTAACCCCATGTTTGTTTAATCTTTATGCTATGTTCATGGAAGACTTCTAAGTATAACACCACACATAATGCTGCACATAATGGAATATGTAAAAAGGTCTACCAGCATATCTTCAGTTTCCCTCTTTGTCTGTAGCAGACTACATTAAGAGTTTGCTAATTACAGCATGTTCATCAAGGAAATTTAAAGAGGAGGATAGGCCATAAACACCATGTAGCAAAGACAATCTCAATGAAAGAAAATAGAAAAGACATTTTTTCACTAGATCAAGTCCAATGAAGGACCACAAAAACAGCCAGGCAGGTGGAGCATATGGTATATGAAAAAAACCTGGGAAAAATGCAGGTGGGTTTCTTTGGTTGGTTGGGTTGGTTTTTTTCCTAAGTCTTTAAAAAAGACAAGGCAGAATTTACTGCTCTTGCTTAATTGAGAAGGGGTGGATGCAGGGAAGATGGACACAGAGTCAGACTCTCCTCAGTGGTGCACTGTAAAAGGGCAAAATCCACCAGACAAAACATAGAAAATTCACATTTCTAAAGACTGAATCTATTTCACCAAAAAGTTGGTGAAACACCAGTAGAGGGGCCCAGAAAGTGAGTGGACCCTCCATCCTCAGCGAAGATCAAAGTTCCTCTGTATGAAGTATTTAACATCCTGCCTTAACTTCTAACATCAAAGTAGGTCAGCTTTGAGCAGAGACCTGGACCAGGTGACTTTCACAGGTCCCTTCCAACCTCAATCATTCCATGAAGTAACCACACACAAAACAGGCTTAAACCTGGAGGTGTATAAAAAAAGCTAAATGCTAAAACCACAAAGGAGGAATATCATAGACATCAGACTGGTTAACTTATCTATTTCTTCTGATTTACTTGATTTAGTTTGGTTGATTTTTAAGTTTTGTTCCATTATTGCAGATGCTATCAGAGATTAACAAGGATTTTTATGGTTTAGGGCCTCTAAACCAGGCTGCAATCCAGGCAGCAGGAATTTTGTCAGTCCTTTCACTGAGATTCAGACCGAGCTCTCAATTACAATTACTTTGGTGCAGATTTAAATCTCTGGACCTTACTATCTACCAGAAAAATGTAAGAGGAATGGAAAGTTACCCAAGACTAGATGAAAGCACAGTCCTGATGAAACAGGACTTTTTCTCCTTTAAAAACAAATATATATTTCCTTCTCTGCTCTGTTTACAGTGTTGATTTTCCCCAGTAGGAAGTTACTGTATCATATCCCTCCTTGAGGACCATAAAACCCAGAAAGAGCTTCTGGGAAGCTGGCCACAGAGCTCCCCACACAATGCAAAATGTCATAGCTTTCCCCAGGCAGGGATTCTAGAGAAATCTAGCAGATCATCAGAGACAAAAGCAGTTATTCCCAAATGGATGAGTGATGCCTTTGCTGCAGTGCCTACAACTGCATGGCTCATCTAAGGTACCTGGCTGCTGCCATCCAAGGGGCTGCATGCTCTCGGGAGAGAGCCTCCAAATACTGAGGAGGAAGAACAGACCGGCTATGAAAGGGGAAGAGTCACATTCCTGAGACTCCTGAAAGATAAAAAAGGAAAGTCACTCCATGATTTAAGTGAGAGCCTCATGCAATTCTTTTCTTCAGTGAAAAGGACTGCACTTATCTCTACTCAACCCAACCATTCCCAGATGCTACAGAAGAGCTGCATATTTCAATGCACTCATTGGTTACCCAAGAAACAAATATAAACTGATCCAGCAGCAATGAACACTATGAGCACAAAAGTATCTTGAGGGGACAGCTTCTTTTTCCACTTAGGGAAGTTTAGAGTCTGGAGGTTATTCTGTCCTGAAACAGGTGAAGTTGTGTTTTGGCTTTCTTGCAGCATCAGCACTGGGCTGAGAGGTACTGTGGCCCAGCTGAGCCCAGCCAGGCAGGGCGGTTCTACAGGAGACACACCAGCTCCAGAAGCACTCACAGACCCAGAGTCCACACTTCTTCTTGGAGGGTGATGAAATGATGGACAAGTGATATGGGAATGTATCTGCCCAAGAAAGAGGCAATAAAAACATTTAAAAAATAAAATAAAGGTAACAACAGCAATAATGCCTATGTTAGGAAAATCATGAACTGAATTTGCATGTGTAAATCAACATAATTTAGTTGGACAAGGAAGACGGTGAAGCTGGAAAGAAGTCTATGAGAAGGGAGGCAGGATAAGGGAGCACTGGCAATCTAAAAATAGCATTTGACAGAAAAAAACAAACCAAAACCAAAGCAGCTGACAGTAAGTTTGCTCTCTCACTCTCGCTCTAAAATGGAATTAGTGATGAAAGCTCACACCAGCAAACACTACAGTAGAGATTGCTGCTGTGGCTACAGAAACAGCCCTGGAACATTTCAGTCCTGCCACAGATCACAACTGATCTCACACACAGTCCCCAAGAGACCCAGGACATGGCCCTTAAGCCCAGACCCCCAGCTCCCTCACAACCACCAGGCCAGGTTCTCATCCCAGTGAGATGATACAAAAACGTACAAATAAATGCAAAAACATTAACAGAAAGGAAGGGAGAGACATGAACACAGCAGACATGTCCATCCACTCTGGTCACCACGGCAATCTAACCACATTACACCTAGGTCTTTCTCAGCCGTTTCTCTGCTGTGCTGAGCTCTCTGGTCACCATTCCTTCAACAGGTGCTGAGGACATTCTGTGCTTCTCAGCAAGCATTCAAAAGCTTTGTGGAAGAGGGTCAGGAAAATACCCCTCATGAGCACTGTGTCTGCTATTTAATCTTATCCATACAAAAAGATCAAACCATGCTCCCAGCTTCTGTTTCAGTGTTGCAACTCAGTAAAAAGGCATCACCTAGGTTTTGTTTGCTGCTGCTTCAGCTGTAGGAATTTTCACTATATCTGGAATTAGCATGCAGGAAGCAGGGGAAAAGGGTTTTCTTCAGTTGCAGACCTCTTACAGGATTTTGTTGACATACTCACTTTATGTGTGAAAGCATATTGTCCCTTCCTTTGGAAACCCCTCTCTTGCAGAGCCAATATGTGTATTTAAAATAATGCACCCCTTTAATACAGTTTTAGTTCTTCAAACAAGTATTATTTTAAGCACAGTGAATTCAGGAAGAATTCTGAAGGTGAAGCAACGGGAACTGAGGAAAGAAAGAAGGCAAATAGGAAGACGGTGGTGACAATGGGACAAAGACTCCCCCCCAGCAGGCTCTTATCTCCAAAACAAAGTGAAATCCTGAACACTAGCTTTATGTCCCTTCCTTCTAGCTGCACTTTTTAAGGACACCAGAAAAGTAAGGGAACAAACATAGGTGACAAAGGCAAGGAGAAAAAACTTCAACAACTTCAGTGCAATTAAGCAACAGAAAGGAAAAATTCCTGATTCTGGCATAACAGCTCTGTGGGAAAGTTAAGGAACGAGTAAGTAAACAAAAAAAATCCAAATATTCTTTCCAGCTACCTCCACTTTAAGACAGAAAGGAGAGATAGGCCTGCAGTCAATAGAAAAGGATATTTGAGTGGTATCACATATCAGATAAAAGAGCCAAAAAATCTTTTGGGGTAGGAAAGACTGCTTTTCCCATTATTACAAACTGGACGATGGTAGTGGGGGCACAACTTGCAAAGTTAAGCTCTGTAGTTGAAGTATAAGAATTATCCCGTTCTGGAATAATCACAAGCACAATCCAAGTCCTCCAGAATAGTGGTGTTTGAAACCCAAGTGCCCAGACATTTTTCAAGCCAAGAGAAACAAGAAATCCCCGTAGAGAAATTACCATCTCAGAAAGCAGATACAAAAACCAGTGACTACAACACTTGGTCTCTCTGGCAGCACGTTATCTGGTGTAGTGGTTTAGGTTCACCAATTTGAGTTTCCTGGCCAACGCACCAAATAATGTAGTGGGTTTAGCACTGGCTAAAATCGCCAGTGTACCTAGTAGAATTATTTACTCATTTCCTGCTGTGAGATAAGAATTAGAAAGAGGACAAAGCAGGCTCAATTCTTAAAAGGTATAAAGAAAACTATATTAACGGAACTAAAAGAATAAGAAGAATCAGAATAAACCCTTCAGATTAACTTTTTCTCCCCTTACCTGTCTTTCTTTACCAACTGACAATGTAGAGACAAAACCTGGGATTTTCAATCAGTTACCACCTCTACAACAGTCTTTCATCAGTTCTCATAGGGAAAGGAGTTTTGTCTCGCCATGCCATGGAGACTTCTCCACAAGGAGTCTCCATGGCTTTTAATTTCCACAAATAGCAGCTCTCCAGGAAAATCTGCAATTGTGAAGCTCCTCCCATTTTCACAGCCTTCCCACAGCTGAGTTAATGGGCCATGTCAGCTCATGGGGTACTATTTTAAGGATGAGCTGTTCAAAAGCTAAGGTTCTCTTCATTTATCTCTGTGATCATCTTTATCTCTGGGAACAGAGGTCCTCTTCTTTCCCTGGGGGCAAAGGATCTTCATCACTCTGATTTCTCTCTGTTCAAACTTCTCATGAGATCACAACTATTTCAACATTTACTTTGCTTCATTATAGATGCCTCTTCACACTCCATCCCCCCCATACTTTCTCACGAATTAAAGGGGATATTCTAGTGTATCATAGTTCATCTCCATGGCCTTACCAAAAGAACTTTCATCCCAATACAACGGCATCTCCTCATTCTCCTTCCATCTGGGACTTGACTCCTTTACTGACCTTGGTGTCTTCATGTTGTCTTCTACATGTCCTCACTCTGCCCTTTTCTCTCACACGAGAGGAGGATCAAGATCTGCAGGTCTGATCTGTGCACTGAGAGAGTTAATATCTCGCCTAGGCCTGCATAATGGTTTCTGACGGACAGTGGCCAAAACAGTCACAGTGATGGATTTCAGGTCGCACTAGGCCCCTCCCTCTGCCCAGCAGCTGCTGGGCCCCCGCAGGGGACTGACGTGGAGGGGGTCTGGCCCATCCCGGAGCCATTCCCAGGCTCGGCAGACCCCGGCTCAGCACGGGCTGGGTCAAGGCTTAGGGTCAGCAAGATGTTAGCAGCTGTGGCCCAGCCGAGCTCTGGCCGGGGCCCCACGGCCTCCCATCCTCTGTCTGGTCACCGCTGGGGTCCAGCCTAGCCCTGCCAGGCTGTGCAAGCCGCAGTGGAGTGGGGCTGGCCCAGTTACCTCTTCAAACCTGGAAGAAAGAGAGAGCTTTCCCAGCCTTGCCTGTCTTTAAAATGTGGAATTCACAGAGGTGGACCCAGCTCCTAAATGGTTTAATGGGTTGTCGATTCTCAGAGCTAGCCAGCTATTGCTTTTTTCCAGGCATAGAGGAAGCTCTTAGTAGTTTCTCAGAAACATCATTTCCATGGATGGCTTCTTCCCTCCTCACCAAGTATCAATTAATGCAAAACCAGCACAGCTGGCAAGGTAACTTTCAAGGCACTGCACTCTGGCTAGACAAAGCCAGAAGCACACTTTCTGAAGAGGGTTCACACTCCGGGATGTTCTGTGTTCTCATGACAGATCTGCCATCAGGTTCTCCACCAGCAGCTCACCAACGGCAGTTCAGGGCGTCCGTGAGAGTAACAGCAGAGCAGTGACCACAGCAACCAGGCAGTGATGAAAAGATGCTCACCAATGCAGCCAAGTGGAAACTAAACTGAAGTTTAAAACTAAAGATGTTTTGAATGAAAATGTAATGGTGATGGAGTGGGGGTAAAAAAAAAAGTCAAATGTCCATGAAAACTGTAAACTACTAAGGCAGGACACCAGACAAAAACTGTGGCTGTCCTGTCTATGTCCCCTCCCTTCACATGCTGATGAAATCACCTCACTGAAACCACCAACTTCATCCCTAAAACCTCTGTCTGAGGCAGACATATTGCACCACCTTCCATTCACACAAGCAGAAGGGCAGAAGAAACAAAGAGATTTAAACTTCTTTTTTGTGATTTAAAGTGAGTTTATTTGTTGCCAGTTGTAATATTTCGGGGGTTTTTTTTATACTTGGCTTACACTGAAGTCTTTAAAGTAAAAACATCATAAAGAAAGACTGACAGCAACAGGATCCAAGTCATCATGTGCAGTATTTTAGGCCAGCATTTTTATGAGAGCAACAGCTCAGTTGGATTTAACTCCTTTGCCTTAGAATTAAAATGCTATCTACAGGAGTAGCACAGAAGAGCTAAAAACGGTATCCAGGAAAGTGAATTTTCTAAGATTTCCTTCACCCTGCTTCTAATTTCTCTTTTCCTGGAGGATCTGAGGAAACTTAAGCATTTCTCCTGGCCAGGCAGTACCAGAGGCTTGAGTCAGAGTTTGGCCAGCAACTTTTGCTGACAGATCATAGGCACAAGGGCTGCCTGCTCACACCCCCATAGCAGCATTACTTCTTCTGGGCTAATGAATAAAAAGTCATCCGTGTCATCAAGGTGAGCAGGTGTGACAAAGAACATATGAGAGCTAAGATATCAACAAAAATCCAATCAGCCAAACATGCCTCGAAAACTTAACTACAATGACTCACTGGATCAGACAAAGAGAGAGAAATACAATACAGGAAAAATCAGTTAGTTCAGTAACTGATCCTCTTAATTACAAACCATCACCCATTTGACGCCACACTGGGATTTGGGCTCCAGCCTTGGTGTCCTCTACATTTGTTCACCCATGAACAACAGCAATGCTCACAGAGCATCTGTGACCCTAAAAAAGAAGCGTCTAGAAGTACATACACAAATGCTACATTTTTCCCAGTCTTTTTGCAATAGAGGTGCTACGACAAGACCCCTTTTACAAGACCTCGAACTTACAGCTATTGCTTTCTGGCAGATGTCCAATCCTGTTCAGGGAAGGCTTCTGTCTGTCAGGGATGGCAGTTCTCACTTGCTCTTCCAATCCTTCATTTTCAATAGCAACAATATCATGGGTATTACTGTGAGATCAATGAAAATAAGAAATATTCTCACTCCTCAAACTTACACACCATCAACAGCATCCTTTTTTTTTTTGTTTTTTACATCCAGCAATAGCTAGAAACATTTTCTTCTCATCTCCCTGTCCACCTCACTAAGCATATCACAGATCCTAGTACTTCTTGGCACTTTCCTGTTTCCTCCTACTGCAAGGTTTTGATTTGGGGCTAGCAAGTGAAAATCTCAGAAGCATGGTTTCCTTCTCCCAACATCCTCACTTACTGCTTCCTCTAGACTTGCTCTGAGACAATCTGTTGGGGAGGGTGAAACAGGGAAACCTTATGAATGTGATTGTTTGGCAGAAGATTCTGAAAATATGAAAGCTAGAATCAAAGTAGAAATGAAAGCCTGCTTTGAGTCATGAAGCTGAGTACTAGTTACTATATAACCAAAGAACAATAGCCTAGCCAGCTAAAGGAGAATCCCTGCTGATAAAACAATGTCCTTCTGCTGATAGAAAGTCCAAAGGTCAAGAAGCAAGGAAAGGATTTGTAAAGCTTGTAGAGTTTAAAATGCAACACTGTATGTTAATATGGGGATGCTCAGAGGCTGTATGTAAAACCTTTAGTGGGTGTATCTTGTAGTGATTGGTTACTGGGACTTATAATATTCACTATAGAAAAAGATATATTGTATTGTAACAAGAACTTCGCGCTCTTCTCTCTTAACTCTTAACTCTCAGCTCTTAGCCCTTACCCCTTTCCCCACCTCTTAACTCCTACCCCTCTCTTACTTCTCACCCCTCTCCCTGCTCCTACCCCTCTCTAGTTTTCCCTGCTCTCTAACCTCTTTTCTCCCTCTTACACCGCACTCTCCCCGCTGCCCCCAGGACCACGTGAACGCCGAGGCTGGTGGCGGACACAGGTCTCTCCCTCTCTTTACCCTTATAATAAATTGCTTATACCTGAACAGCTTGACCCAGGAGAAGTCTCTCACCGCGAGCGAGCATTTTTAGGCAGCAATAACAATCAAATGTAATTCTTAATTTAAACTCTGTCTATTAAATATCAGTTCTGCTGGAGGTTTACAGCACACTGTTCTATAAATGGAAACAAAGTTTGCGATGCTGTTATGCAGGCCTGGTTCCTCATTTTTCTCTACTGCTCTTTTAAGTGTCTGTACAAAATGCCCTGCTGGCTCAACTGAAGCTGAGTGATAAACAACTGATCTACTGTCTTTTACCCAATGTCTCCTATCTAAAACCATCTCTTTAAGGAAGCCATACACTGCAAACATACTTTGAAATGTCCCCATAATAATCCAAGAAGCAGAACTGTTTGTCAAATAGCACAAGCACTGCTGCTGGCCACTTAGAATAACAATTAGCCACAAGTAGGTACATATGCTCACTGTGATCTGCAGAAATCAGCATGACATCTTTGCCAAAGCTCAGGAAATACCAGAGTGGTTTCTGGTTACAGTAACTAACGTTCACTTTGGGTAATTTCTCCTTCTACGTGGAGTTCCAAGCCTGATCACCAACCACAAATATGTAGCAAATTGCTTCTTTCAATTTGTTGTGGTGATATTCATGCCTCTCACCCAACATCCCAACATGAAAGATTTATGGTATTAATCATGCACATCCTAGTAAACAGTCATTCTCTACTGGCAATTGCATTTTTCTGCTGAAATAAGGATGAAAGTGCTCAGCCGCTTATCATTTGACCAGCCAAAACAAAAACTATTATGGTGCTAACCAAAGCTGGGGCTTAGTTTATATGGGTAATGTCTTCAGATGTAGCTACACAGTACAGGAGCTTAACTATCCTATTTTGAAAAAACAATTTAGAAACTTAATCACAGTTAAATGCAGGGCTTGTCTATGCAAGGACTTACTCAGAAACAGCTTTTCAAAATTAAACATTAATTCCAGACCTGTTGTTCAGAGGTTCTCTTTCACCACAGTAAACTGCATTAAGCCAGTTTACACTCCTGCATTGCTTGAAAGACACCACAGATCAAGAAGAACCTTGCCATTTGTCTTGCTAGAGTTCACAGCTATGGGATTGCAGCAGCTAAGCTGCTGCAGCCATCAAACTTCAAACTGCACCCCACAATAAGCCAGCTAGATTTACAGCATCCCCACACAGTAGCACAGGCAGGTGTTGAGTCAGCTCTACTAGTTTGCACTGCAACCCAAAAGGAAGCATGAACCTAGTGTAGGTACCCCACCGTTTATTTATCAAGGGGTCAAACACAGTATGTCACTGCTGTGACCATAGGCACAGGGGCTCAGCACACACCACAGGGCTCACTCACGATGTTGCACGAGTGGCTGTAGCACAGGCCAGGCTGAGCACCACACTGTTACTGCTGCACTGCAATCAGTAACCGAAATTGCTAATTTAAAGCTAGCTCAAGAGTGCACCCACAAGTCACAGTCCTACTTCTGCGTAGGTGTAATGTGCAGGCACCGTAAGTCAAATTGTCAAACAAATACCAGTGACACTAAGTCCTTTTAGTCTTCATTAGCATTTGGGAAACAAACACTAGAAATTTCTCTCTGTCTTCATACTTGTAAGAAAACTAAGAATAGGGTTTAGCACATACTTAAAATGACAAAATGTGTTGGAATATTCATATATCCCTTTTGCTTCTTCAAAAGTTATGCTCTGCTCTGGCAGAGCCATATTTTAGAGTCATGGCACTTGATATCACAATTTCCCTTTTGTCGTAGCCACTGTCCTTTATCATCTACCTGCTTTTCTTCCCATCCCAAATCTTTGTTTCTTCATGGCAAACACAGCCTGTCTTTCCACTGGAGACCATCAATAGTAATTTAACCTCTTCCATTCATGACAGAAATTTTCCATAGCAAGAAATACTGCTTCTTTGATCAAGAGAAAAATAATTTAAATTGTTGCAATGAGTCAACAGTTTCCAAAACTGATGCTTCTGCAGATCTAAGCAGGGCAAAGCCATGTGTGTACCCACAACTGAAAGATTTCTGTCTCTCCCAGTGCTATACAGTAAGGCCCAAGTTCCAGAAGACCTCCAAAGGGTGTCCTAAAATACATCCTAACCTGTGTCAAAAATGAGCTATATTAGTAGTAAATGACAAAACATGGTTTTGTTTTCTTACTAAAAAAGCTTGATTCGGCAAGAACTAGATCAGAGCCTATTTTCAACGGCTTATGACTTCTTATTGAGGATGTATTTACCTAGGATCTATCAGCCATAGGGATTGCACTTAATACCAGCTGCACTTTACCAGAGAAAAAAAGATGGTTAAAACTTTGCTGATGTTTGATTCTCCTTTCTGCCATGGGCAAATCACTTAATCTCCATCTCATTTCCCCACATTCAAGAGTGGAACAATCAGGCAACAGAAGCATTGTAAAGGGATGGGAGATACATAGGCCCACAAGAAATCCTACATGTACACTGTGAGAGGGATTTTCAGAGTTTATCAACTGTAGATGCCCCTACCAGTTAAGTATTCTTAACACCCCAGCCATATTCACTTGACTGGCAGTGGAATTCAGTCTCCCATCCCATCTGGCTCTTGCTGCTCAGGTCACTTTTATGAGCCTCAACTTCTCACTTTTCTGCTATTTTGAGAAATGTTCTGAGTCAGAATAATCCATTTATTATACTTAGGAAAAGACGCTCATTCTTCACTCTAAATCTACAAATTTTCTTTTTCTGCCATGCAAGGCACGCAACAAGCACCAGAAGGTGAAACAGTATTTGTAAGCAAAACCCATTTTGACATACTTCTCAAACATCTGTCTGAACCACATCTTTGTTTTTCCTTTTTATTTCATCACAAAGGCACACAAGAGATGTACAACATTCCCATCCACATTTATTTTAAAACAATTTACGCTAATTAGTGAAGGACCATTTCCTTCTGAAATGGAAGCAGCAGTAGCAAGCAGTTACTCTTGTATTAAATGTCCACCTGCAGACATCCTAAAGCTTTTCTCACAGCTTGACTTTAGGTTTCAATGTTTTGTCAGTTCTTCTTTAGGCAACATTTGCTAATTTGTCTTCAGAAACTACTGTTCTTACTGCACCTTTGTCATTTGCTATCCTTACCCTGCCATTTCTATTTACACGAACACACCAAAAGTATCTGGATACTATCTGTCCTAAACTACAGCTCAAAGTGGAGAGAAACTACAAGCCAGCAGATCACAGCCAGGAGGATTTTTAGTTTAATTGGTGGTATCTCCCCTATGCATGCTAAAGCAAAGGGTAACAGTCATGAGTGATTTAAAGCATGAGTGAAAAAGGAGCCACACGAAAGCAGAGGGGGGGAGGGAGGGGGGGAAGGGGAGGAGGGAGGGGGGGAAGGGGAGGAGGGAGGGGGGGAAGGGGAGGAGGGAGGGGGGGAAGGGGAGGAGGGAGGGGGGGAAGGGGAGGAGGGAGGGGGGAAGGGGGAGAGGGAGGGGGGAAGGGGGAGAGGGAGGGGGGGAAGGGGGAGAGGGAGGGGGGGAAGGGAAACCTAGGGAAGTATTTAAGAGGCCCGCATTCACTTTTTTCTATTATCTTTGTTCAGAAATGGACAAGGAGTGGGAGAATAGCACGTTCATAATCCAGGAAAGAGTGGGAGAGGAAGGAGAAAAATAAACAGAAAAGGAGAAATAGTAAAAACAAAAACAAAACTAACAAAAAAAAAAAAAACAAACCCGAAAACACCAAAACTAAAAACGGGGACGAGGAGTTGATTATTTAGTGCTTGGGTACAATTTTATAGAGTTCCAGATCCTAAAACAAATCCGGGACAGATGCAAAGCCACACGCAGGCAGCCAGCGCCAAAACCTGGACGCGGCAGCTCCACCCCGGGCACTTGCTCCCAACACAGCCTCCCAGAAGACGTCGGGAAGATGGACAGCGGGGTCTTGCCTGAAGCCCGCCAAGGTTGCCACGGGAAGAACGAGTCGCCTCCGGGCGTTCCCCGCGCAGCCTGGCATCCGGGGCCGCGCCCCGAGCCCGCCCCACGCGTGTCCGGCCGGGACGCGGCTACTGCCCCAGAGGCAGCGTGTGCTGAGGATGTCCCGGCCCACTCTCTCCCGGGAAAGGGGCGCTCACCGGGCACCTCCGCCGGGGCCGCACAACGCCTCCCTCTGCCGGACAGCAGCCCGCAGCCACAGCTGGAGAGGAGCCCGTCGGCAGGACGGGGGAAGACGGGCAGCCTCTTCCTCGGGTGGGAGGGGAAGCAGGAACCGCCTGCGGCGGCGCTTTCTTACTCAGTAGAAGTCATTAAGAAAAGAAGCGGGAGAAACCAAAACACCTGACGCTGCACCCAAAGGGTCTCTGCCTCCCATCGTGTGCTGTCCCAGCTAACCCTGGTTACAGCCCGCTTGAATTTGGTTCAGACAAGTCCAGGATCTCCTTTCCCTGTTCCACTTCTTGACCTCTTTTTTCGGTGTTTAATGCAGAACTTTTGAGTCTCAGCTCCATGGATTGTCACACATTTAATTTCTTCTTTTAAATACTGGGCAAGTGCTTAGCTATAAGAAACAAACAGTTGTTTCTTCAATTACCTTCCCCAAATGAGGGGCAGATGAAGCTCTTTTTCCTTTTCAAATCCAAGCACTTTGGATCCTACCAGAGTAGAGATTTCACCAGTTAAACATAGGCACAGAGACATGAAACACAAAAATTCTCCTTTTCCACTTCTCAACACATCACTTTCTCTGGTGGATCCTGAAGGCCTTCCTAGATCAGCATTCTGCTGTGTGATATCAATGCCATAGCTCTCCCCTTTCCTCCACAAACCCAGGGGACACCGGCACATTTTACTCTTTTGAATTTAAGCCTGTACCACACCAGAGATGATCAGCAGAAAGTGTCTGGGACACAGGCACTTGGTGTGTTCTCCTTAACTGCTTGAGAGCAGAAATGGTCTCAAAGTTTTCTTAATACTTTCAGTGTACCTAAGATCTGGGCTACCAGGTATGACCTAAAGAAACACGTATTGTGTCACCAGATGTGGGTACCCACAGCCTTTCCAAGAACAAACCAACATTATCCACTGTCTCTTGTCCAGACAGCTCATCTTCCCCACAGCAAAACACAGCCCCTTCTGATGACACAACACAGCAACCCCTCTGCACAAAAAACAGTAGCATCTCACCTGATGAGAATTTCACCAAGGAACTCTGTCTCTCCAGAGCTACATATGCAAACCAGTTGCCTGTGGACTTAACTTATGCCACCTAAAGAAGCCTTCTGCAGGTAGGGTTCAGGACATTTCCATGGACGGAGTAAGAAACCCCTTCCACTCCAAGATGTCTTCACTAGTAGAAATGCATCTCTTTCTATTGCTTTTATCAACATGGGCAGAAGGCAATTTTCCCCTATCCCCCCCACCCCCACCTCTGCCCTCCTAATAACAATCCATAGCCATGCACGCATAGTTCTTAGCTTAATGCTAATAGACTATGCTTAATGAACCAAGAGAGCACAGTGTGTATGGAGGGAGGGACCGGAAGCCTGAAACCACACTATTCAAGCAAGCAGAATAGCAGTAACTCACCAAAACACAGGCAAAACAGTAGGACACTCCATGGGAAGTGTCACAAGATCCCTGAGTTACCAGCATGGAAATAATTTTTATCTTTACCTTAAAATAAAAACAGCAGCCTCAGCAGCACAGCACCCCTTACTGCCACTACTGAATAACTGTATTGAACCTCCAGGGCCATCTTCTACTGCATCTTCCACTTATTGGGAATCACTTACTACACCTACCTCCCGCTCTTTGAAACTCACCTGAAATTTATATATATATTTCAGAAACTCCAGTGTGAACCTGACACGATGATAATTTTAAAAACTGTCCTGCTCATGTCAAATTATTCAACATCTGTCTTCATGTTCCCACAAAAATTAGCATAGGATGGTGGTTTTGATGACACCTATAGTGAAATATTTTGACTTCATCCAGCAAGTTACAAACAACCTGTCAAGAGGATAATGTCAGTTTTCTAGTACTGCATATTAAAGTCAGCTGAAGGCTTATCTGCTGTGTGAAGCTACTGACCTGACCTAAAACCAGAGGCTCTAGTGTCACAGAAGAGTGACTCTGACACATTACAACTGAAGAACAGCAAGGCATTCTGAAGCACTGAGCTGGACAGATTTAATACATCAACCTTAAAGAGCTCATCAAGAACAACGCAAATTTTAGACCAACACAGTCCACTGGTGAAACTATTCCTATGGCACTCCAGTTAGAAAATTCATTCCTCAGAAGACTGTATACAGCCTAGGCCAACACAGATTTAACACAATCATTAAGAAATGATTGAGCACAGATGACGTATCTACATCCATGTATATATGTATGCACACACATATGTCTGGAGGGCCACTGTCCTCAAGCGTTGCATTTTCCCAACACAATCAGCCAAGAAGTGGCTCACAGGAGCCAGCTCCATCATTACATTAGCCAACAACCTCTACAGCCTTTTCTGAGGACACAGGGCGCACTAAGACGACAGCAAGGTAGCTGAAGAGCTCCACGTCTTGGCCCCCTGTTACTGCTGGCAAAACAGCTCTAGGCAGAGGCACATGAGAGGGATGGATCCAGATAAGCAGGCTTCAGGTGACATTAGAATGCCTGTGCCCCAAAAACTGTCAGCAGAAGATATGGACACATACAGGTTGCAAGAGGGTGTGAGGCAGCCTGTATTGAAAAAAACTCTAGGAAAAATGTTTTTACTTAAAAAAAAACAAAACAAAACAAAACAGGTAAAACAATCAGGAAACAAATCATGTCATGCATACATGAAATGAGAAAGTGTGGATGTTTATGGCCTAAACACCGGATATGTTTTACTATGACACTCCTCCATCATAGACACAATAAAACAATCTTCCACTAATTTGTTGGGTTTTTTTTTTTCTGTCTGTAGTGGCATCTCAGGGATGATTCAATGTGATGGTGTCTCTTAAAACAAAGAGCCTTAACAGGTCACTTACTCCCCTCTTCTGAGGCCAGGGTAGGACTTCCCGACACTCAAACTGCTTCACCCCACCAGTTTTAAGTGCAGCCCATACAATCCCTCTCATCATGATGCCAGGCAGCTTTCCTTGGTGCCCAGCCTAAACATTTCCTTTTATTCCCTTTCCATCAACTTGCTGTATATGTAGCCCCTCACCACACACTGTGACGCTCATTCCTGGAATGTATTTTCTGCAGTTGAATTAGGAGAGGGAGGGGACAAAAAATCCCACTTTCTTATTTTGCCTGAGAGGCTGCTGCTGATCAGTGGAACTGTGCTAATTGGAAGACAACCTAGAAACGTTAATTACAGACTGCACATAGAGCAAGCAAGGCAGCAGCACCATGCACACCAAACCAGAGCTCCAAGTCCTGGAATCTAGAAAGCAGAGTGGGAGGCAAGAGGCATACTTTTCCCTTTGAATGCCACCACCACGCCCCAATCCTCCCCTCTCAGTCTTAGTCTTTAAGTGTTAGTAACTCCAAGCCTCGAAGGGCAAGTCCCCTGTCTCCTTACCTCTTCCCTCCTCCTCCTCCTCAATTCTGACATTTTCTAGAGATCTGTTAAGAGTTGGCTTCTCATCTTGACCAGCAGCATTAACATATCAGGACTAAAAAGCACATGCAGTCTGGGAAAAAGACTACCATAAAAGAGTGATAAAAGTTGCCTCTTGGCAGCCTGCTGAATTGCCTTCCCCATCAGGCCAGCTTTGTTTCACTGCAACAAACAAGGCTGAAAGAATGGGATCAGCTAATGAGAAGAGGCTTTCAAACACACTTCAGTCATTACAACAAATGCCAATTTATATAACAAGCCTCTTCAGGTAGCAGGCAAAAAGCACCTTGACTCCTAATTAAATTGTACCTCGACTGCAAATGCTTCTTTCCCAGAACCCCCCTTATACACATTTTATTTATACCATTCATCTCAATAAACCTCTCCAACAACTCTGCTCTCCCAGACAGAGGTCTTTTGTGCACATCCATGTGGGTGTATTATTTAAAGGGTACATCACATGGATACTTTATCTTGTTTAATCCGATTTAATCTCAAGAGATTTGCTAAAGTAAAATATATTTATAGACCCATATAGATGCCTCCCCCAGTCTCCACTGCCAATATGCAAAGGCAGGAAAAGAGATCTTAACCATGACACTTTAGTTCCCATAATTTTTACATTAAGTGCCACATGAGATCAACATTCACAACACAGAATGCTGAAGTACAGCTTA
Organism: Poecile atricapillus; assembly: GCF_030490865.1. NCBI lineage: Eukaryota > Metazoa > Chordata > Aves > Passeriformes > Paridae > Poecile > Poecile atricapillus. The sequence continues at coordinate 84,489,812 of NC_081251.1, forward strand.
AAGCTATGGCAAGAGACCAATACAGAGAAAAAACCCAAATGGGGGGGGGGGGGCGGCAGTGGAACTAATTTCTAATGCTGCTTTTTATTTATCCTTGCACATATAACAATATTACTCTAGCTCTGCTTGAGCCATCAGTAACAGCAATCCCACATCCAAAGAAACAGTGCTGGCTGCAGAAGGCATGAAATCAGCCCGGGTAGTGGACTTAAGGCAGAATTGGTAAGGACAATATGAAAACAATTAGTCACTATCCAAGTTTGCAGTGTGCTGATTCCACAAGACACTGCTCTGGGCTGCACTCAGCAACAACTGCATATTAAGGCTCCTGTTGTTCAATAGTTTGAAGCAGTAGAGGTGGGAAGAGGAAGAAAGACACTAGATTTCCCCTTTGTGTAACTAAGTAAGAGAACAGATAGAAGTAGTGGACCATTTTGGCTTAAAAGAATGCCTTTATCTTAGTGAATGTCTGCATCTGTGCTTTCTTTTGTACACAGCTTCTTCAACCTCTTAGAGAAAAAGACAGAAACATCAGGAAGTTATTCTGAAGATCTAACGGCAGCAACTCTGTAAAATGCAAGTTCATTTAAGTGTATGAAAAAATACAACAGGCAACCCTCTAAAGCACATTTAAGCAAATCTGGTTTTAAGCTCTGTCCCTGTTGCTACAATCCTAATCAGTGAGTCCATTCTACAGCAACTGACAGCTATTCAGCAGCAACCACACTGCAGTGAAATAACAGAAGTTCATCTAGGAACAGATTATCTGTTTTAAAGGATTAAATTATATGCCCAGATTTCTGTACCACAGCTCATTCTACTCCTCATCTTTCCAGCCTTTCAAGGGTCATACAATTTTTGTCTGGATATGCAGACTGGGAAAAAACACATATACTGAAAAGAAGACAGAAAAAAAATAAAGAAAGCTATAAACCCTCTATATAAAATGGTTATTTTACAAAACAGACCCAAATTCAAATTAACATCCCAGTCCTCAAGGATAAAGGAGGAACTGTTTCCATTAAAGAAATACACATTAAAAAGTGACCTACAAAGACTTACCCATAGTCAGTGAGACTGAACTGATCTTTGCCAGAGCTCACACAAGAGACTGGCTGCGTGCTGTTAAAAAAGAGGGAGCGGGGGGGGCTGGATTCTCTCACTGGGGTCTCTCTTCAGAGCTCGGCTTGTTAGAGACAGTGGCATGCCTTCCAGAAGGACTTAACAGCAAAGCACAACTGAGTTCTAAGCCAAGATAAAGACGGCTTGTTATGAGAGACAAGTCTTGTGGGTAGCTTTTATTTATTTTTTCCCAGTGTATTGGAAATGCAGATCTTGTAAAGCAAGAATTCAGAGAGAGCTGTGAGAGGGAAAGGGGGGCTGCATGTCTGGCTAAAGTAAATCCTGGGTGCTCTTTCAACCCGGGGCTTGTGCTCAGCGGCACGGGTGTCATCCCCCATCTCTGCCCTCGCACTGAGGGGCTGCGGAAGTCAGACCTCTCATGAGGAGACCACCCGAGCTCGCCATTTGCCACCCTGCCTGCAAACAAGGAGAGGAAGTAAGCTCCGTAAATGCAAAAATAATAATAGTAAAAAAGGAAGAAATCAATCTGCTCGGCATCATCTCTGCCACAGACCACCACCCACCCATCTCCATCACCTTAAGAAGAAAATCAGCAGCAAAGTTCCACAAGGTACAAAACCAGCCTCGCCTCGCCCCCCTGGGGAGCCCGGCGGGGCTGGCCGTGGGGAGCAGCAGGTAGCTGACCCCGCCGAGCCGGGTGGAGCCGTGGTGGTGGCGGGAGCGGACAGCCCCCGACACGCAGTGAACGAGACCGGGCAGCCCGGCTGCCCGTCTCCCTGCTTCCCCGCGTCCGTGATCTTGAGAGCAAGGAAACCTGCAGGCGCATCACCGAGAAGGCATCCTCCGTCCGCCCCCTGCCCCAAAGAAAATGCAACTCGAAGGTGCTCCCGGAGCCGCCCCCACCGGCATCAGCGTGGCGTCCCCATGCGAGGCGGGTGGGGAGAGGGGAAACAGGGCCGGGGCTCCAGTCGCTCGCCAGGCGGCAGTCCCACCGACCGTCCCTGCGTGCCATCTCGGCGGACTCGTACATGGGAGGCGGCCAGAGGTTACGGCGAGGAATTATGAAGTAGCTACAGGCGCTAGAAGCCCTATTCCTGCGTCAGTCTCTCCGCTCAGGCTGAGACGAGGTTCAGCGGCATAATTTACTTTCTCTGCAGGTGCTTTTTAACTTTGATCCCACCGCCGCCGTCTGCGCCCTCGCCCCCCACCCCTCAACCCTCCTTCGCAAACAGCGACAACGTCTCTTACCGTACACCCCTTGTCCCCTGCTGTACACCGGCACCAGAGACAGGAATAAAAAACAGATCATGTCCATCTTCAAGACAGAGCCTTCATCGCCGGCGAAAAAAAACAGCCAAAACGGCTCAGGCAGCATCCGGCGGGGGAGCAAGGAGCAGCCGAAAGCCTCCTGAAACGCCGCCCCATGCGCCCCTCTTCGCGCCGGGCACCGGCGCCCCTCGGGCGGAGGAGGGGACCCCCCCACACAGAGGCGGCCTGGGGGTAAAATTTAAGATTTAGGGAAAAAAAATATATTAAAAAAAAAAAAAAAAAAGAAAAAGAAAAAAAAAGAAAAAAGGAGGGAGAGAGCAAGAGAAGGAGGCAGGGACAACAGAAACGCGGAGTGGTGCAGCTTCCCGCTTCCCCTCGCCAGGTTGCTCGAGGATCTCCAGGCGAACAGGCAGCCGCGAACCGGGCCGGCACCGGGCTAGGGCAGGAGCAGGGCCCGGGCCAGCCCAGCGCTATCCCCCGATCTCTGCGGGAAACCGGCTTCTTTGTTCAGCGGGAGCTGCCGAGTGCGTTCCCAAGTCCCGCTCTGCCCGAAGTGCTGCCAACTAGGGCCAACTTGAGTGAGTCCTCATCCTCCCTCCTCCTGACGAGGCTCTGGCCGCAGCCCCTGGAGCGGACGGGGAGAAGAAGGAGGTGGAGAAAAAAGGGGAAGGGGGGAAGCGAGGGTGGGGGTTAGGAGCCAGCTGCTGAAAGGCGGAGGAAGGGATAGGTGATTCTCGATACTCTTTTCCAGATCTTCTGAGGAAGGGATTGTTGTAATTAATCAAATCCTGGAAGGTTGTTGTTTTCTTTTTTCTTTTTTTTTTTTTAAAGCAGCTCCCAAGAGCTCCCCCAGCTGCACTGCACCGCCCCAACCAGCCTGAAGGGAGAAGCAACCGAGGAGCAGACAGACCACGCACCCTCGCTGCGCCTGCAGCTCAGCCCAGCTCTCCTGGCCTCCTACCCAGCCTGCCTGGTCCTTCGCCCTTCAGAACTTTCCCTGATGTGTGCCAGCCTCGTGTGGGTGCATCGCCTCCGTGCTTGCCTGCTCCGCCCGTATCGCAGCGGATCTGCAGCTGTAGAGGGGCCCGTGTCTCTCTCCCTCGACGGCTGCTGGAGCTCCTAGTGGGAGCTAACAGGCTGTACCTCGAAGGTGGCCGAACATGAGGGACAAGAAGCTGAACAAAGTTCAGCCACTCCTTCCAGACGCCAGCTGGAAACCGCTTGGGAGGTCTCTACCTCATGGCTTTTTCCTGAAGCGCCAAAATCTCCTGCAAAAGTTGCCGGGAACGTCACCGCTCCCCGGTCAGCCCCCACCGTCCTTCGACGGGGCGTCCGGGACTTCCTGCGCCCGCCAGCGGGACTGGCCTGAGGGTACCTCACACCTCCCTGCCTACCGGCTCTGCCAGCCGCGCCTCATTTTCTACTTTGTTGGCTTTCCAGGTTTTCTCCCTACCTTTTTCACCATTTCATTCCCCTTCGCTTAAAAAAAAAAAAAAAGAAAAAAAAAAAAGAGCCAATTAAAGCAGACGTGCTGGGGAGAGCCCTCCCTCCTGCCCAATTCTGCGAGCCCCCCCACACCCCGCCCCGGCCCAATTATAGACAAGAGCGCAGGGGTGGGAGAAAGAGGGACTTGCTTCGGGCGGGAGACCGTTTGTCAGTCTGGGGTACTCATCCTCAGGACCCTCGCGACGAGGTCGCCTCCTCCCAGCTGGGACCTGAGATGCCAAGGGATGGGGGGCAGCGCAGATTTCTGGGGTGTCTCCCGTGCTGGCGCTCGCTGGTGCTAACAAAGTTTTTTAGGGCTCCCCAGGTAGGTTGCAGGCTGGCCGGGCTGCCTTGTGCATGCTTGCGGGGCGCGGCGCTCCTGCGGGGCGGGGGTGCTGTGCTGGGGCCCCAGGGCGGTGCGTGGCTGCGGCGGCCGCGGTACTCGCCGGACTGCCGGCTCGGGCCGTAGTGATGCTCCTGCATGAAACCCGGAGCGGGGAAGCTGTGCATACCCCGCTCCCCCGTGCCCCTCCCCGCGCAGGGCCCGGGTGAGAGGCCGGGAGGAGGAAGAGGATGCTGCGCGAGCCCCGAGCATCACCACCGGCAGCCGGGGCTACGCGGGGCGCTGCTTTGCCATCCTTATCTCCGTCTGCTTTGATAGGGTGATAAAATGCTACTTCTGGGAAGCCTAGAGCTGCTTGCCCCCAAGCTGGCGAGCCCACCCAGGTCCATAGCAACGAGCCAGACCGTAAAGCAGAGTCAGCGCCGTGGAAACCCTTCTTAGCGGCGAGTCCTGCTCCTGGGAGCCGGGCTCCGGCTCTCCTCTTCCCCAGCGCTGGCCTAGCCGGGGCTCCCGGGGACAGGCTGATGTGGGTGCCCTTAGCGCCAGCGGGTCCTCTCCGGCGCTTCCTCGGGGCTGGCCCCTGCGCGCCCCGCGCCTCGGCCACGAGTGGGCTTGGCGCGCTGTCCCCGGAGGCTCCCGACCCTGCCCCGCGGCCCTGCATCCACGCCCGCTCCCCGCGGCAGCTGGCGAGGGGTGCGGGACCCGTCAGGCACTGGGTTGTCATGTAAACAAGTCACTCCCTGGATAAATATGTAATTTAAAAAAAAATAAAAAAAAATAAAAACATATGTCCCAAAGAGCCATATCTTTTATATGGCTGCTCAGTCATGCTCTACCAAACAAGCAGTTAATACATATATCCCCTAATTAGCAAGTAGTTATTCCTATTGTGAAGGGTGCTCAGTCAGAAAGCAAAAAGCAGTAGCATGCACCAGGAAGAGAGCAGCAATACAGACAGGATAGCATCACCCCCCAGACCCTATGTGGGAGGCATGGCAGGCAATTTCCCACCAGACTCTATCCTATCACTTATCAGAATACCACCAGTCTAAAACTGCCTTGATTGTTTTTGTGGTGGTTTAGGATTTTTTTTTCTTTGTATTTTTTTTTTTGCTATAACAAAGGGAAAATTTTCCAAGAAACTGTGATTTTTTTCACACTCTTAAAATGCCTTTCCATTGCTGATGGCATAGAGCAGGGCACCTATGAAAGCACCTGATGTGAGCATATTTATTCTTTAATACAATATACCCTTATTTAAGAAGGATTTAATCCTTCCTGCAGTGGGTGGTTGCAACATTAATAAAGGGTGTATGTAGAAGGAGGCAGCCAGTACCAGGAGCACAGGTGGATCAACTCCTTTGCCAGGGCATGAGGAGAAGCAGGAGGCTGATGATAATGAGACAAAGCAAAATGGTCTACATCTCTACAAAGCAGGCCAAAGGCAACCCAAGGAAAATAAGATGAAGAGATGTTTGCAGATCCAGGAAACTTCATGGTGATAAAATAAAACTGTGGAGACATGAGTCTTTTTATTTTCTATGCATAATTTTGAAATAAGGATATTTATATGCTGTTTTTTTCAGGAATTCTCATTAAATTATGGAATAGTCCCTCAGTGTTTGAATGAGTATGAATTAGGTATCTGGCTAATGAGTCAAAAAGAAACCAAATAAAACAAAAAATGCATGCTTCCCACCCCTTTCGTGAGTTAATATTCAATGCACATACTCATGTTTCACTGGCACAAATGTTTATGAAAGACGAATTTCAAAGTAAACTGACAAAGTATATTCTAAGTAGGAAAAAATACTTCCAAACCCCAAGAACATAACTGCATTTGCTAAATAAGGTAATTAATAATTATTGCTTGAGGCCTAATAAATCATAGCATTCATAATTATGGAGTTTCCAATGGGTGATAGCAAGGCAGCAAGCTACATGCTATAGGGAAACCATACCCTGTAGTGATTCTACTTGTCAGAAAGCAAAGATGAAGGATGCCTCTCCTCTTCCCCAACTGTTTCTGCAGAACATATTTGTCCCATCTTTCCATCTGTGAGTCTGTGTCTCTGGTCACTTCTCAAGACCCCACTTGTCAAATGAGTCCTGTCTCTGAAATATTTATACCTACTCCATCACCTATATTTCACAGCCCTGTTAAGCGGTAGACAGTCTCTGGGACAGCTGCTGTTTTCAAAGAGAGCAAATCATATAAAGCACGACACCAGGCAAGAAATGGTTGAAGAACTGTGTGAGGCCAAGGTCCTGTTACACAAACATTAATTATCTCTGTGTCAGTGTTTTCATGCTATACTCAGGTGCAGTCTGTCATTTCATTCTTTCCTGGGTTGATGCAGCTGTCTCTGGGCCCCGGTGATCTCTTCAGCTTGTGGCCTGACATTTCTATTGCCTCTTTCCTGTTCATTTTCTTCTCAGCAACCCATCCAAGAATGTCTCCAGGATCTATGAAGTTTTATCTCTTCCTCCCCTCCCTCTTCCACACATATATGGAAGCTTTACTGCAACATTTCCCTCACTATGCCTACTGAAAGGGAGTAGAAATACAAAGTAGGAATAGAAAAGAAACATAACGGAGCACCTTAAAGGAAATGGGCAAAGCCAGGTTGACTCCAAATGCTGCAGGAGAGATGAGAATTGGGAAGGGGAAAGCTGGAGGATTCTGTTAGCACTGCAGCAGAGATGTTAGCAGAGAGATGGGAAAACAAGGGAATTCTAACTGTATCATAGGTCTGCATCAAGAAGCTGAGCACACAGGGTTGTTCCTGTGTGGAACAGGGCAAGTGTCTGACTGAGACAGCGAAATTGGCAGCAAAGGAGCCAAAGAGAACTGAGAAAGGCCTGTGTGTGTGAGGAAGGGGAGCCCCTTCAAACTGCTACACACAAACCAGACACACCAGCATCAGGTACTCTGCAACACACAAACTCCTGGAAGACAAGAAGGTGGTCAAAGCTACAATGACAGGATGCAACTGAACTGTTTCCTTTCTGTTTAATTTGTCTTCCCAGGAAAATTGTAAAAAAAAAAAAAAAATAAAAAAAAAAAAAAAATCCTACTTTGCCATTCTGAAGTGCTGGAATCAGAATCTCTGTGCAAAAAAAAAAATTCCCCTGGCCTAAAGCAGTGTTTCCCATCATTCATAACACCAGGCTGGTGCTTCTGCAGTCCTAGAGTCTCCTGGGTATCTCCTGCTTTCAGTATGAAGCATGCCAAGATAGTGCTATAAATCCCAAGGGTTCTGCTTTACTGTCCTCAGTTCTCCTTATCTCCACTCCAGGGAATAGGCCTATGCTGTGCTCACTTTCTTCCCAGATGCATTTTACACCAGTAGTGGTACCTCTGAGCCTCTTCTGTATTCTCTGCATTTTTGATTACCTCTTCTCATCATAAGTAGTGTTTGGTACTGAAAGGAGTAATGGAGAGAGAGTCCCTCTCTATTTTTCACCTAAGGTATTCATCCTACCTGAGCTTTACCACCCTTCCTCCCTGCACTTCCCAGATGCTGTTAATCACAGGGCTATGCTGGGATTTCTGACAGCTGGTTGCTATTGTATTGGATTCTGCTATTCCTGCCTCCTGCCTTTACCTAACTGTACTTTGACAAACTTCTGTTTCCCCATTAAGGCTTATTTAAAAGCCATTGCAATCCCTTGTCCCTGTGATCTCAATGTGTGGCCACTCTTCTTTCCCTAGCTGAAGTGCTCACCCCGTGCCCTTCCCGCTTCTCCCTTCCCTGCTTGTGCACTAAATCCACAGTCTTTTAACTCAACATTTTCTACCATTCTCTATGCTTCTTAGCCTATATATCTAGTTTGAGAGAGATCCTGCTGGTTTGTTGAGTTGTTTTTTTTTTTTCTCTTATGCTTTAGGACAGATTTGGGCTGGTAATAGGGGCACAGACAAGTGCCTCAGCATCACTGGGAACATATTTTTCTTGTTTCACCTTTTCCTTGATCTTTTTTCTCTTCTGCCTGTTTCTCCTTCTACATTCATGCTTTCTTCTTCTTTCCCACCTTCCCTTTCATGTGTAAAAAGTGAGTTGAGAAAATGTCAAGCTGGTGCTGGCCAAAGGAACTTGTTCTTCCTTTCTTCCACTTCCTATTATTGCCTTGCTGCCCCCTCCTAGCCCATGTCTCCCAGACAGGGCTGGAGAGGGATACTTTTTCACAAAGAGCAGATACGAAGGGTTTGGGCATGATTCTCCCCTGTTCATGCCCTAAGCCACTACAGGCAAAAGGTGCATCAATTGCAGCTTTTGTCAGTGACAGGCAGCTGATCTAAAACATGTGATCTCTGCCCTGCGGTGGAGGTGGTGGTGCAGGTGACAGTAAAGGAGCTAATCCTGAAGTGAATGCCTTCAGCCAGAGGGCTGTGTTTGAACCCCTTGTCAGCACTCCCAGGAGAATGTGCTACTTGAATTTCCCTTCAGTGGTTTTAAACACTGGGGATAGTTTATCGGCTCATACAAGTCTTAGATGGGACCTTCCTGTTCAGGCCTTGGTGGAGGCAGCCTTTGGCTGCAGACAGCACATATCTCCCTGACAAGAGGTGGAAACCATCCTACAGAGTCATTTCTGTGGAGCACTCAGGTGAGGCTCACATGTCCTGACACCTCCAGTTGGTGAGAAAACACTCCAGTTGGTGTTCTCACTTCGGTTGCTCAGTGGCCACACTTGTTTTTGGGAAGTTGATACTATCAGCATACAGTGACTTAAAATAACACACAAGTTCCTCAGTCCCTTTTTATCCTTAGAGAGAGCCATTGTCACTTCAAGAATCTGAGCATATTTTTTTTTGGATATTAAAAGGTAGCTGCAGAGTAAACTATTTTTCTGCCAGAATCTCTCTTCAGTATCCATCCCAGACCACAAGAGCTGGCAGAGCTGGTTGTAGAAAGATCCAGCAGTGTGCCAGGCAGGCTGCAGAGAAGAACATCCCATTCAATGCCTGAAAGAGCCCCACTGCTTCCTGGAGGACCATACCCTGCTGTTCAGAGGTGCAGCTTCCCACCAGCCTCTCACTGTAACACACCAATGAAAAAAATTTTAAATCCATAGCTGTCAAAGCCAATGTACATTGCCACAGTCCAAACAACTTGGACAGTCAGATCTTTAGAGGGATGGGCTTTGTTCCACCCAGGAGAACAGGTGTGCAGTCCCCAGCTCACCTGGCCCTCCCTGGCTGTTTTGACTGGATACCTGAGTCAGCCCAGTGCCTGGTGGAGGCTTCCTGCTACTCTTTTTTTTGGTAGCTCCCCAGCTGACTGCTATTTTCCTTCACTACTGAAAATTCACTCTCCAAGCCTGACCGATCTTCCCTCTGCCCAGACTCCTTCAAGGAGGGTTATAAGTAAACACAGCTTTGACCTGAATTTTGGAAATCCTGAAGCCGCAGTTCTTGTTGCAAATACAGTGGCCCCAGTGTACTTATTCTTCCAGAGGCACTCAAAGATGGGTGTGGACACTTACATTTTAATTCAAAATTACTTATATGGCCTGTTTCGCTGTCATTCCTTGCTCTGCTCATACCTATAGCTCAGGGTGGCAGGTGAATACATCTCTACCCTGATGACCAGGCATCATGAGCCCATTGAGCTAGGAGCAACTTGCCCTTATGTTGCCAATCTAAGTCTATCTTTGACACCTCTATCTTTGCAGCCTGATCCACCTGCTCATTGTTTTGGTGCTCTTCATTAGCCCGACTCTTGGGGACATGGGCATCTGTGTGACGGACTTTCACAGACAGTTTCTCTACCCTGGTAGTGATGTCTTTCCACTCATTTCCAGTCAGGCTCACATCAGCTTCCACCAAAGTAAAGTCCTGTGATCCCCCTGTCACACCAGCAATAGAAACAGATTCTGCCCCCACATATCTTGAGGGGATTAATGTGCACTGTGCACCAGTGTCAACCAAGGCCTCATATTTTTGTGGTTCTGATGTGCCAGGACAACAAATCCACCCAGTCCAAAAGACATGGTTTTCCCTAGTCTCCACCTGGCTAGAGGCAGGGTCTCTCTAAGCCTGGTTATTCTTCTTTCTCTGCACTTCTGTCTTGGAGGTTCCTTCCAGGGAATCAGACATGGTGTCATCATCATACCCGGTAGTTTGGCTACAGGCTACTGGAGCGGCTTTCTTTTTGGTGGAACTTCCCCTCTGAGTTTTGCTGTCTTCCAATTCAAGCATCCGTTTTGCCAGAGCAGCAGTAGATTTTCCATCCCATCTCTTCATGTTTTCTCCACAATCACGCAGGAAGAGCCACAGCTCAGCTCGTAGCTTTCTCTCCCTATCTGGAGAGCTTCTGTGTTGAGTACCAGGGCTCCTGCTCTGTACTGCCGAGACTGGAAGAAGGTCCTCCGTGAGTTTCTTGAGATTCTCCTCTATCTTGTCTTCGAATTTCTGCAGATATGTTTCCACAGCTGCGATTCTTGCATGTATCAGGTCATGCACTGCATCTGTATATGCTCAGACCTTCTTCACCGTATCCAGCACAGTCTCCTCCCTGTCATCCCGCTTCATCATTGCTGAAACAGAAGCGTATTCTTGTGGCACAAGTCGTACAAGTTTTCGCCACATCACAGAGGTACATGCTACCAAGTCTAGATTCCTAGTGTTTAGGTCATCCAAAAAGACAATCTCTACCACTGCCATTTCTCTCAAGTGTTGAATTCCTTGTTCTATGGTCTTCCAATGAGTTTGTTGTATATAGAGATCATCTGCACACAGATATCCAGACTTCCCAGGACCCATTCCCAGAGACTATAAGGGTCAGCCCCCACATCATTCCTTGGTTGATAACCGGATCATGCAACAGGGATCCCAGATGCCTCATTTCAGTACCGTCCAGAACTGCCTAACCTGCAGCATCCCACTGATGGACTAACCAACTAATTATAGATTCATCAGGTTATCGAGTATAATCCTTTATTAAGCCACGAAGGTCCTTCAGGGAGAATGGCTCACTAGTGCCTTCTGAGTTTGGGTCAGTTGCTGGTCTTGAGGGTCCTTCCCCCACATCACCATTATCATCATCCACTGGCCAATCGGTTTTGGTTTTGAATTTCATGCTTCTCATGGTATGAACAACAGCCATTGGCTTAGGCTCACTGTTTGGTTTGGCTGCTGGCTTGGGCTCACTGTCTGGTTTAGCTGCTGACTTAGGCTCACTATCTGGTTTAGCTGCTGGTTTAGCTGCAGCCTGAGTGACTGGGGTAGCTGCTGATTTATCTCCCTGCCCTACAGTATCTAGCACCGTGTGATAAGCGTACACTAGGACCCAGCTGATTGCAATGATATTTTTCTCCTTAGAATCATCATGGCAATTCTCTTCCAGATATTCCCCACTTCATCTGGGTTCTGAATTTGTTCACATGAAAATTCCCAGGCTGTGGAATCAGAATATTTCTTTGGAGTCCAGTCCATTCTCTCTTATTCTCCACACCACTCATGATTTTCCACACCTGGGTCTACTTCTGGGGCAGGGGTCTCATCAGCTCCTCAGGATATCTCAGCCTTCATTCTACAGAAGCTGCAGACCATATAGAGGAAGCTTACCAGATGAAACACCAGGAAAGTGATATCCTTAACACTCTGGAGAAACTGAATATTCTCAAAAAGGGACATAACAGACTCAAAGGAGAAGAAGGAAAGGCTGAAAAGCCTCACCCCCTGCTCTTCCTCTAACAAACTGGGTGCAATTACCAATAAACCCCCAAAATGTGCTACGGGGATTGAGAGTCAGGGTTGGATGAAGAAACCATAGACCAAACATACCTGGCACAAACTTCAGTACCTTTCTGAACTTCCAATAAATCATTATCACCGAGCCCAGCACAATAGCTATTCTAATCAATGCCCCTCTACTGTAAAAGCTACGTGTTAGGGACAATATCTCCAGAAAAGAAAATAAACCTAGGGACCAGAAAGGTATTAAAACCTCAAAAAACTCTAGGGACCAGAACCACATGAAGGTCTCCACCCCGAGAGACATTATGCATTCAAACAACATGGCTACTGACTGCTCTATCCCAATACAGAGTAAGTACAACCAAAATACAACCAGTAATCAGTACAGGTTTTTTCCACTTTCTCAAGCCACACGTTGGGCACCAAGAACTCTATTTGTCCTGGTTTAGGGCAAATATGGGAAAGAACCTCCAAAGGTTCCCCCAGTAAAGCAAATCCAAGCAGCCCCTCCCCTCAACTGGTTCAGGAAAAGAGATTTCCTTGGAGAGAAGTGGAAAAAACCTGTTTATTTAACAGAAATTAAATAATATTAAATAACAAAACCTCTCGCTGCTTGATGAAATGGCAAATCCAGGAAGAAAAGTCCTTTTCATGTGGTATAGCTCGGCTTGCTCAGGTTCTTATCAGTCCCTCTGGCACCAGAAAGTGCTGAGGCCCAGGCCTCGGTGGACCACAGGCGTGAGCTCCCGGGGTTTGGCTGGGTGTTTTTCAGTCCAGAGCAGATTTGAATAGATCCAAGGAAAAAAAGAAAAAAAAGGTCCAGGGAACTCCTCTGCCTCAGCTAGCTATAACTAACTGTAAAAGAGAAGCTCTGTCCTGCTGTCTGTCCGTGCTGCAGACACCACAGTCCAGGAGCAGGATGCAGGGGAGTGTTTTTCTTCAACACAAACTGCGCACTTCTTCCCCCGCTTCGCTCTCAGAGCCAGTCTTAAAGGTGCACAACTTAATATGTAACACAGACCAGGTGTAACACAGACCAGGTGACTGGGGATACAAGCATTATAATGTCACCCCAGGACACAGGCTTGAGGAGAGAATGCAAAGAGTTACTTACTGGGAAAGGCATGTCTCAGTGCCACTGAACTTTCCTGCTTTGGATCTGTAAGTTGATGAGGTCTGGAGGAATAGAGTGCTGCAAATCTTACTTCCATGAGGGAGGATGCTCTGAGCTCATCTGCGAGGACTGGGTCTCTCAGCCCTCATTTGTGTTCCTCACCAGTCTCTGCACATATACCACTTGTATAAAAACATTATTTCATCTCAGTGTTTTGATCCTGTATGACATTAAGGAGACTTGGATGCCTGAAGTCCAGCTGCTCTGAGAAATATGGAACACAAAAAAAGTCATGGGTAGTTGGCCCCTCTGACCTAATCTAAAAGCCACTCCCTTCTCATGACCCAAATCTAGCCCATGGTGCAAAAGTAGCACACAAAGCTCAGCTGCTTTCAGTGAGTTTGAGAATAAAACCCCTACAGTTAACTTGTGCAGAAGTAGTTTCCTTGTTGGATATTACATACAGTCTAGAAGCTACCCTTAAAAGTTGCTATTGCCTCTTCATTTTCAGGTGTTGTTTGCCACTGCTACAATACTTGACTCAAGAATCCAGTGATTTTTATTTTTGTGTTAACCTGTATGTACACACACACACAGAGACAGAGACACAGACACACAGACACAGACACACACACACATAAATTCTTTTCTCTTCTGTCTCATGATACACTACAACTACATTTTTAACCAACTGCCTGTTGAAGTGAAAATATCTTAGAAATTCATTGCACAAATCCAGATGCTGCAAAAGAAATGTGCATAGAAGAGAAAATGTTCAGAACTGCGCTTGCTGAAAGGATGTAAAACACAACACGCACACATACACACACATGCACCAAGGCTTGCTGCTTCCTCTTTACCTTTGGGGTGAGTCTGAAACACAATTCCATGTTGCCTCTATGCTTAAATATGCTCACATTCTTAAGGCACAGCACCATCCTTGTTTTTCCTCCGTAAATTGATCCATTTTAGTAAATCCATGGTGAAATACCCTGTGTCAACTTACCATGTTTATAACACAATTCTACAGCAATTCAGAGTTAGAAGAACCATTACTATAAAACTAGACATTACATACAAGAAATTAACAGAAAAACCCTGCTGGGAGGAAATTAGAGAAAAACCAACTCCTTTACCAACATATTTTTCATTGGAGTTGCTATGATAATTTTAAAGAAGCTGGGGCTGGGGCTACCTGGGGACACAAGACAGGTGTGTGAGTTCTGTGTAGCATTGAAACACTGCTCCTGGGGAGGCAGTTTACCAGCAGAGCTCTCTTGCCAGGATCCCCTATCTCCTCACTGCTCCAAATCAACACAAGTGAACCCGCACTCACACAGAGGGGTTCTGCTGGCATGGCTATGTCAGCCAGGAGTTGCAGCTCTAATCAAAAGCGAGCATGAAGGAGCATATCACTGTGTGAGGAGGGGGCTGGAGCACATAGCTGAGGTGTGACTCACCCAAACTTAGACAGAAAGGCAGAGAGATGAGCAGAGCTGGAATGGAGTACTTTCTTGCCTCATTGCTCAGCATGGTTGCAGACAGACAGCATTGCCACTGAACTGTGTATTCCAATGTATAATTACTTGCTTATTAGCTGGCTAGCTCATTATGCCAAGAAAATTTGCAGGGATGTGGAACAAAGACATTTCTCCTCTTCCTGCCTTTCAGACCAGAGAAATGACAGATCATACAACCAGCTGGGAGCCTCCACCTTTTCCACCCTTCATAGGCTGCCAGATGTTTCAGTTTGATTGATTTCTCAGTTACATCTAGGCCTCAGAAGAAAAAGAGCTAATCATGTTAGCCTGATACTAAAGTCAAGGACTTCGATGGCTGTTGCCATAGCTGCTTCCAGAGTGATGTGCTGGGCACACAGGTGATCTTGTACTGAGCCTTGAAGATGTTGGGAGGAACCAGCTTTAGCATACACCATTGCTTGGTACTTAACTGTCGCCCTGAAAACTCAGCTTTTGAGCTTGCTGACATAGTTTTCTAAGACTTTCCCAGGACAGTAACTGTAAACATAGATATGTGTACATACTTTCTGATAATTGTCTTGTGATGGACCTCTCTCATGGCCAGTGCAGTGGGAAAGTGTTATCCTGACCATCCAATCCCTAGCCGTGGTCAGAAACCTATAAATCCTGGGAGAAAAAATAAACTTTCTCTTCCTTTCATCACACCTCAAGCTGTGTCCGTGTGATCTATTCATTTTCAGCGGCAACATCTGGTGATCCCAACGTGTGTTTAAGGTGACGTTACGAGGCATTCTGTCGTCCTAATTGGGAACGGCAGAAAGAACGACATGACTCTCAAAGGAGTCAGAACAGGAGAGAATCTCTAGTTTATTGCTACAGCCATGTTAGATAGACTAGTTCGTGGGAAGTACAGAAAGGAAACTCTTATTGGTTAGTAAAGTGCTACATTACCATCATTGGTCAGGGGGGTTCACCACCCCCCTGACCCTCTCCTGCAAGGAAAACACGGGAACAGACAAACAGCACCTGCAGGCTGTTTTCTGTCTTTGAGGATTGTTTTGAATCCTCCCAAGAATTTCCCCGGCTAGCTTCTCAGGCAGGCCTGGCAGGCCATGGGGCCTGCAGCTTGCTCCAAAGCTAGCCTGCACAGCATTCTCTGTCTAGCCTGTAGCTATGTCTGCTTTTATAGAGGCCCTGGTTCTAAGGTTGCGGCGTGCTGCTTTGGATCACGTAAGGATTGATGTTTTGAATGCTGACTTTCGGCAGTTGTATACTTATGGAAAAGCTAAAGGGTTTTTCCCTGTGATTGGGGCGCTTCTTTTGAAGCCAGCTTGGGACGCATTAGGCGATTCCCTGATCGAGGCTCTGGTGGTATATTGGGACCCCCCTCTGGCCCAGCTGCTGGGGATCTGGTGAAGGTGCGACCGCGTTCTGAGGAGCTGTGTGTCCTCTTATGCCAGATCGAGAGCTGCTTCCTCTTCCCTGGGTGGGAGCTCTGACTCTGGCTCTGGTTGTGGGAGCGGGGCGGGGCTTTCCCTCTCCCTCTCTCCCGGTGGCACAGAGCCAGGGGGTCGCTGTGTCTCGGGTCCCAAGGTCAGCTCTCCCGGGATCGCCAGGGCCCTCAGCAGGTTGAACGGGGGCGCCGCGGGACCAGTGGGTGTAACCCCGCCTCAGCCAGTGCCCCGGTGGTGTAAGCCTGGGGCGGGGTCGCCTCCTTTGTGTGCCCTCATGGAGCAGAGTGATGAGGGGCTGCCTGAATGGGGGGCAGCACCGGCCCTGGGGGATGCCTCAGAGTCGGTCCCATGTCCCTGCTGCAGCTGGGCTGTACCCTGCCCCGCGGTGGGGGAAAGGACGGGCCCAGGCTCCGCGCCGGCGGCCGCGCACACACATGCTGTTCCAGTGGAGGAGCGGGACGGTGCTGTGGCCCCGCACGTCCTGCCCCCCCCGGCACTGGCCGTGCTGAGCTGGCTCCAACCCACCCTGCCTCGGGTTCCCGGGCATTGCCAAAGCCTGTGACTGGGGAAGAGACTCCCCTGCCGCTTTCTACGGCTGCGGCAGATTGGGGTCCTGAGCTGGTTGCTATTGGCTCGGGTGGTGCTGCCGCGGGGTCGAAGCTGGTGGCCTCCATGGGCAAAGGGTCCCAGGCTGCTGGAGCCTCTTCAGCTGGCCTGTGGACTTTGTCCTCCTGTCAGATGACTGTGTAACTGAGCGTATCAGGCATTCCATGTGCTTCCAAGTGCTTTGGTCCAGTGGGTGAGGGCATGAGTGCTCTTCTTGTGGTGTGGTTGAATACCACTGCTCAGGGCATCATTGTTCACCTAGGAGACGTTGATTCAGATTTCCTGGGGTGCATTTCTGCCATGGGTTCCACACTCACCCCTCCTGTTCCTATCCCTGTGGGACCCAGATTTGCTCACTTTGTGCCTTTTGAGTCTTGTGCTCGCAGAGCTGAGAACCAGCTGTGGGGAGATGGTGGCTTCAGGTCCCCTGGACCTCCCTGGGTTCACAGACTGCTGTTCTGACAGCCAGGGATCATCCTGAACGGTCTGCACCCTGTCCAACCTTGGTGAGATGCTGTCAGAGATTAGCCTCCGTGGGCTTCTTGACACTGGCATGGACATCACGATAGTCAGGTTTGCTGACGGGCCCCCAGAGTGACCCTTGGACCCGATGCTGACACATTCAACACAAAGAAGAAATTGAGACTGACTCTTTGTTCAGCAGTTTCTGTTGCCCTCTCTCACGATAGACTAGTCGCCCTCTGTGACTTGATGCAGGAACAGTTGGATCACGGTGATCTGGAGCTTCGACCAGTCCCTGGGACATTCCTGTTTTATGTATCAAGAAGAAGTCTGGGAAATGGAGGTTGCTACAAGACCTCCAGAAAGTTAATGCTATGATGGAAAGCATGGGGATGTTGCAGGCTAGCATGCCTTCACCTGCCATGCTTCTTGCTGATTGGCTAGTCCTCATTGTGGATCTGAAGGACTGTTTCTTTACAATTCCTTTGCATCCCGATGGCAGACTGAAATTTGCCTTTCTGGTGCCAGCTATCAATAATGCTGAGCCCACACAGAGATATCAATGGAGATTTTGCCGTAAGGCATGCGAAAATTTGCTGGCATTTGCCGATGATATGGGGCTCTAGCCCTCTCTGGAGTTTGCGAGCAGTTTCCTGCTGCTCATCTCTACAACCTCCCTGAAATTATTTGAGGGTCAAAATAATTTTTGGGATGAACAGTCCTGCATCAAGAGGTGCAATTTTTGCATTCAGTGCAGACACTGAATGAATGATGTCCAGGTATTAATGGATTTTTACATGGTTGTGTCTCTATATGGGACTGACCATGACACAATTGTCTCCCTCGTTTGGTCTGTTAAAGGGGGACTCTGATTTAAAGTCACCTCCGACACTGACCCCAGAGGCAAGTAGGTGCTGGAGGAGGTTCTGCAAGCAGTTTCTGCTCGTCAAGTTTATCACATTAATCTTTCAATTGATGTCACTGTTTTTTCCTTACCACTCCAGATTTGCATTCCACAGGTATCATTGACCTTTCTTGGTGGCCCACACATAGTCAGGGCCTGTGCAAGGACCCACTGTCTTCACTGACGGTTTGTGGAGGACTGGAAAGGCCATTGCTACCTGGGAGGATGGATCTGAGTGGAAGGTGTTGGAGAGTCATGAGGCTGGATCAGCCCAATTGGTGGAATTACAGGCTGCTGTCTTAGCATTTCAGAAGTTTTCCCAGGCACCTTTCAATTTGGCCATGGATTCTGCCTCCATGACCAAATTGAGAGCCATCCACAAGCAGGTGTTGATGTTTTCACTTTTATTTTTTGGTTTTTTGTAATAACAAAAGGGTGAGGTATCACCCTGAAATTATAGCCTTCTGATTGTATGGAGTATTGTATTTTCCTATAATTTTTCCTTTTGACTGTTTATAATGTTGCTAGTTTCTTTTTTCTTTTTCTTTTTGTTAAAACCAAAAAGGGTGAGATGTCACCCTGAAAATTCAGCTTCTGAGCTTGGTGACATAGTTTTCTAAGACTTTCCCAGGACAGTAACTGTAAACATAGAGATATGTATACATTCCTTCTGTTACACGTCTTGTGATGGACATCTCTCATGGCCAGTGCAGGGGGAAAGTGTTATCCTGACCATCCAATCCCTGGCTGTGGTCAGAAACCTATAAATCCTGGGAGAAAAAACAAGCTTTCTCTTCCTTTCATCATACCTTGAGCTGTGTCCGTGTGATCTATTCATCTTCAGTGGCAACACCTCACAGATGGGGAAGACTATGATATGGAGTGTCAGCCTGAGGTAAAGCCAAATACAGGGCCACAGGAGTCAAGATAGGGCTTGACTTACCTATTGTTTAGGTGGCCCTTTTCTAAAGCTTAAGATATAATTCCCTCTGTTAGAACCTCCTCCTAGGGACTCACCAGTCACTGCAGTGTTTTAAGGCATATCAATTCATGCCTGAAGCATTGCACATTTACGCTATGGGTTTTCAAAGGAGTTTGTTCATGCAGCTCCCCAGGTGGCTGCTCTCAGCTGAAGGGTGAGGTGCTTCTCCTTGCTAAACCAACCCCTTCATCCAAACTTCCCCAGGCAGATCAGTCAAGGGCTTTGAGCAGCAGCAGCAACAGACTTCCCTAATAGCTATGTCAATCAGTAAAATTAGTGGGAAATAGCATAATTTTCAGATGGGCTAAATCAGAGACAGAAGGAAACACTGCTGGTCTGATCTGTTCTAATCAAAGTACATTGTGAGGAACAACCTCCAGTACTGATTTCTGATAAGCCAATAATAAACCATTCATTTCTATTTCACACAGAGCAACACCATATTCAATCAGGATGCACAAACCAGTATTCTGAAGGAACAAAACCCATTTGGAATCAGATTTACAGCTGTTCAGCAGCCCTCAGATTCGCAGGTAGACCATGATTTCTGACTTGTTGGAAGGTATCATGGCATGTGACGCTGGCACTGAGGAATAGATATCTCTGATTTTCTCACTCTGATTTTTCCTGGTCTTCGGCATGAAGAATGAGGGAGACAGGTGCCACCTCTCGACCTAGCTTTAGGGAGGACTGTGGGAACCAGCAAGTTCCAGGTGAGAGGGAGGAGCTAGTGGGGAGTCAGGCAGCACTGACTCAGGAGCTGATGGGGTGGACAGAGAAAGGAGAGGCTGGAAAAAGGCCTGGGGGAGGGAAGAAAGAGGGGCACTGGGGCAGCTTGAAGCATGGGAGGAGAAACAAGGACTGCTGGAAAGATGCTGGGAACAAGTGGACAACTGAAGCTTGGGGAAAGCTGGAAAGAAAGTCCTGCCCTTGCAATGAAGCCAGTAGAGTTGAAATGGCTGGTATGAAGGGGGAGTCAGGGAAGAATAAGGAGAAAAAGTGTTTCCTTTGCCTGAAGATCCAGTCTAGCTGCCCTGGGCACACCTGGTCTTGGAAGTAACATGGAGTTGGGTTATTGCAGCTGACAGAGGGTGAGCTCATCCCTGCTCCAAACATCCTGTGTGAGATGTCTCATGTTAAATACTCTTCTGTATTCCCCATGTACCTCTAAGTCCCTGAAAATAGCAGTTATATTGATAAAAGATGCCTGAGAAAAAATATTTTTCAGGTACCAATAGACGCCTTTCTCTCTGGAAACTGAGCATTGGTTAATCAAGAAATTACCAATAAAATTTTCTCATATGAGCACTTGCTCCCCCCTTGTTTGTCTGGTTAGAGGATCACATTTCACTTTCAAACTGCAGTTCTACATTTATCATCCCTGTTTTGGCAAATTGCCTTTTGCGGAAGCAATGTCTAACCTACCTTTATCTAAGATTTTGCAGGATAATGTATTTATGTTGGACTCGGAGAGGCTCACAAAAAAGTGGCAAACATATTGCAGTGGAGGTAATGTGAATGATTTTAGATTCAAAATATTCCTCCTCAAGTAACATTTTCAGAAAATATTGTATTGTCAGTAAGACTTAACTCTAAAATCTTGAAGCAAAAATAATTTTGTTGTCTTTCTCCTTTACCTTTTTTCTTTACAGAAATCAGAATTAACCTTTCAATAAGCCTCTCTTCGTAGTCAAAATAGAAGAAGGTGAAGATACCTCTTTAGTCAGAGTTGGCTTAAGGCTTATCAGCAGGGTAGATAAAATTTAATTTTGCAGCCCAAAGATTTTCACTTCACCCTCGGGCAAGCAAGTCAACTCTGTGGCAGCAGCAGAGTGGGTCCATCCCTGGATGAGCTTCTTTTCTATCCTTTTTATAGCATGCAGCTTGGAGGGAAAAGTCTGGACAGTGGGGTCATGCCTGCTGCAGCCACAGCCATCCCCACCTCTTCCAGCCAAGCAAACAAGGCTGCTGGCTTTGGCAGCCAACAGCTTTGACCATGCTTGAAACCAGCCCTGTCTGTACTAAGTAGAGAAACTCCTATCTACAAAGCTGAGTCTGGAATCATTATCTTACAGCCACAAATGGAGCCTCCCACTTCAGTGGAAGGATGCAGAGAGTTGTGCTGTCTCCTAGTAAACAAATTCTTCTGCCCTAAAAACTGCGGCAATAAATATGATGCAATCTCACTGTACTAGGGTGGAAAGGGTAGTCTTGGGAATTGGGGTGGCTTGCTCACCCCAAGCAGGAGAGGACTACTTCTGTGCTCTTGGCACACACGGCTAAACTCCAGGAGATCATGACAGTCACATATATGACCCTTTTCCATTTGAGCTCCGTGAGAATACTATCAAGCTGATGATTTCCAGTGAAATCAATAAGAAAGTAAGAGGGCGTCAACAAAATAATTAATAATTTCTCTCAATTATAATCTAGTTTCTTGAAACACAGCTTTTGCTGGAGCCTCCAGCCAGAATTAATGATACAAAAAATCTGAAGGACAATAAACAGTATATCCTTGAGCTAGCAGGATGTGAAAAAATAGTAAACAAAAATGAAAATGTCAGAGGGGTTAAATCTTTAATAAACTACTGTTCCAATATTGTTTGATAAGCTCTCCTTCAGATGATGCACAAATATTCTTGCTTGCTTTCAGAGCCAGCCTGGTTTTTTTCAAGCCAAACGCATTTCACAAGACAAAATTGTAGGGGAACTGAAATGGACCTTTAAAAGAGAAACAGATTGTAACCTCATTCGTACATTTTAAAAGCAATAACATGAATGCATGATTACACGTTCCTCATAGCTGGGATTCCTTGTTCCGCATAGGTACAGAGCCTGTCCTGTGTTCAGCAGAGCTCACTGATGTTCAGTACATTCTGTTTGTTTATAAAGCGAGTTGAGCAGGTACACTTTGCAGTTGTTAATACCAAGGGTAATAATATACACACACACATGCATCCACCCACACAAGCACAGAGAGGTTAATACCTCTATCTAAATCAATCTAAAAATATTTTGTATGGCAGAAAGAATACAAAATCATTGTCAGTGGAGTTGTTGGAAGATAGTATCAGTTAATGGAAGTTTTGTAGTCTTGGGCACACTGTTCATCCAGGGCAACTGCTGTATTACCTCTTGTAAAGTACTTAATCAAATGCTTTGTGAAAAATGCCACAGTCTCTGTCTGTCTTAAATAAGTAAACAGCAATGCAAATGAAAGAGGCACATTTATGAAGCCAAGGAAAGAAAGGATAAGTTATCTTAGGCCTGATTTTATGTCACAGGTGCATTTTAGTTACTTTTAGACTTGTCATGAGTGACTTAAAATGCCAAATTCTAATCTCCCAAGACATAGAGACAATCAAAGGGGAAATGCTGAATTCCCAGTATCCAGCCTTCTCTAAGAAAGCCTGTCAGCTGTGTAATGCAAACTAATCTGTTTCAAGCATGAGCTTTTTTGTTTCTTTCCCTGGTTCACATATATACACACATCCAGTGGGAGAGAGAGAAAGAAAAATAAAAGAAAGGAAGGGGAAGAGAGAGGCTACATCTACACTTATAGATAACTGTTGGCAGAAAATAACTAATACGTGGAGCTAGACCTGGAGAAGGTGGGACTGCTCTACAATTCCCTTGGTGAACTGTAATTAAGATTGGTCCAGAACTATCATAAATAAAATATTGCATGGAAGACAAAAATCATCAGCATGATTAAAGTCATGTTTTTAACCATCTGGTGGGGGAGAAATAGCTATATATTCTGACTGGGAGAAGCAGATGGCGGTGAATTACGGGAATAGGGCACTGCTGCTGCTGCAGCCGCTGCTGCAACTGCCACAGCTCACCTCTTTTCCATCTGACAGAAGGGCCCCGGACAGCCACAGATGAGTCAGACTCGTGTGTGTACAGGCATTTCTGAAGAATCCCAGTTTTTCCCTTTCATTTGTGTGACACTGCTTCAGGGTTTGAAAAGAGTTGCACAGCCCCTACATCCTGAGAACACCCTTTCCCCTAGCACTTACTTTTCCCAGTGTCCAGGATGTGGCCAGCCCTGACCAGCACAGTGTGGCTGGCTGGCATTATGCAGGAGGGATCTCTACA
Source organism: Poecile atricapillus (assembly GCF_030490865.1). NCBI lineage: Eukaryota > Metazoa > Chordata > Aves > Passeriformes > Paridae > Poecile > Poecile atricapillus. The sequence continues at coordinate 84,512,801 of NC_081251.1, forward strand.
GTCTCCAGGCAAGGGTGGCATCCTCTAAGTGTTGTACCCAAAGTCCTCAGCTGATGCTGAGATGCAGAGAAAGAGCCATTGAGGACACCCACATTGAAGCCAGCTTGCTTGCACTCCTTGGGAAGATCTGCACCCAAGGATGCACAGCAGCCATACTGCAGAACATCAGGATTTGGCTAACACACTTAAACCTGTAGGTTGCCTGTTAGCACTGGTAAATAGTCCCCTTTGGCTCTGGGCAACCACAGTTCCTGAGCAACGCTGGCCCAAAACTCCGACAAAACAGTGGAAGCAAAAGGACAGTGTTTTGAGCTGGAGACTGGCCAAATACACATCCAGAGCATCCACAGTGGGGGAAGCTCTTGCTTGCTTGCAAAAGAGAAACTGTGGCAGCATTGGCACCCTGGATTTCTTTTTTTTTATAGAAGACTTAGATGTTGGATTGAAGCTGAAATGTTTCCTATCCTCAAAAGACTATTTTAGGCTCCACAGAGAGCAGTGGTTGAACAAGCTCTGTAAATACAGAAGAGCAGTAGCAAATTCATTTCACCTTCTTAGCTAATGGCTTCTCCTTCTGGAAGAGATTTCTGAGGAATGAAACAGTCTCTGCCACCAAGCCTGACCTGCACGTCTTGCAACAGGCTGCTCACTTCAGCAGGTAGGAAGAAAAAGGGCATCTCTCTGATAAAGGTGTCTGCCTTCAAATACAGAACTGCAGGCTGAGGGCTATGGTAAAGGAGGGGAGAAGAGTTGGGTGCGGAATTATTGTTTTCTGTTCATTGATACCTTCTGGGAAAGAAATAGGGAAACTCAGTGGCTGCCACACAAACATTTTATGCAAATCTTATATTTATCTTCTGCATACTTTGGTACATAGTTTGCATCTGATTATCAATTTTGGGTCTACTGTTTTATTCTAAATAGAATTCCTGCTGCTGAAAGGTGTTAGATTGACAACCAGTGACTAAAATCCTCTCATCATCTCTCTATCAAGAGGGTAGGAGAAGAACAGCTTCTCAGACAGGGCTCTGCCATTATTCCCCAGCCAGCACCAGCAGTGAGGATCCCAGCCCTCAACATCTTCTAAGCCTGCCAGCTGAAGTATAGTGGAGCTATGAATATGGGATCCCTGTGAACTTTCTACAAAGATAACTTAAAATTACTTAAAAAGGCAGCAAGTCTGTTGGGTCAGATTCATGTGTGCTACATGCACAAAGGGTTCCAGCACCTAGCTGGTTCTGGAGTCACAACCAAGGATCATGAAATAGTTTGCATAGTGGGACCTTCATACCCAAAATAAAGGTCATTACTCTTGTGACTTAGAGGAGTGGAGGTGTTTGCTCCCTTTGGCACATGTACAAATATTTCCAGCTGGATGCTGCCCTCTCACCAGCATCAACATGCTTAGTTCTTTTCCTGACTGTAGCAGGGTGTCTTGCCATGCGTCTCAAGTTAAAAATATTTGCCTGGAACTAAAGTGTCTCTAGTCCACTGGAGTCAGTGACTTGACTATTCTACTTCAGTTTACCCTGGCTGAGAATTTGTCTCAGGTACACCACATTAGCAGGAACATTTTGGGAAGTCCCATGTAGGAATCAATGACAAGCAGAGATGACGGTCTTTAAGTTTTACAACAGATGGATCTTATCACTTACCTCTTCTGTCTCTGGAAAGATACTTTTCTTTTACTTGAGTGAGGGTACAGAGTGCCTTCCCCTCCCCAATTCTGAGGAATAACAGAAAACTATTCACAGTAGCTACAAGATGAAGTGGGGACTGAATCAATCCTGCAACACAAGGCTGCTTCAGTCAAGCCAAAGGATGAGGACAAACAAATGTTAACCTGATTCTTAAGCTTCAGTAATCACAGCACTGAGCAATAGGAGTCTGTCCACTTGACTTTGGGATGGATTCCTCTCCTAGCTGTATTTGTCCTGTCAATAAAATATTCAGGCCCAGTAACAGCTGCTTCTGTAAGAGTGCCAGATTAAGACAAATAATGCAGACTTAGTGCTCTTTACATGGATTGCATGGGCTGACCCTGCTGCAATATGTACACACACAAATCTTCTCAGATCATTACCTCATTGAACAGAGTTGCTGCTCTGTAAGGACAGGAGCCTGGTGATATGTCAACAGAATTCAAACCTGACATGCCGAGTCAGAGATGGAAAGAGCTGACTGAGAGCTCAGGGCCTGCCTTGGCAGGAAGGTAGATCCTGTCAAAAGATGCAGCCTTAAGAAGAGCGCATGACAACCCTGATGGACAGGACCCTTGGCATTGTGGAGAAGCTCATTAAGACATCCCTCATTATTTCTGTTCTTGTTCTTTACTATCACCTCCTTAGTATTTCACTTCTCTCCTTCTCTGCACAGCCAGTTTTGGGTTAAGAAGTGAAGAGTATGCATTGCGTAAATAAAGCTTGTTTTTCTTTAAAGTATGTGAGAAGGCTTTGAAAACCCAACTGTAGCTGTTCCAAATAATCTCAACTTTCTGCTCTATTTCTCTGGTTAACCTTGCTGACTCTAAACAACAAAAAGCATAGCCTGAAGCTCAGTGCTTTTTTAACTTTCCAGTGGCATTTTCCCAGAGATATTTTCTTTTTGTTAAGATCTTTGAAGTCCATTCCCCTCTTCCTGTGTGGATTCCCACTGAGACCAGATGACTTCCCAGCCTACATCTCCAGGCCTCCATGGGGTAGGAAGCATGGTTGCCTTCCCCAGGTGACAGCAAGAAGAAAGAGTCAGTGAGGAGGCTCCTGAGATGATGGCAGTAAGCAAGCGAACATAGAGGTGTATTTTTTTTTCTCCTCAGACGATGGTGGGAGTGAGATCTTCCCTCACACATGTCCAAATTAGAAAATGACGACATCATCTATTAGGATTTTGCTCTGCCCATCTAGTAATACTGAGGAAGTCTTTTTTTCCTATTGTTTTGCAGCCAAGTTAAAAGATCACTCAAGCAAATTTTCTTTCCCCACCCACACTTGTTTCGCCTCACCCCTAGCTGCAGTTGCAAACTGATGGCCTGGAGAAGGAAGTGATGGGAACTTCACATCAAGGCAGGCTTCTGTCAAGCTTTGCCAAGATATCTCCCTGGAAGAGGGTGAAATGTGCCAACAAGATCACTTGAGGGAAGACAGACACCCTTCCTTTCTCCATTCCTACTACAGAACTTTTGGGCAAGTGTCTATCTCCTCCCTCATCTGAGCCCAAAGGATTGTGTTTTCCTTGCCAACCTCAGATGCTTTTTCACATGCCGGTCAGTGGCTTGACAGACAACCATCCCATGACAGCATGGCATAGATAATGCTTCTGTCAAGGTACAAATCCTGACTGTGGAGAGCATGATGGAGAAGGGTATTTGCCAACTGTGAAGTGAGCACAACAGCACTACACCATACAGCAGGCTGAAAACAGGAAAGACACACAGCTGGGAGATATCTCTGCCAGGAAAGCCTGTCCCAGAGCTTTCATCCTGACCAAGTCAGCAGAAACACCATGTACCCATCCAGAAGGATTCAATATCATCATCCTCTGCTTCTGTCTCACCTCTAAGGAAATTTCTTCATGGGAAGATGAAGAAAAAGACATGTTCTACTTCTATAAACACTAGCCTTTCCATCATAGATGTGACGTGTAAAGGGAGGGAGAAAGGACTGTATAAAGAGGCCCCTTGAACATAATTGGAGAACTGGACTAAGTTGGCTTGTCTTTATAAACAGTCCAGAGATGGGCACTAGACTTACCCACAACAGATAAAAATAAGTAACTACATAATGAAGTTAAAATATTCATTAAGCTAATTGCATGTTTATTATGTAAATGATTATATTAGTGATCCATCTGTGTGTGCAAACAGGAGTGAGAAAAATCACATTAGAAAGCAGGGGAAAAGACAGTGGCAGCACACGGGTGGAATGGACAATCAACGGGGGAAGTTTCAGGTCTTGCGGGGACTGACAGCTGTGAAAAGGAGGGTGATCTCATGAGAAGAGGGGGCCTGGTCACAAGAAATCCTAGGTGCTGTTGCCAGCACTGCGAGTGGGCATATCATTTTCCCATGCTCCATTTCAGACTTGTAAAATATGCATTATAGCCTTGTCTCAAGTGAGAAAATTCATAAGGGAACTCAGGAAAGGGTCTGGCCAAACTCACCTTCACTGTTGTGTCTGTTGATTTTATCAGAATTGCTTGCAGGGGCAGAGATCCATCACCCCAGAAAGAGCAGTAGTACTCAAGCCAACAGACCGTAAGGCACCGGAAATGTCTGTAATTGGAAATGGCCAACAAGTAGGCTAAAAATAAGGAGGCAGAATAACTCATGCATTTAAACTTCTTCTGTCAGCTCCATGGAGAACAGTTTCTAATAGGCACTTTGTCCAAAAAAAAAAGAGAAAAAAATTCCGTCTGACATAATTATGGCCAGTGTTCTATATAGCAGAATGGGGAAAAAGCCTATATATTTCATGTTAAAATGCATGAATAATGAAAGGCAAGGGTTAAATTACGTAACTTTCACCTGAAAGTTAAATAATATTTTCAGCACAAGGAAAGGGAGATGGGACAACTGCATAACCAACATGTTTATTTCAGCACATGGATTTAGGTAAATAATACAACTGCTTTTTAAAGGTGAGATTTGATGAGGAGATAGGGTTAGAAAGGACTCACACTGTATTTGGAGATTTGAAGGACTGGGAGAATAATTCATAATCAATCATTCATTCAATTAATTTGTCCTTTCTTTCAGGCCATTAATGGGCAGATTGTTCTTTCTGCAAATGCACTTACAGTTTGAAGTTACTGGAATAAGTCTGGTCCATGGTTCCCCTTGCATGGCCAGTTTTTTGGAAGGAGACACTGCAAAAATAGAAACAGGTTTGGATGGGGAAGTCATCTCTCAGTGGTCTTCTGATCTCGGACTAGTTCCTCAAGTACTTTTTCTATGAATGTAAATTTAACATCTCATCATTCTCCTGCAATAATTGCTTAAAATTTCTTTTTGCCTAGGTAGACCTGGCAGCTTACCACATTTATCCTGAATGGGTACAAAGTAGAAGGCAAAACTGGAGTGAACATGAATGAAGCAGATTCATTAAAATTTTCAGACTATTGTTAATGAAAAATTAGTTTATTGTGTTAGGTTGTCTCCTAGTGAAACTGGCATTGTTCCAAACTACCCTTCTGATGAGTGGGAAGGAGAACTGTTTAAGTCATTCATATTTCTGCAGTGAAACCTGACAGATAACTCTTTATCCAGAGGCTGATTATTGTCTTGGGAAAAACAAAAATATCCCTGTAGATTCTGCTAAGTGCCCAGACTCGGTTTGTATGTGCTCTGCTGTGCAGACCCAGAGTGTACCAGACAGACTCTGGCTCATGAAAGATGCCCAAGAGAATCGGCACAGCCCTTCCCACAGTCTCCCAGATAAAACCTCTGCAAAGGTTAACCAGATTACAGGTCTACAGGTTAACAGATTAACCAGTCTACAGGTGGCTGGAGCCATTGGCAAGAGTTCTGTGTGGGTCTAAGAATGATGATCCCTGCGTAACAACAGAGCTCTGGTGCCTAGAAACTATTCCTGTGACTGACTCAGCAGGAAGCCTTAATCCTGATTATTTTATGTCTCTTAGAGGCCTGTGTCTAATGATTTTTGTCTGGGTTGTCTGCCCATTTAGAGGTAGATAAATGTCTGTGTAGCAAAACCAGAAGCTCTGCTAGGCACTGCCAAGCCAGGGATCTCAACAGGCAGCCTTAGGGCTCCTGCTTAGCTCAGTTTCTACTCCACATCCAGGGAAAGCTGTTTTGCAGCAGAGGGAGCAGACAGCCAAGGAGGTACAAATACATATTGCTTCTGCTCTGGTAGTAGGAATAACCAAAGAATACCCATCTCTGAGGATGCTAATTAATTCTGCACAACATTCTCTTTATTTAAAGAAAAATGATAAATAATAAAAACTTCTGAAAATATTTCTCTTAGGTTTGAAATGCAAGTGAAATCTAGGATATGCCTATGTATACATAGGCAAAATGGAGAATGACCAATAATGAATGAGAGTGGGGGTATGTGTGAGCAGGAAAGGTGTGTTATTTTATCTGAATTGTTTTATGGGGGTAGAGGACCTAGTAAGTCTTTTCCATCTCTAATTTCTCTAATTTACCTATCCCTAGTTTATCATTAAGGAATCACTCACACAAATTCAATTAACTATTTAACATTTCCTTCCTGTAGCTTCCTGCCTCACTGACTCTTCATCCCATTTCAAATCTCAGCTGACAACATCTCTTACCTCTCTGGCTCTCACTTCTTTGCCCTTAGAGTATTAAGTCAGTAGATGTGTGCCTTAATCCACTGAAATATTTTTGATTCTCTCTTTCTTGCAAAGGAGACACAAAATGAAGCTGTAGTGTAGGGCATTAACAAAGCCCAGCTGCTGACTGCACAATTGTGTGCTGCAGGAGATTAGCCTGATGGCCTGTCAACTCTGATGACCCCAGTTCAATGCTGCATTAAATGAATGCAGGAATGAAAATGAGGTTTTATTTTCCATTGTTTGTGTTCACCAGCTAGGTACAGCATATGGGGCTGAGTTTAGCAGAGTGCATTCATGAGCTTGGGATGGGAAGAAGCAGGCTGTGACATGGGCCAGAGGAGGGGCAAGACTTGTTCAAGGAGCAGTTAAGGGCTGGAACAGCAAAAGATGGATGGGTTGCAGGATGTACAGCAGTGGTGCACAGTGGTGCTCAGTCTAAGACAGGAATTACCATTCTGCTGGGCTCTGAGAAAGAAATTTCAGCTGCTTACCACCTTGGGTTCCATCTATCTGAGTTTTCTGCCATTAGTTTTCTGGGTTTTTGCTCTCTCTAGCGTATGCCACACTCCCTTCCCACATACATGTTAATGCAATGATACGTAAACTTGCTCAAGTTGAAAACCAATGTTCTACAAAGGCTCAGGAGCAAGTCCCAGCTAAGTGCATAATTACATAGTACTTGGAGTAATTTTCCTTTTCCTCTGAAAATGGTCATTGGCTCTGATTTTTCTATCAGCAGATTGTAAGCTCATAATTAGCAGTAAATTAATCACACAAGTGAAAAATCTTGTACTTCCAAGAAAACAGACAAAAATACACTTCACAAATTGCCTCACAGTGGCACAGGCACCTGGCTTTAATTGCTGCCATCTATCCCACTTTCGAGAGGGATGGATGGACCAGAAAACATTTCTTCAAAGAGCTTGGATGTCATTATCTGAGTTACCTCAAAAAGGCTATAAAAGGCAACTGCTGAACTAATGCTGGCCAGTCCCTGAGGATTGTGTGGCTTGGCTGGGTGTGAGAAGGAGAGGATGTGGCAGCGGGACCTCAGGAGCAGAGGGTCTCCCTGTAGCCAACTCAAAGCATTTGAGGACATCAATAAGCCCTTGATGCAACAATTGGAAACTCCCCTCTCAAGCAACAGGAAAAAACACGTGGTCTGGAAAGTCGCTGCAGAGCACTGGAGGAAAATCAAAGCACTAAGCTATTGTAGAGCAAGGTCCGGGCTAAGTCTTGAGGGTGGAACAAACTTTAACTGCAGTCTGGTCTTGGGCAGTGTCATGCAATGAAACAGTGCCAATACGATTTGTTAATCACAGTTAATTGTGGTTGTTGGGAGAAATAGCCCAGGCAGAGTGGGTGGACTTCAGGACAAACAAGCCAGTTATTTTCCAGTTTTAAGAGCCTTAAAGGCTCACCTCTTTAAGAGGTGAGAAGTGGCTTCTGGAAGAAGCCCCAGAGATGGGTGTAGCTGGATGGAAGGTCATCTATACTGACTGGACATCTGTCTGAGACTCAGAGGATGTCAACACGCCTATTCATCTGATTAATGAGCTGTATGTTTTCAGGGATTAGATCTGACGGTCATCAGTGTCTCTACTACATAGCAAGGAGGTGTCTCAGGAAAAATTGCCACAGCAATTGTCAGAGACATAGAGATGACAATAGAAAAGACATTTTTCCTGAGGTTAAAATGTAGTTGTTTGGCAATGTGTAAATACAAAGAAGGGATTATTGGATGGAACATGCCATTAACAACAGAAGAATAATGTGAGGAGGTTCTGTACGAGGCACGTTGATTAGGGCTAGAGTAACTTTCAGGAGCCAGTGCGTACAGCAGAAGAGTAAACCCTATTCCCTGAACATTGATGCTGCTGTGAGAGTGTAGGCATAAGCAAATGCAAAAATCATAATCTTGTTTCATCTTCGCTGGAAATTGAAGGGGGAAAACACATGATCTACCCAGCAGCAGAAAATAACAGAAAAGGAATGGAAAGGTGTTAAAAATGGAATTAAAAAAAAAAAACAAAACCAAACAAACAAACAAAAAACCAACCCCAAATACAGGGAAAAGATTATATGAAAAAAAAATTGAAACCAGAGGTTGCTGTTGGCCTGGGATCATAATCCCTTTGTTATTACATATTAATATGTAAGGGATGTTTGCAGGGAAGGATAGGATAAAACAATTAATCTAGAGCATCCATCCAAATAGAGGCAATTCTTTCCTAAGCATAGTATCATGCAAATGCATTGGAAACAGAGCTGATCACAGAATCATTTCATATAGACCTCACTCACGTTCTTAAAGGTGGACTGAAATTTTCCAATATATATACATAAATACATATTTTTAGGAATACTGTGTAAGTCCTTGAATAATAGTACTTTGCACTATTGTAGCATCTTCCTTCTGAAGAACTCAAAGAACTTTACAAAAATGAACAAAACAACTTTCTCCAACGCACTGTGGGGGAGATAACTGCTTGTGCCTTGTTCCAAAGGGGAAGGAGGGGAAAGAGCAAGACAGAATAGTTAAGCAATTTGATGAAAGTCATGCAGTACATCCAATGGTCTGAATGAATTTAAAAAGGAAACTGCTAAGTTGCTGCAGAAAGTATGCTGCCTGGCTGATATCAGCTCTAAGGAGAATCAGGTGTTGGCAGATGTTGTGGCAGCCCTCCGGAATAAGTGTTTGGAAAAGCAGAGCAGGAAGTGTTAGTTACCTGTGATGAAAACAAGAGTGGAATGACAAAATATCTGAAAGTTGGAGATATAACAGGGACACTGCAAGGGTATTTGCAAAACCACTTCAATATATTAGCACTCTTTGAGCATGTCAGCAAACATGGGACAAATGAAAATTGTCTGTCTGTTCTCACTTGGATTTTCAAAGCATTCTTGACAGGATCCAAACAAGAGGGTAGGCAATCAAGTACTCTATTAATGAGAACATCATGCCATGGCAAACAGACAAGCTGGCTAAGCATCCAAAAAAACCAGTTACATAATTTAGCATCAAGTCTGCCATTTCCACTGCAAAAAAATTCTAGTAGTAGTGTGCCTCTACTGCTGAGAAATATCTCTGTTGGTTTGTAGATTAATGGACAATGTAGTAATGGCAAAGTCAGTAAGGTGGAGATACTTGCAAATGGTAAATATTCTTTGTCAAACATAGAGAAAGATGTGAGTAATTAACCACATAATGGTGAAAAGTTTCCTGGTGAAAAATGCATGTTGGAAGGATTCATTTGAATATCCATATCTGCTCCTAGGTTCAAAATCATAAAGATCTGAAGTCCTCCGAGGCTGCAGTCTACATCCTTGTAGCACTGCTTCTCTGGGGTCAAACGGTGCTCTCCATTTGCTGGGGCATGCATAGGAATAGGCTGGAGTTTCCCACTAAAAATGGTGTGAGATCAGTATGAGAGAGCATTATGTCCAGAATGCTATGTTCAGTACTGTATTCAAAGAAAATTATGGCAGAAATCAACAGCGTCCAGAAATAGTCAACACATTTTTTTCAAGGCATAGCATGACTTCCATGTAGAAAGCAAATTAAATACCAGGTGTATTTATTTTAAAAATCATATTAATAAAGCAGGCATTCAAAATAGTTAGAATAAATTATGTAGACAAGAAAATTCAGTGATCCTTTTACCTTGCCTTTCACACCAAAGGCACATCTCATTAAACTGAGAGATAGGGAAAGCATTCCAACAAAGGGAATAGTTTTCCTCAGGTGTCCTCATTCACCTGTGGAAATCTCTTCTACAAGATATCTCTGAGATGCAGAGTGTGGAAGGATTCAAATAAGAAAGAGATATTTGTGGATATTAAAATTTTCCAGATTTACAATAGAAGAAGTTAAGATACAAATTATGAATATAAAAGCTTCACAGCATTTACACTACAGCATGTCAGCAACCACTAATGAGTGTGCTAGAAAAGTTATTTCCCTAAGCAATGGTTATCCTTAACTGTTCAGCATGAGATACCGTGAGACTTCCTTTGTAACTTCTGGTACCCATCAATATCAAAGACAAAATACCAAAAAAATGAATAATTGACCAGATCAGACATGGCATTTCTTGTGTTCTTGAACCTTCTTTTCCTCTATTTCTTTCTGTCATAAAGGCCGACCTTTCTGTCATCTAAAGTGTATGGAGGTACAGTTGAATCATTTAACATTTCTGTCGTTGATTTTTTGGCTCTTTTAAAAAATTGAACCCATGGCGCCCAGCATCAGCCTCACTGCCAATTTCGACTTGACCTGGTCACAGTTTTGCAAGCACTGTCAGTGCCAGAGCAACAGCTGAAGTGGAAATTTTAATGACGGTAATGAGTAAAGGCTTAAGGTGTGCTCCTTGCATGTGGGCATCAAAAGTGCATTTATAATTACTTGCTGAACAAGCCTCATGGCTGCATTCTATGTGCCCCAGGCAAGCAGTTAACTGAGGTTCTCTCATCAGTATTATTTTTGAGTGAATACTTCTGCCAGTGAAAGCTGTTGGATTGACAGCTCTGGAGACTGAAGTCTTCTATTATGTGACAGAAGTGAAAAAATCTGTAACAACAGTTTTTATTAGGTCACCTAGTTCATCCCTCTGTCAACACAGGGTTGTTCATTATAATATATTCTTGAGTGATTTCCACTGCCCCTATTCTCCTGCTCTTAGATATAAATCCCTAGGTCTTTTCCATTTTGCTGCATGGTTTCTTCTTTACTGACATTGTAGGAAAAAAAACCCTGTGTGTGTGAGTATGAAGATATGCATTTGTGTTTTCCAGGCTCCCAGACTTCACTAGAGAAAGGGCAAAAAGAAAGTTTGAAATCTGCAGGGAAGATGCTGAGACAATATCAGATAGCAATTTCTGTGGAACAATCATTTTCCTCTTAGAAGCATCCTGAAAAAAACAATGTTCTTTTCCTTGCTCTGATGCTAATGCACTACAGATATTGTCTGAATGATCACCACCTTTTTACCAGCAGAGCACCCTTAGAACTTACCATAGCAACTTTGCATTTGTTTAAATAGAGATAATTGAGGCACAGGGGTCTAAACCAAAGCTTACAGTGGCTGAAATGAATTTACTACCTTCTAGACCAAACCCTTAAATCCTTCCTGGTAAACTGGCTGAGTAAAATTCAACTACCAATGAATCTTTGCCCATGACAGGATACTAGTCCCATATCAGTGCAGTAGGAACAGAGGAGTCCTTCAAATCCCACATAGAATGGATTTCTGAGAATTCTGATCTCCTCTTAGCCCCTTCACCCCTTACATATTGACAGGATTTATTGCCTCCATATTGTAACATGAGGGTATTTCTTCCAGAATATGTCCTTCTCTCTGTCAAAATCAAACCAACAGGTGAAAACAGGCATAGCCTCATGAGAAGAATTGTGGAAGCCGTTTCTGTTTGTACAATCATAGACTCACAGAAAGGCTTGTGTTGGAAGGTAACTTAAAGACCATCTAGTTCCAACCTCCCTGTCAAGGGCAAACTTCCACTAGAACAGATTGCTCAGAATCCCATTCAACCTGTTCTTGAACACTTCCAGGGTTGGGGTATCCACATCTTCCCTGAGGCTGCCTGTTCTGCTGCCTCACCACCCTCATACTATTTAGTACATGAATGGGAACGGAAGCAGGAACTACACTAGACATGACCAGTTTACAGAGATGAATTTTCTTTCTGTTTTGAAAGAAACAGAAATGTATTTACAAATAATTCCAATAGTCAGCAGCAATCACCATACACCATTTCTTATCAGACTCCTTTCACAGTTCTTATACTGGAACAGACCTGTGCTAGATAGCTTCCTCCAGAGAGGCACTCTGAACACCCTTAACTTCAAAAAGAGCATTACCAGTATATAAAATGGCCAAGACTACTGTCACAGCCATGATCCAGTTTGATTAGCACTTGTGTTCCTGCCATTTAATTCTATACATTTTGTTTATAAAAGGATTTTAGTTGGCCAGTGTTGAGCAGTAACCAAGTGTGTTCAGTCAGGGGATTACAACTGATTTATTTATTGCTGTGATAGTGCAAATGGATGGATCCTAGCCTGAGTGCCCAAAAACAGAGGGCATCTTCTGCTCTCACACTACAGAGCATATGTCCATCATGCAGTGCATCTCATATAGAATTTTCAAGGCTTCCACATTGTGATTTCACTTTGGTTTCAAAGGTACTGGAGCTTCACTGTGTGGTGCTGGCTCCAGGGAGCTGGTCCTGCTGGGAGCAGTCTGCTGACATTGCTATGCCACCTCCATGACCCGACATGATGTTTCCATGCTACTCCCTGCTGTTGGGCTCACTTAGCACTGCAGTACAGCAGTGCACACTGCAGTATAGATATGCCCTCAGGTCACTTGCCAAAGTCACTTTATTCGTCCCAGTTGATGCCATGACAACAGTGCAGCATCCAGATGTGGTTATTAAAAAAGGGTGATTACAGGAGGCTGCAACAGTACTGAGGAGCCTGTACAGGAGAAGGGCTGGCTCAAGAGAGTCAGAGCAAGAATAGAGCTTAGAAAAGAGACTAAGAGTGGGGACAGCCTCTGTTGTGATTTCCTTCTGCAGGAGAAAGGTACATGCATAGGCCAGATTCAGCAAAGAAATAAAGGATATTGGAAGTGAACCTATGCTGGAAAAGAATCTGCAAGGCACTTTAAAAAAGGTGAGAATCTGGGTGGCAATACAGGTTGTGTCAGATATCTGAATCAAGCCTGGCCACCTGGCCTCTTTCTGTCTTATATTGTTATTAGCGGTCAGCAGAACAAGGTCTGGCTCGCTGTGCAAAGACGCCTGGAGCCTGCCCGATCCTGGAAGAGATACTGGGCCGGGCTCCCAGTCACCCTCACGCACCACAGAGCAGCCGAGGACTAGAGCTACAAGGACCACCCTGGGGTCTCATCCACACCATACCCACAATGCTCATCCGGAATCACTATCTGATGTCCTGGCAAAATTCATGCCCTCTCTAAGTGAACAATTTCCAAAAGAGTAACACAAGTGACTCATTTTGTCTTATAGTCTTTTACATGTAAATATTTTATATTCCTGTTGAATATTTTTAGGTGATTATGAATTCTTGATGTGATGAGGACCTTGCTACAAAGTACAGGTATACCAAGGACTCCACAAGGAGGAAAAGCAGCCAAGAATAAAACAGATATCCTTACAAAGGAAAAACTAGAAAGAGCTGGGGTGAAAACATAGGCATATACCACTCTTTCTTTCTCCTCTGTCTGGACATTTTCATAAACTGTCTGGAGCTCACATAATGAGCCTTGCACATAGATTTGATATGGAATTGGCTGCCTCTCACCCCTTCCCTCCCTTTCTCTCTCTTTCTTCTTCCAATTCAGATTTTGTCTCACTGTTCCTGTTGAAAGACACAATAACAATAGCCCAAGGGCCCCAGGACTGAAGTCACTCCAGAGCATCTGATCTGTCTGTGGTTTGACTCTTTTTCCACAGTGCACCCACAAACCCGGACTGAGCCTCTGAATCCATGTAAGTGAAGTGGGACTGAAGGCAGGGAATTTCTACAAAAGAGATAGGTACTGAAAGGATCTGGACAAGACAGTGATTACTTTTATAGCCCTAGTATTGATAGAAGCAGTATGAGTTTCATGTACAAGTACCAAAATGCCTCAGTGTCAACAGAGAGGACCTCTGCTAGATTTGCTGTGATCTCTCTTATAGGTCTCAATCACTCAGTTGGTCAGAAGGTGTCACCCTGAGAATCAGACTTTTCAACGTGGTTTTCATAATTTCTAGACACTTTCCCAGGAAAGTAACTATAAACATAGGTGTTTATACATTCCATTAAAGATATGCCTTTTGATGGATGTCTCTCATGGCCAGTGTGGTTGGGAATGTGGTAACCTGACTATCCAATCCCTGGTCGTGGTCGAAAACCTATAAATACTGAAAGAACAAATAAATCTTCTTCTTTCATCTCACTTTGAGCTGCATTTGTGTGAATCATTTTGTGTCCGACGGTGACAAGAAGGACGTGCACACATACAGAAGTGAAGAGGTGAAAAATGTTCAGTCTCAGTCAAGCTAGATTTGTCAGCAGAAACCTATCCTCTTCATTGAACTAAAATGAGTAGGGTGACTTATAATTGATGTTTTACCTTATGTATCCATACCTAAACTTGGCTTCTCTTCTAAAAGTCCTCGTCATGAGCTGAAAAAGAGATTTGTAATGCTTATAGTTTTTGTGATGTCCTGACTGACAAGATGTCAGTGTCTGTGGGTCACCACAAGCCAGCTGAGGTTTCACCGGATGGTCCAGATCTAAAAGTAAATTAGCCTAAGCCTATCCAAAGGGCATGCAGTTCATATTGTTGTTATCTTTAGCTAAATTAGGAATATAGTCTTTCCAAGGTGTCTTTAGGATCCTTTTTGTCCCTTGTCCAGTGTCCCAGCAATTAGATATCCATTGAAATCCTATGACAAGGAGTCACACTGCTATCTGTACAAGAATAATTTCTCAAAGCCTGTACAGAATACAAAGATGCCTTAGCCTTCTTTATGTGATGAGAGAAGAGAACATTACCTTTGTCAGAGACAAAGCTAATTTGGACAAGCCTAAAATAAAAAGCTGACTCAGAAAATGCTTATCTGACCCATCTTACATACCTGTGCACCTGTGCTCATGCTTCCCTAAGTAGTTGTCTCCAGCCATGGCCCTCCTATGACTGTCTGCTTAGCATATTGCCTGCAAAGACAAAACATTCCACTTTCTACCAGGGAAATGTGGCCAACCAGCACAGCAAAGGAAGTTTTCAGCTGAAAAAACCCAGATAAGGATTGCACAAAGGACCTGTCCTGCTGGTATCAAAGTCCTTCACTGAGCATTAGGGTTTCCATGTGCCCCCAGGGTGTAGTACACTGACTTTGCTTGAAGTACAATTTAAGACTGATGAATTCACACATTTTAAATCAACTGCAAGCATCCAGGCTGTCCCCTTGATGGAGGCTATTAACTTAATGAAACTGAAAGGCTGTAAAGTCAGATAACAGACATTAGACTCTTTATTTACCTAGAGATTTAAGGAGACCTTTCTGAGATAGCTCATGGCTTCTCTTTTGACAAGTGTAAGCTACTGCCTAGCAGCTCTTCCTGGGCACACGTACACATGCACTCAAACTGCCAGGAAGGCACTTCGTGCTGACAAGCGCTCATTCCCTCTCAAGTTGGCTGACAAGCGGTACATTGTGGCACACAGAGAAAGGCTTCTTTTAAAATCCCAGATTCTGCTGCAGTAGCTGTCCGGTATGAAAGGAAGGACAGCCAGCAAGAACTGGGGTTCCATATAGCCAGCCCCTCAAAAATGATGCAGTTGGATGACTAAGGGTTGGTCTTGACCAGGTGTGTGCAAAGTCACTCAGCAAGTCAGCAGCAGGGTAAGGTAGAGTCTGACTCTCTCAACTGCTCCCTGGCTCTGTTGGCCACCAAGCACCACAGCCTCCCATCATACACCTCAAGAGGAAGAGCCAAAGCAGTTCTCCGGCGGAGCAAGACAATATCTAGCAGTCACTGGGATCTCCCTGCTCCCCACCTCGTGGATAATGCATGCAGTGTAGCACGTGCATGCCCATTCTGTGTACAAATGCTGTCCATTTCAACTGCTATCAGACTGAGTCTCTCTGATAAGCTTAAGCATTTCCCCCACTCCCACACACAGCTACAGTGACAGGGTGCACAGCTCAAATGTTCGGGTGGCTGCTCATGAGGCGGGAGAGGTTCGGCCATCTGGCTTGCTGCTTTCAGGAGGGAGAGGGGAGCAGCAGAGCAGGTGCCTAGCACCTCCTCACACAGAGGCAGTGCTGCAGTGTGCCCCACACAGCATCGCAGCATCAGTGGCACAACCAGGGAAAGAGCAAGGAGGACAGAGGATGGCTAGCAAACAGATCTAATTACCTCCACAGCCACTTGCTTCCTCAGCAGTCAAGTCAAGAAGGAGAGAGGGTGTTTGGAAAAGTAAAAATGCACTAGCCCTGAGCCCCTGCCTTCACTGCAGTCAGTTTACACAGCACTGAAATCCAACGTTCATGAACTTCATGAACCATGGAGATTTGTGATGAGAGCTGGTTAGGGAGAAGCCCTAGGGAATAAGGATGCCCTGCCCATGAAGTAATCTGGAAGAACAATCTTAAATAAAGCACTGGTGTTTGGATGTGTTTGTAGTTATGCCTCCTTTATTCAAAAATAGACCCTTACTCAGTCACTGAAATGCAACAGAGCAAAATCTTTATATAAGTAACTTTTTTTCCTGGAAAACCCACTGCAGACTCTGGCATATCTTTCTCAAATGTACTTGGGCTCCTCCCAGCACCAGACAGAAGAACTCTTAGAAGCATGTGATAGAAGATTTAAATGTCAAAATAACTAAGGAGTATTAGGGAATTTATTTTGACTAAATGACATATGTTTCAATTTGCACAAGGCTGACAACTATTTAATTTACACTCTTATGCAGATGATTTTTGCTCTTGTTCACCTAGATCTAGATGTGTTTTTTCAAAGAAAGTGCAGGGGTCACTCTGAAACACACTTTCTATTAAATTCTCTTTAAAAATGGAGCAGTTAAAGTTTACCTCTTAAATTCTTTCCAGTTTTCTTCTTTTAGTGATCTAACACCTCTTTGGATTTTCCTGCAGGCTGAATGCATTAGTTAGACTGTAGCAAACAGACTAAATTTAAATTACAGAAAAATCCTCCATCTGCAGGAAGTTTAAATCAAATATTACATGCAAGTTCTTGTTTATAGGCGCAACAGAAATGCAAGCACATGTACATATATTTTTTTATAGGTATTTAAACCCAAGAATCTGTTGCTAGTATACTCGAAGTCTTAACAGTGTAATCCAAAAATAACATTCCAGATCTGACTGTAACACAAAAAGGAAGCATACCTCTGTAAAGAAAAAAAGCCCTGAATAATAGTAATAATGCACTTTAAAACTTCTCAGTTGACACCCCTGCTCCTGTGCTCTCCTTTACACTGTTCTTCTGGGTCCTGATGGTGGTGGCTTCTCTCTGGTGAGAGGTGATGGAGTTTGTCATGGTATCTTCAACACCTGTAGTCCTTTGCCAGAAAAATGTGATATTAATGTTGATGGTTCCTTCTTCCTCACTCTAGGGTCCTTTTGGACCTTATCTGTTTCTAAACCTAGCTCTTTTTTCATCAGTCTGCCCCCACATTACATCCAAATGTATTATATATGATAAATACTTGTTCTTTGTTCTCCTAGTTACCCAAGATTACTGGCTTGGGGCAGCTCCAGAGCATCTGTCCACCTGCATTTCTTAACTAGCTGTTGCTGAGTTGTTTATAGCCATGGAGCTTTCAGCACCAACCTGTGACCCATCTCCTGCTATCCCATACTTGTACTCTTCTAAACTTCTTCATGCCTACAAAACTGGCAGAGATCCACGTGCAGCACAGCCCTGCTGGTCCAGGTATTTTTGCCTCAGTGCTGTTCTTTATTGTCACAAAAATATTGCAGACCAAACATAAAGACTGGGAGCTTCTCCTTTGAAAGCCCTGCAGCTTTCATTCCTTTTACCTGCTGTCTGCCACCTCTAATTGAGGTACAAGAACCATGTCATAAGGATGGTGAAGTTGTATCCAGACTGCAAAATTTGTTTCCCAGCCCTGTCACCAACTTCCCAGCTGACATCACACACACAGTGTGTGCCCTTTGTTTTTTCCCTTGTAAGAAAAGGATGACATCACTTGTATTATCTCTGCAGAGACTGAAGGAAGGACAGATAATGTATTGACCCAGGTCAATACATTTGCAGATGAGTTACAATTCAGACAGTGAAGGAAGAGGCTAAACCATAGTAATTCTCTAAGCAATTTTTCACTGGTTGTAGATCCTGAAGCAGAGAAAAGAAATCCTGGAGATCACCAACAATGGCAAATTTATGTATTCCCTTAGGGATTATACACCTGCAGGGGACAGTGAAACCACAACGATTCCCCACTTTTCCCATATCTCTCATATGCTCAGTGCCAGTAATCATCTGGGGATGATGACTTAATACACGAGACTGTGCCAGCTGAGAGTGAGAAACTCCTCAGCAGTCAGGTACCCATCCCCTCTGTCAGGACAACAGGATGGAGAAGGTCTGATAATCTTTCAGAGACTGTAATAACAGCAATAAGAGGAGCTGTCTCTCTTGCAGCCCACCTCTCAGAGAGAGAATTTCTTGCTGAGATTCTCATCCTAATTCACTGCTTCATGCCTTCTGGGCTGCAACTACAGAAGCATGCCATTGTGCTCAGAAACATTTCCAATATATGCCTTTTGGCTCCATTATTAGAAAATTATGCATTACCTACTGGTGAGTGACTTGCATCTTAAAAGTCACCCACAGGGCCCTGTCCCCCGTGCGCACAGGGGGTGCAGCATTTGGCCACTAAGATCCAGCACTTTGTTTCAAGCTGCTGCAGACCAGCAGCTTTCCTCTCCTTCACTGTATCATTCTGCCCATCTCATTCCAGCCATAATGCTGTGTACTAAAGAGTTGCTCCTGCTAACTATGGTGCAAATGGGCAGCAGTCTTGCTGGCAATTGATGGATATATTGGAGGTGAAGAGAAAGCAGAACTCAGCCTTACAGTTCTCTGACACATCTCCCGCAGCAAACACACACAAAAAAAATAGCATAATACAAAACAATTATATCTCCTACATCTTACCTTTCAGCATTAGGAATAGTTATGGACCTGGATGCAGCCCATATCCTGAGTCAGGATTGCAAATTTTATCTTTTCAACACAGCTGATAATAGGTATCAGAGAAGAAAGAAAAAAACAAAACAGCAACAAAATGATAACCATTCCTTCCCCTATTCCCTGCTGGAGGATTTCTTCCCTTTGGTTGTTGCAGAGCCAGAGAAATAGCAGACTGACTGGCTGTCAGATTTCTTCTTTCGCAACTAGGCTTCCAAAGGCAGTGCCTTTTCCCTTCTCCTTTCTGTCTTGGGAGACTGCTCCTTCCTGTGCCCTCACCTTTGGTTTTTGTCCTGTTTGGCAGAAGCAGCCAATTCCTCATGACAATCTGAAGTCAATCTGAAGTGATATCAGGGTGACTGATATAGGACCACTTTAGCTTCACAAGACCACAGAATCACAGAATCATTTTGGTTGAAAAATACCTCAGAGATCATTGAATCTAACCTATGATCAAATACCACCTTGTCAACTAGACCATGGCACTGCATTCCATGTCTAGATTTTCCTTAAACACCCCAGAGATGGTGATTCCATCAGGTCCCTGGGCAGTCCATTCCAATGCTTAACAACCTCTTCTGTGAAGAAATTCCTTCTGATGTCCAGTCTGAACTTCCCCTGTCCTTGAGGCTATATCCTTGAACTTTTCTCTGGGGAAATTCTGTACTCTCTAAAACTCTGTAAAAGAGAATAACCTAACCAAACCCATTGTCATTTGTGAGAATAATTATTATATCCACTGTGAACTACTCTAACCTATCCCTCCTTCCCCCCATCTGCTATGTTATGTTCCTAGGGGCACAAATATAGCTTGAAATGAGAAGCCACCCCAAACTGAGATGTCCTGGAGTTACCTGAGCACATGCTATGTCTCTAGAAGCAGCTGGGGCAGCCCAGCCCATGGGCAGTTGCCTCCAGCTACCACAGATAATTAAGGACTGTCAGCTGCACTGCCTAGATACCCTGGGCAAATAAATCATTTACCCAAGCACATGAGGTGAATTTTACAAGGTGTAACTTGTTTTGCCCAGGAACAAACCCAGAAAGGAAGCTACAAGAGAGGCTTGAAGAGGAACATCTTCTCCCAGCTGTGAAGAGTTCTGCATTGCCTAGTGCTTAGGCAGGGAAGGCCATAGCCACATAGTGACTGTGCAGCCACATGCTCCTCGGAGTGCGGAAAACCCCCAGTTTCTGGGTTTTTGAGCTGTTCACAGCCCTGCCCTGGCTCTGCCTTCCCCACTGTCTTGTCCCTTGGAGGGGAATTAGACAGTGCTTCTCCAGCCAGGCTGGCCCTGCCCCATGTATTTAGCCTTTTCACTCTGTCATAGCTGGATTAACCCTTCTGCTCATCTGGACAAGCTGATTAGTTAAAGAACTTGTTTCATCCCTCTCTAGGGCTTTATTTTTTCATCTGTCATTTTCCTCTTTATTACTACAGTAAGCTTCTGCCTCTCCAGCTCTTTCCATGCTTTCCACTCACTGTTCCGTTCAGTTCCTGGCCACCAGACTTTGCCAACCTTTCCCAGTTGGGGTGAGAGTACAAAGCCTTCCCATTCACCTCACTGTGATATTTCTCCATGTCCTTTTACCTCCTGTTATAAATGCAAAGGCAATTTTGGGATAAAATCAAAGAGAAATTTATTAATAAACAATAATAAGTAGAAACAGCGATAAAAACCCACAATAAAAAGAACAGCGCAGCGCTGGGTGGACAGGGGTCTACACCAGAGGTATAGGTTTCCCAAATCCACGTCTGAGCATCCTCAGGATTGGGGTTTTATAGGATTTTTAAGTCCTCAGGCCAAAATTCCAGGCAGGTTCCATTCACCAAGTGTCCTTGATTGTCCAGTGAATGGATTTCCTGACATAGAATGATGACATTATTTCGTGTCCGGCCAGAATCTCCTCATATGCAAAGGAGACTCTGTGTGTTGCAATGTTAGGTTTTTCATGACAGGGTGGTGGAATCCGGGCTGGTGCCGATGGGTATCTCGGCCGGGTTTCCTCCTTTGTCTCCCCTGATTGCTTTTTCAACACAGAAATGTTTAAGTCTGGCGAAGTCTTTCTTTTGGAACTTGTCTTTTTCCCACTGATCGGTTTCTCTACCCACTGGAATCCGCAGGGCGTTGCTTGGGTCCGGAGGTAGATAATTTCCCGAGCTAGTTTCATTGTTTTCCTGATGGTCCGTGTCCTGTGTGTTTGTTTGGGTTGATGGGCCGGTTTTGGTTAGTTATCTTGGGCGTTGCTGGCAATCAGCAACTCCTTGGAGAAAAGCCTCATCCTACTTTGAGGGGAGGCTTTTCCATGCTTTATATTTTGTTTTGTCCCTACAAAACATATCTTTCTTATATACACTCCGAATTTTTAATACAACCGTAATTTATTACACCTCCTTTCTCCAGATGTTCCCTTTCACCTGAGTTAACGCCCAATTTATTCCTTCCTTGCTTTTTTCAGTTTCATCATCCTGGGTCTATGTTGATCCCATGCACAGCACTGCGCTTGAAGACTCTTGTGCTCTTGCACATTCCAACACAACTGGAGGCAGTCTCATGGGCTTTTATCACTGTGCTTGGTAATCCTGGGTCAGGAGTCAAGGCAGAAACTGTATGCAGGTTGTTGTCTGGTAGAACACTTACACATTCTTTCTTGTTTCTTGCCAAATGCAGTTTTGGACTGTGAAGTTGAGGCTCCAGAACTTTGAAGCCCATTAGAATTAGCAGTACTGAACCTGGCAGATTTTCTCAGCCTTCTACAGACCCAGCAACGCCACTCTGTCAGCTGCGTTATTCATCTCAGCAGCTGGAACATGGACTTATTTCTCCTTGGCTCTGTCCAGTTTGCTGGTTACCTGATCCTGACCATTGGTCCCTGCTCCTGCCATCTTGTCTCTGCTGTTGTCCTTCTTAGGGTCCCTGTATATTTTTCTCCATCTCTGACCAATACAGGCAAATACTTCAAGTGGTGGGCAATCAAAATGTATCCTTAGGGGGAAAAAAAAAGCAAAAATAGCCTATGATTATGCTGCCCCCATCGCTCCCAGCAACAGCTCTGATCACTTTGATTGTACATTGTGACCCCTTTTGCCATGCTCCATCTGTTTGTTTTTATAATCTGAATTTGTAGCAGCAGCAAAAGGATAGTGTCTTCTTATTTGTATCTAGAGGGTCTCCTGTGCAATCTGTCCCAGCCCTGACCAAGGCCTTGCTCAACAGGAGAGATCAGGAAGAGTAACAGTAAAGAGTGGGGGCCACAGCCAGCAGCATAGCCCTACTTTTGGGAGCAGAATAAGGCAATTAAGGAAAGAACTTTCAAATAATCCAAATGAAGAATACAAGGGAATAAATATTTAATACTCCCTCACGCAATTTCATCGTCTCTAATAATCCCTAAGGTTTCTACAGCACCTTTCAAAAGGGAGCAGTGCATAAAAAGCAGATGTAAAATGTGGCTCTGACAAGCCAAGATCGTCCCTCTTCCCCAGAGGGATGTCAAGTGTGCTGCTAGGTCCAGGACATGAGGGAGTCCTGTCAGTGGCATCCACATCTGTAACCCCACAGAGCTCTGTTGGAAGGATATATTCTGCTTAAGCTGTAGCTGTGGCTGTATTTCCAAATCTTATTCCCTTTGACTGCACAGACAGGATCATGTAGAGATTATGGATTTAAAATACAGTAATGTTGTGTTTAAAATTGAATAAAACCAGTTCACACTTTTTGCAACACACTCCACATTTCCATCTGTCTGGGGGCTCAGCAAGTTTTTCTTCTTGAGTGGAGAGGTTGCACTGATCACAGCTTCCCTTCAAAAAACTTCTGCGTTACACAGACAATTCGTCTTTCCTCCTCTTGCCCAGGATTTTCAGGTGTCAGGCTCCACTCAGGAATTCCCAGCACATACCAGTATTCATCATAGTGATGTCCAGACTGGGTCAAGGGGAATTGAGGATAGTGGAAAAGGACAGACCATATTGCTGGTGGGTTGGACTGGGCAGAATGAAGGAAGGACAGGTAGAGGAGCTGTGTGTTCCAATTGGAGAATGCTGGAGCCAGCACCTAGAATATGTGCTGGATATTTTGGAGTGGGAACATTTTACCTTTCTGTGTGGAGAAAGGGGAGTCTGATTTTCAAACCTTTTCCCCTTGTCCAATGAACAGTTGTGATTATAATCAGAATTAAAAAGCCATGCTCCTGCTGGGCAGGTAATATCTGTGAACAAAAGGTCACACACACACACACACACACACACACACACACACACACACACACACACACACACAAGTATGTGTCTATTTGTCTATATGTCTATATATATTTATCAGTGAATGAGCCATCTGCAGAGTGCCTGGAGCCTTCTCCCCTCTCTAAAAGCAAACTTGGTCTAGTGTACTTCTTAGTAGTCTAAGGCTAGCTGCAAGCAACTGGAGGGAGCAGAAAGAAATTCCCAACATGCTCCATCTCTACTTCTGAGAGTACTTGAGTGTATTGGGAAAAAAGAAATCCCAATTGCAAAGGATGGATCCAGATAAATCTCACTCTGGGATCTGCTAGGCTTACTGGGGATTTTGTTAGCTTCCAGACACTTGGACAAAGGAAACACATTCCCTTCACAAATTCTCTGGATTATATAACCCTTTTCATTTTTCTGCAAAATCAACTATGCATATGGAGAAAGCATCTACTTTGTAAGGTGTTCTTAAGGTGGTTTTATACAACTCAGTTTCAGGTCCTGCCTCCCAAGATGAAGACAGGATGGCATTTCAAAAAGGCATTTTTTCAGCAGTTTCCATGTAACCATGAGTGCAGCACTGTGTAGTGGAAGCCTTGGGTGGAGAATGGAGCAAAATAAAGAATTGCTGAATAATCCAGGTTGGAAGTGACCTTCTAACTCCTGCTAACTTCAGAGCTGAGTTGGGTTATACAAGGCCTTGTGCAGGTGAATTTCGAACATCTTCAAGTATGGGATTCCCACAACCTCACTGGGCGCCTCTCTCCTGATCACCCTCCTGATGAAAAATTTCTTCCTTATGTTCAACTGGAATTCTGTGTGCTGTAATTCATGTGTGATCACTGCCTTGTGCCTTTAGACCTCTGAGAAGAGCATCTTTACTATCAACCCTTTTAGGCAATAGAAAACAGCAGTTAGGTCTCCCGTTTGTCGTCCCTGCTTAGGATTAGACAGTTTCCCTCAGCCTCTCTCCGCACTGTGCTGCAGCTTCCAACCACCCTGGTAACCCTGCACTGGACTCCCTCCAGTTTGCCAAGCTCCTTCTTTTATAGAGCAATCTCATACTGGAAACTGGACACTAGGTATGTCCTCATGAGTGCCAAACAGAGGGACTAATCCCTTCCCCCAATTTGATAGTCCAGACCTGCCCCTCATAAATGCACACCATAGATGTGTCCTCTGCATTTCTGCTCTATGCACTGCACACATGTAAGAAAAGGAAAAACTTACTGCTGAATGTCAGACAAAATTTCCCTTAATAAAAAAAAATTAAACCACTTGAAATAATTAATGTTTGGAAGATACAAAAAGGGAAGAGCTTTCAAATATCCAATGAAATTTAAGGGCCAGTTGTGTGTGTATGCTTGCGGGATGTGAGTAGGTGGCTGAGTGGGTGTCAGTAACACTAGAAACGAATTCTGACTGCTTTTTAAAATAAAAAGCATTAAGGATCAAGCAGTATGAAACAGCAATTATTATGAAGCATGCTCTCATTTCTGAATCTGGTATGAATTTCAGGCTCTGCAGCTATTACATTTTGAATAAATAGCAATTAACATCTAAGGCTTTTCTATTTCTTTTAATGTCTTTTTTTGCCCCCCAACTTCTGGATAACAGACAAACTTCAGCCACTCTGAAACTCAAATACCTCTGAAGAGAATGTCAAGACCTCTACATGAAAAAAAGAAGTCTAAAGCACATTACTCAACTTTGAGGTTTTTCTTTATCTTCCTAGATTGACAAGCACTGACCACTTGTGGGTTGTCATTTATTGTAGCGTCAAATGCCTGCAAATCTTGTACTGACTTTGCAGTTGATTTGTATTTCAGCTTTTCATTCTAGTGCCTCAGTGTCAAGTTTAGACTTTTTTTTTCCCTCTTGTTTGTACAATGAAACCCATAGCAAAGTTTTGTAGACCATGTTCTACTGTCAGTGATATCTGAGCAACTCTACTTTCTGTGGCTCACTGACAGGGATACAGGAGCATAGGTTAAGTCTCCTCATTGTGGCTGAAGCAACAGATGTGGAATGCCCCCACCAACACTGGAAAGTGTGAAAATGCAGTGTGGAGATGAAGCATGGAGAGCTGGAGCTTTGGGTCACCCTTCCAGGTCTGTGATAGTGGTGTAGGAGACATAACATGGAAAAACAATGAAAATGTAGTTATCAAATTTAAAAAATCTCTAATTGTCATATGGTATATTTCCCTTTCACTAGAAAATCCTTTTTGACTCGTCTTCCCTTAATGTCTCCAATCAGTATGTATGAAAAAAAGCCTTGAACATGAGATGAAACATCCACATCAATGAATTAAACTTTTCTTTTCAGTTTATGGGCTCCTTAAAAAAATATTCCTGTGTTTTATTTATTTCCTGTAGAACAAATGCAAGACTGTATTAATGCTTCTTTGTTATCACCTGAACATCCTGTGGCAGCAGTCTGTGGACTTCCAGGAATCTTCAGAGCTGACCAAAAACTATTGCAGTGATGTATGTGTAACACATACATTGCCTGCAGAGCAGCTGTTGGACTGGTATTCAGCAAGATATAAAAGCTTTGGAATAGACAAAACACTTCACTATTAACCTCTATTTAAAATAAAGTGTTGTTGCTGGAGGACTGATGGAAGTTTCCCTCCTGAGGAGGAAGCAGTACTACAGCCCAGTTGATCCTAAAATGCATTAACCTTACCAAGAAAGTGATGCAAATAGACCAGGACCAGGTACTGCCTGTTCGAAGAAAACCACAGTCTTCTCCTCCTTCACATATTACCTCCAAGTGTACTTTTCAAACCTCCTCTGAAGCAATCTGGGATGCTGGCAATGCCTTCAGAGTGTGACACAGACTCCAGTCAGTTGTTCTTTACCCTCTATTACTGCTTTATTCCACATTACCCTCCAGTGGGCACAGCAAGAAATCTGGACAAAAGAAAATTCCTGGAAAGTTTTCTCCCTGCAAGTGCAGGGGGACGACAGAGCCTCTGCTGTGGTTTCCAGGGGGCAAAAGCAGGGAGCTGAGAGGTGTTGCTGAATCTTAATTCATGGCCATTATTAGAGGTCACTTTCAAATGCTTCTCCCTTAATGAAATGCTGGCTATTCCTTCGTGGTGTTCCATTAAATCACAAGCTGGAGCAGGCAAAGATGCACTGGAATGAAAACACGGAAAGAGGGACCCCAGCTGAGCCCCTCTGGGGTCTTCTGGGACACCCCTGTCGCCTGCAGCTGGAACTCTCCTCCGGCTCACAAAAGAATAAAGAAACTGTTTCCTGTGTTGAGGGGTTTTGTTGTTGTTTTCACCTTCTCCCAGTGTCATGCCCAATGTTCCAAAGAGAGAAGAGAATATTTGATTGCAGTAATTAGTTAATCAGTAACTGGCATAATTTTTTTCCCTGATTAATGTTCTGAATAATCACTGCAGCCCTATCTGTAGGCAGTCCTGTTATCAGAGTCACTTTGAAAACAGCTTTGAAAAGATAGATCTGCATCCCTACAGATAAAATTAGATAGGTCAGATGCTCCATTCTCTAAAAACTTCTCTTTCATTGAAATTGGCATGGGGAAAAAAGAGATCAGAAATGCATTCTCCTCTCTCAGCTCACTCATTTGCACTTCCCTATAAGCACCATTCTGGAAAAACCTGGGGAATGAATCCACATGGAAAATTTCAAGCTCACAGGGCAGATGGTGGCACAGGATGAGCCTTCCAGGAAATGAATACCAGTAAAAACATTTATACCAAGACAAATCCATCTCTGTCCCTAGAGCTTACTCCACTGCTCCAGGGGAATGCTGAAACAGAGGACAATATGCTGATCTCAGGGAAGGGTAATCTTAGTGTGGATTCTGTGTGTTTATACACATTTACAGTACATGTATATAAATAGGGGTTTTTTTAGATATATACTATATTTTTGTATAATGTGTGCTTCATATGTCTTAGACATATAAAACATGCATGCATAATATAAACAATAAAGCTAACTTCAGAGAAAGAAAAAGATGTGAACTTTTCTACCCTGCAGAAGTTAGACCAATTCCTAAAGCAGTATCGAAGTTCAAATCAGGCTTTGGAGGGGTGAATAGTGCAACTTCAAAAAATTTTGTAACAAATTATTAATTCTGAAAAACTGAATCTCTCCAGAAGAACATCCCAGGCTCACAAGCAGTGAGCTTGGCTCCTGGGTGAGATTTCTAAATTGAACATTTCCAAGAGAAAGACTTATGTGAGAGGAACAGTAGAAGTGAATATATGCAATGCTCAGAATGCTCAGCACAAGATAGTTTTCGGTGGGAAGGGTCCATGGCTTTTCCAATTGACTTTGAAAAGCTGGATCTGAGTTTTACTCATCCCTGGTCAGTGTCATAGTCTCTTGCACATGAGCTATTTTGAGTGTTCACTCCCAGTATGTTACCTCTCACCAAAAAAACTTGATAGAATGGAAGTTTTCCTTTTTGTTCTTTTTCTCCTGTGAAGCAGGAGTATTTCCAAAGTCCTGAAGGTGCTGGGAGGATGAGATACCATTTCCTGACCACCTGCCCAGAAGTTGTAGCATCTGCAGTGGGCACATCAGTAGCTGTGGGAAGAGCCCATCAGCAACAGTGACTTGATCATCACAGATACAAGCTGAATCCCTCCTTGAGCCAGTTATCAAAAAAACCCCACAAGGTATAAGGTGAAAATCAAAGGAATTTTTAGATAAGAGAAAAGTGGCAGATTGTGTGTGAGGACAGACACTGCCTCTTTCAGAAGAGCTGGATCCAGCTACATTGTGTGGCCCCAGAGATACCAGCTGCAAAGGGGTGAAAGAAACTTCTCTATGAAACCAGGATTTCCTGTAATTTGTGTAAAGAAATATATTTATCAATCTTACAATGTGATACCACAAGTAAATCAGGAACAATGCAATAGAATTACAATCTGACCATCTTATCTTTATCTAAACTATGTCCTCAGTTATATTATAAGTTTAGTGAAAATTTTTTCTTGGCAATAAGGCCATTCCTTCTGACCTTTTGCTTGTGGAAAACCTCAAATCATTTGTCTTGCACCTCCAATATTTCCTGAACATTTAACTTCCACTTAGCCTGCCTAATGCTGAGCTGACAAAAGCTGTCTTGGTAATGGGTACTCATATGTGCAAAATTACTACCTATACTCCTATCATATTCCATTTCTAATGATTATTGTATAATATTTCCTACTTTCTCTTATGCTTAATACTATACTTAGACTTACTAAAAGAGTCAGGATTAAATGACATGTGAGCAGCTATTAAAATGGATAATACTATTCCCCTTGTGACAGGACTCCCAGAGTGATATGGTCTGGCTGGCTGATGCATTTGAAGTCATGAGAAACCAAGCACACAGATCCTTCCTCATTTCTGTCTCTGGAGGAAGGAGAGCAGCTTAGAGCTGCTTTCTGTCTGCTTAATGGGTAGCGGCCACTTATAGGGGTGAATACAGTAGGATGCAGACTGACTGGAGAGGACCCTTGGACATCTCTATACATCAGTACATTCCTGTACTAGGAAGAGCCAGGTCACTTACTAGTAAAGCCAGTAAAATATATGAGATTCATTCTTGGGTTTATGATTTCAGAAATAGTCATGATGTTCCAAAGGCTGTTTCTGCCTTAATAATAGACCTGATCCTGCCAGTGTACAGATATCTGCAGAGAGGAGAACGATGATAATTTATGTATGCTAAATGTGAGCACAAGGCAGGGAGAACAGTGTTTGTGGAAAAGCAGGCCACATAGCTTTCTCAGTCTTGCCTGAGAAAGTGCCCTGGGAAATCATAATGAGGAATTAAAACAATCCTCAGAGATAGAAGACAGCCTTGCAGGTGTTGTTTGTCAGTTTCTTGTTTTCTTGCAAGAGAAGGTCGAGGGGTGGTGTACGCCGCTGACCAATGATGGTGATGTGTTAGTTCACTGACCAATAAGAGTTTTACCTTTCTGGACTTGTTGCGTATCAGTCTATAAAACAAGATCTGAGGTAATAAGCCTTATGCTCTCCTGTTCAATTCACAAGAGAGTCTGTGTCGTTCTTCTTAGTCGTTCCTAATCTAGAGCAACAATAATTCACTGATGTTTACTCACTCTCATCCCACTGGGGATGCAAATACAGAAGGTCATAGCCTCCCTTGTCCAGTTATTTAACAAAAGGAATTTCTGCCTCTAGCTGCTTGCCAAACCCAGACTGGGAAGAGCTAGGGCTGCTGTCCTGTCCCTGCTGGTGGCAACTCCACAGCCCCAGGAGATTCAGACTTCACTGTAAATGCAGTGAGCAGAAGCAGTGTTAAATTTAGACAACATTCATTTTTGCTGTCTGAAGGAAGAGTAAGCAGCTGCCTGTGCCCTGGATTCCACATCTGAGCTGTCTCTCTCATGCTTGGATGCTTGGGCGCACAGAAAGTCTGGGAAAGAACTGGGAGAAAAGGCAGGAAACCTGGAAGACCTCTGTTCAATCTCATCACCAGGGAGAATCTCTGCAGGCTTGGATGCATTTTTAATCTGTTTCAACAGCAATAACAAACACAGTCAGAAGAAGTCATAACAGAGAATTTGCTGTGTATGAACTTGTTATCATTAAATGTAATCTCTTGATCAAATTAGGGCTGTGTTCACACATTCTCTTCACTGACCTTGGGTTCATCAAGAGAAAAACCTTTTCTTTCAAAGTTGGCCTGTCACAGCTGTGTCCTTTAATCAGCCACCTAAACACTTTGCCCTTGTAACTACCTCTTTAATCTGTTGATGCCTTTCTCTCTCTAGTCAACAGGTAAGGTCAAAGCACCATACGATGTTGTCTTTTGACATGAGATGTCCCATAAAAAACACAGCTGAGTCTGATTACTATCTTTTTTGTTCTGTGCCTGGACCAAATGCCAAGTCAGAAGAGTTGCAGTCCATTCTGGATTTATCCTATTATCTTAAACAGCCAAGAGTAACTCTTTCCTTCATACTCTTAACTGATGTGTAGCTAAGAACTGAAGGCAACTACTGTAGTTCACAGCAGGACTGGACCACAGTGTGGCTCAGAGTGCTACCTGAATGTAGGTAATAGGTTGGTGAAGTGTGTTAGACATCTTGGGTGGAAGATACTCATCATTCACTGAGACACAGCTCCTTAGACAATCAATTCAGGATGTCAAACATCCTCCATCCCACAGTGACAGTGCTTAATGGCTCACAAGGACCTTATAGTTACTGCATCTGCTTGCTGGGTCAATATGATAAATGTCTGGGGGGTTCCTGAAGCTGATCAGAATATTCCATGATGCAAGTTGGCTGAGTCTTTGTCCAGTGTTCCAGAAGACTTGTCCAAAACCACACAACAGAAGTTAAAGGGTGGAGGTATCAAATGACCCTGCCGTGTCCTTAATGTGCCAGCACTCATAATTCATCATCCTCAGATAACCTGCAGTCCTTCCACCCTTCTGGTGACTGTATCAGCATTTGCAATGCAAAGCACTCCTTTAATTTTATTTATTGAGGGACTGATTTGCACAGCAGGGCATCACTTTGTTTATTCTCTGCTATCGTTGTTACCTTTAATGAAGACAATGAAGAATTTGAAGTAATAATTATAAAATATATCCCCCTCAGTTACCGTGGCAACAAGCTGGCGCTTTTTAACACTGCAACATATTCCATCTGTTTCTTTCTTTTAAATGACAAAACAGCTTCCTCCTATTCCAGCACTGCATGGATGAGAGGAGACTCTCAGGAGGAGGAAAACAGAAGTTTCAGCTAACAAACAGCTCACTTTACTACCCTGAAGAAAAGCCTGTTTCCAGTCAAGAGGGGTTCCTTCCCACTAGTGTTGACCAACAAGGTTTTCTCTACACAAAAAAAAGGGCACCGATCTTTCAACCGCCAAGCCTCCAAGGACTTCATTCACTTCCTCAAGGAGCAATAGGTACAGTGGTGAATGTCTTCCACCCTTACCTCCATCTGAAGCTAAATCAGACACTGTCAGCTAAGTATCCTTCAGCTTGGTGTGAGTATAGACCTACGTATGACTCAGTCCAGCTTGGAAGAAAAAGTGTGTTCTTGTGATACTGCATGAGAGATGTCACAACAAGATGCTTTGGGATGCAGATTAAGGGTAAATAAAATATCATAAGAATGTTGTTTTTCTAGGCTGTTTATCTCAGTACTCTCCCACCCAGACTTCCTGGACTGACTTTTTTCTCTTCCTCCTCTTTCTCAGACTCTGTTTTGGGGCTTCCCCCAGCTCATCCACATTCCCAGAAATTTCTTAGCTCTCTAAAATGAACTCTGGTCTTTTCCCTTATTGGCAGATAAACCCTCTCCCCCTAAAGGCAGGCTGTCTGCCACTGTTCAGATGTGTCACACCTGCCTCCTGCCTAGCATCTGACTCACAGATGGAACCATTTGTTGTATGAAGTCTCCATCTGCAAGATTTTACTCTTACTTGTAAGGATATAAAGCCAGAGCAATTCTTGCAAATTTCCTGGAGATACTCTGTCTCTTATGCTCATATTACCAGTACCACAACTATGATCAAATGTTCCTCTTGGTCTCGCAACTGATGTTCCACAGAGAAACATCAATGGACTAAACTGAATGCTTAGAAAGAAGGCTGGGAAGTGACCTTACAAGCACAGCAAATATAAACCTTATCTTCAGAAGTGTCTTCAGAATCAAAGAGTTTGCACTCTCCCTTCCTTTCCAGCTTCCAGGACAAGCTTTGTTTTGGTTTGTGTGGGGTTTTTTTCCCTCTATTATCTAAATGTTTCCTGCAGTCTTCTGCCTACCTTTTCAGTTGGTTTTGCATTTTTCATCTTGTGTCCCAGTGTTTCTCCCAGAGTCCAATTTAATTACCTACAATTTTATTTTCAGGCAGGCTGTATAGTGTTTTGGGGTTTTGCCTCTTCTCATGTCAATCTGTTTATTGGTTCCTTCTGCCCTTCCAAATATACAGCAAATTGCTGCTGGGAATCAAGAGGAAGCTAGGAAGCAAACTTACAGTTCACCTACTGACATTGTAGCAACTCTAACCAAGCCTGAAATGAGAGTCAGCTCATGGCCAGGAGAGGTTAATGCCTTTTGGCTCTGCATATGTGGGTCCTGGCCAGAGACAGTCCTCATCTTGACCACTGCTAATGGATACCAGATAAACCATCATGGTGGCAATCTCTACTTTAGAAAGATTCAGGGCTGAATAGCAGAGATTCAGGACAGTCAGTAACAAGAATGCATCTGCAGGAAAGCCTGGAAGTCACAGACTTCCAGTAGTGGAAAGTGCTGTTGGTCCAGGACGTCAATAACAGGGCATGCCCCCAGTGGTGCTGGAGGGAAAACTGTGTAGTGGTTGTAGTGCAGAGAACTGTGGCAGTAAGACTGGTCTGACTGGAGGATGAGTAGGAAAGTCTAGGTGTGGACACACAAAAAAGGACAGCAGAAGAGCTCTAATAAAAAGAGATTTTAATGGCACCAAAATCCAGAGGTCACCAGGATAATGGCATATCGATAGGCAGTCTCCCAAGAAACCTGGAAAAAACTCTGGAAAAAATAAAGAACAAACTAGATATGGATATAACTTCTTTGCTTTATTTTTGGTATTATAGCTTTGAAAAGTACCACTAGCCTTTCTCTGTCACACACAGACTGAGGTGCTCTTTCTTTCCTTCTTTTCTGCTTATCTTCATGCACAAAAAGCAAACTCCTAGAAATGCTGCTAGTTTCCTGGAGGAAACAGTTATGAGATGTTTGCCTGTAACCTGATGAGCCATGGAGCTAAGATTCTGGAGCCATGAAGCTTGTCTGCTGACCAGTAGAGTGTGGGATGAATGGAAGAGAGCTCCTCAGCAAACTATTGGACAATGGTGGAGAAGCAGAAAGCTTTTAAGAAACCTTTTAAGACTGGGATAGAAGAACTGCAGATGAGCAGTAGAAGACAGAAAAACCAGGCTTGTTTTGAGATACATTGCCTTGGGATTTCTAAGGGAAACGTGCAGTGTCTGGATGATAAACTACCAGAATTGTGGTTGATATCATTCTTTAGAGATGCTGTGTTGAACTCTTTGAAGGGCAGAAGGGGAGAACAGATAAGTGCCATCTTCTGTAATATCACACCCCTGAGCCTGGAGGGCTTGGGCAGAAATGCCACTATCCTGCCTTGACCCTGCTGTTTCACTGTTGTCTGGGATTTTAGCCCTCATCCTGAGGTGTTCCTTTGTGTTTAGTGCAATAAACAGGGCCCTGGAGCCAGATGGTCCCATTAGCAGTCCTGATGCTGGGAAGATGGAATCAGACGGAAGATGGCACTTTATTATCTTCTCCTTTACATTGCTTGTAACTGGTGGTTGTGCAGCTAAAAAAGGACAAATATGACAAATAACCATGGAAAAAAATCTGTCTAGATGGATATTCTGCTGTAAACCATATGTCTTTGTCCAGGGGTAGTGCACAGTTACTGAAAACAGAAGAGTAACAAAAAGCAAGATACCCTACATTTTCAATGTTTTCTGACCATGTGTAATATCAAGTGTTGAGAGACTGGCGAGAATTTCAGCCCTGGAGGCCCGACAAAACCTCCTCACATCATACCTTCTGGGATCTTTTGCTAAAAGGAAGAAACCATTGCTGCCAGCCAGGGTTGTCCTGGCACCAAGCCCTCTTCCTCCTTCTGGTGGTGAAATCTGCACCTCCAAAAGAAGCCTGTTTTTCACTGTAATCCTGGTGATCATGAAGCTAAAGGTCTTGGCCCTTGACGTTAGCTCTTCAAGTGCAAAAATCTTATTTAGAAGAGGAACGCATGCACAATCTGAGGAAAATCCAGAGTATTAGTGCCAGCAGAGACTTAAACCCCCAGTTTTCCAGGATCCCTAATGACAGAATCAACTCCTCAAATTACTTTCTTGTACACTGACAAGGATGTCCTCAGGGCTTCTGGACACCCATCACCCAAACTCCACTCATGACTAGGCATACCAGCTCAGGTTCCCACAGAACAACCTGCCTTTGCTAATCCAGCTAATTATTCACCTCAATTAGCATTCGTACAGAGAGGATTTACCACAGTAATTTCTGCTTTAACAATGCCCTGACCTTTATATGCTTTAACAATGACCTTTCACCTTATAGTCTGTAACAGCTGTCATTGTCAAGCTTTCCATCTCTGTTGGCTCTCTGGATTCCTTGATTTATAACTTCTGCAGCAAAAACTTAGAGGGCGAAAGCTAAAAGTGCTTAGCCAAGCAAGGGCTGAGATCGATGAAAGCAAGGGTTTGGTACTCCCAGGTGAAGAGCAAGACATGAGTAAACACTATATGCTCCAAGTCAGAAGCAGTTCTATCCTGTTACCTGCATCCGGGGAGACATGGTGAGTGGGCAGTTAATTGTTGCCCCCAAACACTAACATTTTCTGCAACTGAAAATCAATATTTTTTTATCTTACAAATCTGAAATCCCAGGTAATAGTGGTTTATTGCCCTGTCACAAAGAGCACTATGAGTAGGGAATCCATAAAAATTGAAATAGTCAGAGTAATTTCTTCCTTACCTGAGTGGATGGAATAAAGTCTTTCATCCCTTGAAGCTCTGGCTCTTGGGAATTGGCAAGCCGGAAATATCATCTTTTTACTAACAACTGTGGATGTTAGAGGGGTTTTCAGTTGGATTTCTGCCTCACTGGTTTGGTAGAAGTGAAGCATTACAAGAGAGAAGAGCATTTACAATTCTTCCGTCCAAGCCTTATCATCTTTTCCTAGCTGTTATGATTAGCTGAAGGATTTGTTCCCCTACCTGTCTTCCCTGAGCTATTCTTCATAGTGGATTGAGAAAGGCTTAAGTGTTACAGATGGCTGAAAATCTTGTGGCATCAGCATGAAATGGCTGTTTCTGTTCATGCTAACAACCTGAAAACAGCAGCAGCAGCAACATGCCATTGTGAACCTTGTTTTGGCCTAGTCAGTGTCTATCTGCTGAAAAAAATGAACCAACATACCTGGTAGCAAATACTGTCTAAAGCCTTTTTGGCCCAAATTTTCCACTGTTTCTAAGACTGTTTTGGCTACCTTAGTGACAGCAATGGACAGGTGACCCATCCAGAATGCACAGATCCAGAGAGTTGCCAGCATTTTTAATGTGTGGGTTTTTTTTTTTTTAGCAAAGATGAACCTAAGAGGCTGTTTAGAATGCTTGTTTTTCCTGTGAACTTCCAAAACCTCTAGTTGTGTTTGAGACCATTTGGCTACCAGGTCCCATTAAGACAGTTCTCTACAGTAGCTGTGAGTCCTCAGGTTAGTGTCAGATAACCTTTTCTTTGCTGTATGCCTTGGGAGCAGCATTAAAGATGACCAACATCTGACTATGTGCTTTCTTGCCTGTTAACCAAAGTAGCAGGTGAATGTGCATCCTATAAATCTGTACTTTTGCTGGGAAGGCTTCTCAATCTGTCCTTGTACAAGTCCTTCCTCATACTTGGTCCTTTAATGATGAGAGGAATGACGGGTTTGTCTCTACAAACAAGCTGTGGGTCTGCTGATAACATGCAGCTATCAGTGAGAGACAACAGAAACAATGGGATAGATTCCACTGAAAGATGAAAGAGGTACTGAAAGAGCACCATGAATGCCACAAGAGCTGAGAATTAAGAAGGCATTATACACTGGGGGGGGGGGAAAGGTATCCCAGGTATCAGGCGTTCCGGGAAGCCTGTACCTCTCAAGTACCTCAGCCTATGGGGAAAGAGAGAAGGGACAAGCGGCCAGGAATTAGGATAAAAAGGAGGCTGTGCACTCCAAAAATTTGAGAGACCCCAGGGGAATGCCCCATGGCCTCTCCCTTTATTCGAATAAAGTAAAAGGACTCCTCTGTCTCCTTTTTGGACATAAACCTCTGGTGTTTGTGGATTAATTTTCCTGACAATTTTTGGGGGCTTGGTCCAGGATATTTCCACCGTCCGGGGCAGCAGGCAGCGAGTGGAGCTGAAGGCGCGCCTCACATAATTTCGGTGATCAGCTCCCCTTGGTGGCGGCCAGCACCGGGCGATCGATTGTGTTCCTGAGACTGTCCAGGAGACAGATGAGTGGTGGACCAGGGGGGTCCGTGAAGAGTCCACAGGGAAGGACCACTGAAAACCTCACTGGTGAGTAAAATGGGATCTTCAGGGAGGAAGCCTGGGAGGGCACCCATGGAGGGTAGCACAGGCTAAATAGGGCACCCAGGGAGGGTTGCAAGGGTACAGCCAGAAAGGGGTCTCAGCAAAAGGGATGACAATCCCATAATACCCCCGGAGAGTCCCTTGGGGAGAATGCTGAGATCTTGGGACAGATTGTGCATTCACTCAGAAGTAACTATGGAGATGATGGTAAAATATTGTTATTATATATGGCCAGAGTATAAGCTGCCAAATGGACTTATATGGCCATCTTATGGAACAGATAGAATTCATTTGTATAGAATTCTGTGGAGGTATCTAGAAGAGAATTGGAAAGGATGGATTGAAAGGGAATGTGGATTGATATGGTTTAAACAAGCAACAGGAGAAATCTATGTGTTAAGAAAAAAAGGAGAAGAGGAAAAAGGGGGGGAAGAGGAAAACAGTGAAGATTGGGATGTTTTTCAGCACCTTCCCCCGTCTTGTCCTCCGGTGTTACCAGCTGACCCAAGGCCAGCTGCAGGTCCCTGTATCCTCACCTTCCAGAGCAAAGGGATCAGGGAAATGGTGTTCCTACAGCTCCACCTGAGAATAACAGTGGTGTAAGGGGAGGGGAGCAGCATATCATAACACCCCCTAGAACTAGAAGAGATCTCGAGAATCCACGCCTGGGGTGGGGGGAGGGGAATAAGGGGAGTCAAGAAAGAGTCTTTGACAGCAGGAGATGGATGGATTGTGTTGGTGTGCTGGAACAGAATTGGTTAATGAAGAGTGTGGAGAGATGTGGTTGAAGCAGGGACCAGGAGTGGAGGTGCGGGACCAGGAGCACTGGCTGGTGGCCTGTGAGGCTGCTGGGACTCAGCACTGGGCAGTGCCTGACCCCACCTGCCCCGGGCAGGGGCAGCAGCAGCTGCCGGCCCTTTGAGGCTGCGGGATGCCCCGGCCGCCTGTGGTGCTGCTGGCCATGCCCGCCAAGAACACTGGAGCGGGGAGGAGCTGTTTGGACAATGTGGCAGGACAGGGACTGACTCTGGTATTCGGTGTGTGGTAAATAGAGTGAGCACAACGGGGAAAGGTGAAGGTGATGGCCTTTTTCAGGCCAAAGAGGGAAAAACTGCAAGGTCCAAGGGGTCCCCTGGGAAAGAGGGGATGAGATTGGCCACAAGGAAGTGGCAGAAGCTTTCTCTCCCCAGAAGGGGAGACCCAAGCCAAACAGCAGTTGGAAAAGAATCTGTGTGCTGTCTTCAGGGCATAAGACACTGAAAACGGCAATGTCTGCAAAAAAGCCAAAAACAGCTGGACTTCGAGAAAGTACAGAAGATAAGGGAAATAGATTGGTAAGAATGTCAAAGGCTCTCATTATATCTCATTATATCCACCAACCTAGAGCCGTTGTCAACTTTTAAAGTAGATCTGGATCTAGGAGAGGTGTATGTCTTAGTAAAAACAAAAACCTCTCAATTCACCTTAATTTTTATCCCCGAGGGGGAAAATTGTCTAAAGAATTTTTTTAATCATTTAAAGGAGTCGTGAGAATTGTGGTTTCTTCTGTGGGCTCAGAAGTTTGAACACACCTTTCTCTGAAAGAATTGTAAAAATTGTAGTAAATTAATTTGAGGATTTAATTAATTTGTCTACATGAGGTTTTGTGCAGAATGGCTTCAGTTTGGAGGGGACCACACCCCTCTGCTTTTTGTATGTTTTGTTGTAAAAAGCCAGAATTGGCAAGTTTCAGTTATAAAGCCAAGGCTGCAACTCCTATCTTGTGGGGAACACCCCCACCAGTCTGTGGTTTGTTGTGGACCTAAAGCAAATTCTGTAACTGTAACCTTGTGAAAATAGTGTCCTATGGAAGGCCTGGGTATTTGTCATGCATTTCCTCTGTGGAAGTTATGAGAAAACTTTAAAGGAAAGTATTTTGTTTCTTTCCTTAATAAAAGTTTTAAATGTTAAAGGTTATGTCAGAAAAATTAATCCACAAACACCAGAGGTTTATGTCCAAAAAGGAGACAGAGGAGTCCTTTTACTTTATTCGAATAAAGGGAGAGGCCATGGGGCATTCCCCTGGGGTCTCTCAAATTTTTGGAGGGCGCAGCCTCCTTTTTATCCTAATTCCCGGCCGCTTGTCCCTTCTCTCTTTCCCCATAGGCTGAGGTACTTGAGAGGTACAGGCTTCCCGGAACGCCTGATACCGGCGGCGATACCTTCCCCCCCACCCCCAATGCATAATCCCTTCTTAACTTTTATGGAATTCATAGTGTTCTTTTAGTGCCCCTTTGATCTTCTACTGGAATCCATCCCATTGTTTCTGTTGTCTCTCACTGATAGCTGCATCTTATCAGCAGACCCACAGCTTGTTTGTAAAGACAAACCTGTCATTCCTCTCAGTTATAAAATGTTATAAATATTAGAGTTTCCTTAATGGAAGTTAATTTGTTAGTCACCTCCCTACGCTTAGGATGGACTTGATGCAAAAATTGAGATGGGGAGTGGTTAGTTACTAAAAAATGAAGAAATGTGATCTAATTAGCTTAAAGCAGTGGCATTACTGGCTGCTGAACTAGATCATGTTTATACAAAATCACCTGTTTTGCTTGGGCAAACTTGGCAAACCAAAAATGTTAGGAGAGTTTGCTCCACCCTCAGGGGTTGAGTTGTTGCAGTATGTGGATAACTTGCTGCTATCCAGGGGAACAGGAGGAGATGGTTGAAAGAGCTACTGTGAAACTGCTTAAGTTTCTTGCTAAAAAAGACTTAGAGTGTCTGAAAAGAAAGCACAGTTAGTAGAGACAAAAAGTTAAAAATTTGAGACATATTTTATCTGGAGGGTTACGGTGTATTGATCCAGAAAGAATACAAGGGATTCTACAAGTTCTATTACCCCCCAAAAAAAGGGAATTACGGCAGTTTTTAGAGTCGGTGGGATACTGCCGAGTATGAATAGAAGACTTTTCTGTTGTGGCCAGACCTTTATATAGCTTTTTAACACAAGACAGTCCTAATGTTGTGGTATAGACACCAGAAGGAGAGCAAAGCTTTAAAAAATTAAAAGACAAATTAGTTAATGCCCCAGTCCTAGCTCTTCCAGACACAGAAAAGGAATTTGAATGATATGTGGATGTTAAACAGAGTCATGCAAAAGGAATTTTTGGTTCAAGAGCATGAGGGAACACAGAGACCTGTTGCCTATTTTTCAAAACTGTTAGACCCGGTGGCCAGAGGCTGGCCCCATTGTCTGCAGAACTGTGCAGCCACAGCTCTGATGGTGGCTGAGGCCCGAAAGCTGACAAGGGGGGTTATCTGATTGTTAAAGTTCCACACCAGATTAAAGCTTTGTTAACTGAGAGAGCCTCTAAGTGGATAACCAGCTCTCGACAATATGAGTCTTGTTTATTAGAACAAGAGGATTTAGAATTTAAAAGTGGGGAAAGTTTTAACCCAGCCTCAAGTTTGAATGGCCCTGAAGAGGGGAGCCAAAGCCAATTCCATGACTGTATTCAAGTAATAGATCTGCAAACTAGAGCAAGGAATGATTTTCGAGACATTCCATGGCCTGAGGGAGAAAATGTGTTTATTGATGTGTCTTCAAGGGTGATAGAAGGAAGACTATTTACAAGATACTCTACCGTGAATGGGAAGCAACTAAAGGAAGGAGAGAGGTTACCACCCACATGGTCAGCTCAGACAGCAGAGCTGTATGCGCTTGTGAGAGCCTGTGAATTATACCAAGACAAGCCAGTAAATGTTTTTACTGATTCTAAATATGCATATGAGATGGTACATGCATTTGAGAAACTGTGGAAAGAAAGATGTTTATTAACCTGTAAAGGAAAGATGTTGGCTCATGAGAATTTAATCTCCCGCCTATTAGAGGTGGTGAATTTGCCAAAAGAGGTAGCAATGATCCACATTAGAAGGTGTCGTGGTTTTAAGCTAGTAACAAAAAACTACTTATTTTTTGCTAGAGATATGGATTAAAATAAGAGCAAAACAGGCTTAAAACTTAAAAGGAACAAAGACAGTTTATTAACAAACTACTAGAATAAGAATACCAAAATAAACTTTCAGAGAACCCTTTTACTTTTCACTACTTGATCATTTCTTTGTACACATAACAACATAGAGACAAAAAAAATAGTTTTACAATCTTGGTGGTCAAAAACAGTCTCAATTTTAGAGTCTTTTCATCAGTCCCCGTAGAGAAACAGAAGTCTCTTTCTGCTAATCCATGGAGTTTCTAGAGTCCACTCCTCCCATTTCACACTATTCTGAAGTGTGCAATGGGTCAAATTGAATCTAGGGATGTTATTTTTAAGGATAAGTGATTCAAAGGTAAAAATCTTCTTCAG
Organism: Poecile atricapillus; assembly: GCF_030490865.1. Lineage (NCBI taxonomy): Eukaryota > Metazoa > Chordata > Aves > Passeriformes > Paridae > Poecile > Poecile atricapillus. Next base: position 84,553,609 of record NC_081251.1, read on the forward strand.
TTGTCTCTGTGAGCCTTCCTGGAAAACAGCCATCCCTTTGGCTCCTTTAAGGCTTTAAAATCTTCACTTCACTCACAAGTTCCAGCAACTCACAGCATCATAACTACTCTTCTTTTTTCTAAAGTCCACCCTTTGAATACTCTATTCCTCCCATACTCTAGTCATGAATTAAAGGAGTCTTTAAACTACTGTCCATCTCCATAGCTGCAACAGAAAGATCTTTCAGCAACAAGCATCTTCTTTTTTCTCTCTTTCTTATTTAAACTTAACTCTTTTCTTCACTGTTTTTAGTAGTTCTATGATGTCTTTCATGTTAGTTGTCTCTCTCTGTCTTTTCTAAGAAAAAGGAGTAATCTGTTTGTTTATTCAGGTAGTAAAAGAATTAAAAGTTTTAAGAAAGCTGCAAAAGTTCATAGTGTCAAGTTTCAGTTTAACAGCAGACCTTGAAAAACTAAACAAAAGTGTTAAGCTCGGCTTTTTCTCTCCTCCTCCCCCCCATCCCTGCGGCCTTGTCCCGGGCCTGGGGGGGGGGGGGGAAACTAACACAGAGCTTGTTACCTCTCAAACGCCGGAAACCAGAAAGAGAACGAGAAAGCTCCGAGTATACTTCTTAAGGGGGTGTTTACAAGTTGAATTCACTTTTTAATGGTCAGATTTGCTGTCAATTCTTGGAAATGGCTGATAATTGGTCAGGAAGAAAAACTCCCATCAGTCACCAGTAGCTTCAACTTCCTCTTTTTTTTCACTCGGTCTTAAAGGTGAAGCTAACCCATGACAGAAGGCACTAGGCAGGGTGCTCAGAAGAGGCAAAGAGAAGCAGACTGGCTGATGGAGAAGCTTGAAAAGTTGCATTGTTGCCGGAAGTTTCTGGGATACTTCCCTTGCACCCAGTAGCTGCCCCCTTACCAGAAAGGTTGTCTTTTCCACTGGAGGACCTTGAGATAGTTGTAGAGAGTGGGGCAGAAGAAAAGGGAGGTGGTTAGTTTGCAGGGGATGGTGAGTGGTGGATGCTGAGAGCTCTGACCTTGCAGTTGTTGAAGCAGCTTCATGAAGGAGGTGCCGAGGCTCCCGAGGGATGGCAGAGGCCGTCCTTAAGACGTGTGCTGCTGTGGGTCTTTTTGCTCTGGCAAAGTGAGCTTTTAGGGCTTGTTTGATTTGTGCTAAAACAAATAACAGAGTTACAAAGAAACTTGCCAGAGGGAGAAGACTTTGGTCGGTACCCTCCCTTCCAGAGATACCAGGTAGATTTCACTGAAATACCCCTCGTGGCAAGATTTAAATATCTTTTAGTAATAGTATGTCAGTTATGAGTAGCCAGAAGTGTTCCCAGGCGTTTCCGCAACTACAGGGTCAGTTATTAAAGTATTTTTGGAACAAGATCAGGCCAAGTTGAAAAGATGAATGGGGAAATAAAGAAACACCTTCTAAAACTAGTGATAGAAACTGATATGCCATGGGTCCAGCTCTTGACACTAGCTTTAGCAAGAATAAGGGCCAGACCCAAGAGAGATATTCAACTATCTCCCTTCGAACTGATGTTTAGAATTCCTTATCCTTGTAATTCTTGGCCTGGGACAGGAGTAAAGTGATGTATATTTAGAACAATTTGTGGCCTGGATACTGTCTCTTGTGAAATCTCTTCGACAGGAAACTCAGCTATCACAGACCTTGCCTTTGGACAAGTGAGAACCAAGAGACTGAGTCCTAGTTAAAGAGTGGAAAGAAACACCACTGGTAGCTAAGTGGTGTGGACATTTCCAAGTGTTGCTAATCACAGAAACAGCCATCAAGACAGCTGGACATCGGTGGACCCATCACACTCTAGTCAAAGTCTCTGAGGCCCAGAGGTTTGGACATCTCAGCTGGAAGAGAAGGATGAGAAGCCATGACTGACACTCCACAGGAGTGAACTGGAGCAGTAGCTGTGCGTCGACATCGGGGGAAGCCCTGAGCGCCTATCCACAGACTGCCTGCTGAATTAGTCTGTATGGGCATCCCTGCTCTCAAATCTCCAGACACTGGGGGCCAATCCATGCTATCATTGCTTTCTTTATGCTAAGCTGTTTCTGTGCCTTCACTTGCAGGAGGTAGTGTAGAAGACAACGTGAAAGTGAAAATTAGGTTAGGAAATTAGATTATTACACTATTAGAATGTTTCTTTTAATAATTTAACATTTATATTTTCAGTTAAGCTAGGGTCTAAAGTGGGAAAATAGTTTTTTTAACCTTAGGAGAAGAAGTAGCAAAAACCTTTAACCTTAGAAATTGTTGAGTCTGCATGTTAGCGTTCAGGAACACACATAATCACGAATGATTATATTGAAGTGCTTTATTGAAGAGCTCTGGGTGTCAGGGGTACACATACCCAAATCTGACCCAATTTGGTTTTGAGTTGAACATGTTTTATACTCTATCGTTATACAACTTACATAAACTTACATTGTTTTATTGTAAGCATTGCTTTTACTCAAGCATGAATTTCTCATGATCCCCCCTAGCCCCCTAACATTGTTCCTCATGTTCTTTAAACAATAATCATATCTAATCACATCTAACAATTGTATCATTTATCATATCCTGACTACACAGGTGCAGTTTGACCTGATCTTTAGCAAGCACAAGGCCTAACATTTCTCAGGGCCTACTTTTCCCAGGGCTTTCCAAACCTAACTTTCTTTCTAAGTCTCCGAATTTTCTAAGATTTTAGAACCTTTTACTATCATGCAGAGGGCCACGGAGATCTGAAAACTGGTCATAGGTGGTCAGCCCGGTTGAACCTAAATGGTGGGTTAGCACCCTGAGTGAAGTCCATAATGGAACAAGATTTTGGGACAAAGAAGGAAGTCCATGGCAGCTTCATTCTTCTGAAAGAGGCATATATTACCTAAATAGAACAGGAAGCACATATGTAGAAAAGAGCGTTTGTGACTAGACTTTATCTTTGAGTTTAGATTGTTGGACTCCAACTGCCCTCCTTATGACTGTTCCAGTTGTAGCAACTCTAATCTTTTTACCATGATCCCTTGCTTAATACAACTCATTCAACATGTGATCAAAGGAATGCAGGTAGTAGCCATGCCCACTGACCCAGAGATGGCTACAAAAGGGCCGAGAGTGATGCCACTGCAAATAATTGCAAGGCCAAAAAGGACCCAAGAAAAAGAAATTAAGTCAATGATAACTAAAGTTTGTAAAGACAATTATTAACAAAAATTAAAAGAGGAGGGATTGAGAGGACTGACGGGTTTGTCTTTACAAACAAGCTGTGGGTCTGCTGATAACATGCAGCTATCAGTGAGAGACAACAGAAACAATGGGATAGATTCCACTGAAAGATGAAAGAGGCACTGAAAGAGCACCATGAATGCCACAAGAGTTGAGAATTAAGAAGAGATTATGCATTGTGGGGTGGGGAAGGTATCCCAGGTATCAGGCATCCTGGGAAGTCTGTACCTCTCTAGTACCTCAGCCTATGGGGAAAGAGAGAAGGGACAAGCGGCCGGGAATTAGGATAAAAAGGAGGCTGCGCCCTCCAAAAATTTGAGAGACCCCAGGGGAATGCCCCATGGCCTCTCCCTTTATTCGAATAAAGTAAAAGGACTCCTCTGTCTCCTTTTTGGACATAAACCTCTGGTGTTTGTGGATTAATTTTCCTGATAATAACCTGCCTTTTTTTTCTGTACTTCTTCCTTTTACTAGAATGTAGCTGACTCCAGTAGGATGAAAAACCAGCATTTTCATTCTCACATCAAGGAAAAGCCATAAATCCAGGTTCTTGCTGCAAAAGCTCCTGTAATTGAAAGCCAGCACTGGAGCCCTCTGCTCCTCCTCCTCCATGCAAGAAAGGTATTTGCTAGCAGACATTTGCACACATGGGTATCATCTCTACAGCCATCTCTGTAACGAAGTTACAGAAGTAACTTAAAGGTGTAAGGAGAAGGCCAGACACACCTGTGTTTGAATTGTTCATCTAGCAACAAAAAGAGTGATCCTTTTAAAATAAAAATATTCAAATTAAAAAGAGATGTATTTGCTAGAGACAGATTTCAGGGTGTTTCTGAGCAGTTGAGCTAAAATAAAGTGACAGGACCTAAAATTCAGTTTCCATGTTTTTCTGCAGATATGTTTTTACATCAACCATGATTATGCCTTGGACTGGCATCCTAGGAAAGCAGATGGGCTTTCCTGGCATCAGGTTTCCTAGGCTTTTGACTGTTGGAGTCTACTGCATCCTGTTGTAAGGGGAATGTATTTTGCAGTGCCATAACAGGATTATATTTCCAAATATAGTGGTTCCCTCCTAATTCTCAGGCATGAGCTACTCCCAGGAATGGCTCAGCCTGACATAATTTTACTACAATGGACATGTGAAAATAGCCTGATTTCTGCACTAAGATTCCAAGCCAGGAATTAATTGAGCCAAGAATAAATAAATAATTCCTTGTTTATTCCTCAGCTAAGGTTTGCTGCTTTTGTCAGGCTGTAACAGGTCAGGGAGGAAAACTGCTCTCTCTGCCTCAAAGAAAATGCTACCTACTGTTACAGAAAATTAATAAATGGCAGGACTCCTTTTCCTCCAGGAAAAGGATACACCCCCCTCTTTTAACTTATTTTTTAATTTCTGTCTCTTAAGTACAAGTGGCTGGACTATCAGTACTACTTTATAAAACACAAAAATCTTCATAACTTCCCTGGAGTTTTATCTCACTTCAGACCCCACAGTAGTTACACAAGGGGGAAGCTGCTAAGGTCACAATTAACTTTTGGGGAAAATGCAGGGACAATGTGCCTGGAAGCACTGAGCTTGTGAGCTGAACCCCTAAGTTTCCATGCAGAAGTATGGAGGAGTTAGTGAGTTAGGGGGTATTCTACAGAACATCACTGCCTCACCAAAGCCATGAGATCCAAACCACAACCTCCTTCTGAAGCTCTCCTTTCTTCTGTCATGCTGGCAACAAGACCTGCTGGTACCCACAGCCCTCTTCCTTCACAGGTACTTTTGAAAAGCTCCTTACCTTGTTGTTCAGGCTCTGACCACCAGAAGTTTACTCCTGGCTTTACATCTCAGGTGAGTGAAGGATATTTCCTGGCAATGTGAGCATTGCTTCTGCATAGCGAACTCTGAAAGGAGAGGTTTCCACAATGCTCAGTCTCCTCTCCTGCAGGCTTCTCTCTGGCAGTTGAGGGCACTCTCCATGGTCTCTGTACAGAAGATGTGCAGCTCAGGAACCTGGCTTGTGTCCCACCAGGGGAGACACACACACACACTACTAACACCTATCTGTTGCACAGCAGTAGCCTGTGGTCATGTGCTTGAAGTTGCTACGCTATGGAGGCACTGCTAAGATGCCTTCTTGGCTAAGATTGCCTTTAGGAACAGGTTAACTAGAGGGGAACCTCTGAGGACAGACAGCAATCCTACTGTAGCAAGGTAGGTACCCAGGCCATCTCTCCCTGCTCAGGGCTGCTCAAGATGCTCCTCTGCTTGATGAGAAAAGGGGATGCATCATGATTCTTCCCCATGCCTCTGCTACCCCTCTGTCCATGACATGTGGCTTCTGTTACTGCAGAGGGCTTTTACCTTAGTGTTTTACATTTTTATACAGCTTTTAGTTTTAACATTGTTTAATGATCAACTGGCCCCTTCAATTGAGTGTTAAGCACCACTGAAATAATTCATAACTGGTAGAACCTTCCAACAGAGTCTGATTTTCCTCCAGCCTTGAGATGAAAAACTTGTGGAGAAGAAAAAAATGACTGTTTAGTGGTATCCACTAAAATTATGTAAGAATATAGGACAAAAAGCAAAGTGAAAATCTGCACTCATCTGAAGTGTTGGGGAGATTTAAAAATCATATAAATAGGCATTGATATGGCCAGGAAAACCCTGTTTAGTGCCTCTCTCTCCTTAGAAAAGGACCTGAATTTTGTGCATGCAGCAAATAAAGAACTTACCAGAATATTAACAAAATCTCCATTCCTATATTGGGTACAAATATAAGGTTCAAATAGGCATCCTTGGTACAAATAGAAAGGTATTGTTGTCCACCCCCTGTCTGTTGCCTTTGCTACCTAAGGACCCCAAGCACTTTGCATTTTGCCAGATGCTTGGAATACATACACTAGCTATAAAATGATGATTAAAGAATTCCTGCACTTTGTACAAGTGGCTATTTATGACCCACCATCAATGTTGTTCTATGGAGAGTAATGAGGAGAGGGGACTGATGGAGCACTGAGCCAAATCCATCAGTCACTTTGCTACAAACTCTAAACAGATTTTAATTGTGAGGCCAAATTTACTCCAGCCATCTGTACACGAAACGTGTCTCCCCACTGAAATAGAGAAATACGTTATCCTGAATGTTCTTTTGCAATGTATATATTGTATCAATGTCAATAAAATATTTGTCTCAGCAAAAATGTAAGCCTGTCTGCTGTGTAACAGAGAGTCCCAGTGGAAGGCAACAATCCCAAATTTAATGCTGACTAAACTTCTCAGTTTCAGAGGAAATTAATGGGGCTGGGAAAGAGCCTTGCAATTAGAGGAGCAGGGCTACAAATTCTTGCCTTGCTGTTGGCTTGCTTTATTGGAAAGATCTCAGTTCTTGAAGCAGTACTGGGCTGATATCAGGCTGGAATTGCTGGGAGCTTTTATTTCTCCTCAAAGCAATAAAAATAAAGCTACTGGCATGACAAGCTTACCTATGCTTCCATCCTCTGCTTTGCCAGAGCACTCCAAGTTATTCCCCAACCCACAGCAGTGGACTTACTCCCCACAACCCCTTTAAACTACGGCATCACTGCTGAGACTGCTAACATGGGAGCCAATTAGGTGGTGCTGCAAAGATGTGAATGCCTGCGATCTGACATCTATCAGCTACAGCTGTAAGCAGTAGCAGCTTTGAATCATTACTGAGCTTGATTCAGAGCATTTCCTTGAGCTATCCACCTTACTTCCACAATGATTAAAACTCTATTTAATGTAAGAAGGGAGTATCTTCTTTAAACGTTATTCCTTTCCTCATTGCTAGCAAAAATACAATTGCTTCTGAAGATCCTTGGGTTATGTGACCTCCCCCACTCCTGTGGTAGACCCAGACCGCCACCTCAGATCTCTGGGCAGCCTGGCAGTCTTCAAAACCTGGTATCCAGTCTGAGCCACTGCTCAGATCTCTCAGGCACTCAGGCATTGCATTACACCCTCCTTTCTCCATTGCCATAGACAGGCCCTTCCTGCCACTCACAGATATATTTTACCCAGGCAGAACAGTTCTTTGCAATTCATCTGTTAATAATACAGACAAAAGTGACCAGTACAGCCTGAAAGGCTGGTCTTTGGGACTCCTAGAAGTGCTGTGCATGTGAGAAACATTTCCTCCACAATCAAGTGACTCCTGCATGCAGGTGTCATCCTTATTTTCTGTGAAGATGCAAACCCTACCAACTGCATCACACCTGCAGCAGCGCAGCAGGAGCTGCTGAAACCACTGCCTTCTCAAGAGCTCTGTCTCCATGGAAAGGGGATAGCTCAGCACACCAGATGCTCATGCACCATGATGTTCTCAACACTGACAAAAGACATGAGAGGGGCTCTTTGTATGGTGTTCCTAGGGAGTTTATTATTCTCACCTAGAAGCGGACCAGGGACAAAGAACTGAGAACAAAGGAGGGCCCAGGGTTTCATACAGACAGGGAAAGGCGCAGTATTGGGTCTGAGGGCCAGTGGGTTGAGGGCACAGGGGCAGTGCAAAGGCGAGGTCAAAGGGTTAACATCCAACCAAGGTCTAGAGGTGTAGTGACATGGAATAGGGACCAATAGGGAAGACAGGAGCAGGTAATATTCTAGAACTGGGAGCCAATTGGGTGGAGAACAGGGATGACATAATTCTGGGGCAGGGGCAAGGAATGACATAACTGGGATGAGGTAACTTGGATGATGTAACTGGGGTACAAAAAACAAGGGAGAACTATTCCTTAAATGGAGGTCTCATCCCAGGGCACCCCACTAACAGCATCTCCTATCAACTCCTGGGATGCAACACACGCCCACATTTGCATTTCTTCTCCTATGACATGTGGGTACCACTCACTCATTTGTTGTGATTTTGTTATTCACACAGCTTGTGACACCGGTCTCCAGTCTAATTAACCTGAATGGATGCCGGCATGCTAAAGATTGCATACTCAGATTTATAGAGGATCCTGCAAAAGCTTATCTTTGCAAGGCTCTTTAAAATCCAATTTGGTTTTCACACTCTGCTGTTTCCTTATTCCTTGGCATTTCTCTCTGTCGGACAACGGAAACAGATGTCTGGCTTTCACTTCAGTTTCTAGTCAGGTTTACTCTGAATTTTGTGTGCTATCGGAGTAATATTTATGTTGCAAGTTCCAAAAGGTGATTTTTCCTTGTTTTTAAGAACATTTCTTTCATGGGAAGTTTTTAATGAATTGCCGTGTGATATTTTTATTAGTCTGTGGTATTTTTGGGACAAGCAAAAGCTGGACTGAGGGTTAAACCCCAGCCTGGGCACTTCCCTCAAAACAGAGGCACCTGGGCCACAGTTACTGAATCTAAAACATTAATCACAGACTTTCTGTGTGCATGAAGGGAAAAATAGATATCAACAGCCTCTTATCTCCATTTCTGGTCAGTCATGCTTGGTATCATGGCAGTTAATTCTCAAATCACCAGGTGAACCTCTGTGCTGTGTGGTTCAGAGAGATCTGCCATGGAAGGAAATAATAGGTCAGTGTCAGTCCTTCTGCATTAGCCTGGTGATGTTCATTGCACAGGCATGAGCCTTGTCTCCTGAGTGATACTGAACAACCCAGGAACGATTCCAAACTCCTCAAACTTTGCTCTTGCTGGGCTGGCAGCACGTCACCCTTCTCCCATTACTGGTGAAGTGAGACATGGAGTATATGGATTTGAAGATGGGAAGGAATCCCAGTGAGGCAGGCAATAGTTTGGCAGTTAAATTTACCATCAAAAACCACTCTATTGTATTCTAGAGGCACTTTAAGTGCACTGCATTAAATACAACTGGTAATACAAAAACAGAATGGAAATATGCCTTTGATTTCCTTGCCTGTTTTTTATTGCTCTAGTATGTGCTCTGTAAACCATGTGAGCATTTGCATCCAGGATAAGGCATTAAATGACAGTGAAATTCAGTGGGCAATGTTCCTGCCTTTAGGCAGCAGAACTGAAGGTCTGTGTTTTCCTTCAAGCTCATACCTGCTAGTAGGAAAGCAAGAAAAGGCTGGAAGGGTAAGTTGCTTTTTGGACCAAACATTAAACAGAGAAAAATTGTAAGATGCAACAGGGTGAAAATGAGGATGCACGTCACTCATTCCAGAAACATTATAGCAGAGTATGTACATCTGACACATAACAAAACTTATTAAAATGACAGTACAAAGGCAAACACTGAAAAATTAGGAAAAGGCAGGGATCTTCAGGCAACCATTAGTTTTCTCCCTTATGCATTAACTATGTGCCTACATAGTATTTTCTCCTCAGGGCCCTGTTTCATTGACTGCACAAGGTAGGCAGCACAGACTTAATAAATAGCATTTCAGTATTTCCTTTCTCCTTGGTGTTTGCTCCACTGCTTTCATGGTTGGGTTCCTCATCTCCTGTGACCCTTTCTGCTTTCTTGGTCCCTGTGCTCCCAGTCATATTCCCCTCCCTTGTTGGTGTTCCAGTCCAGAGCCCCTCCACAGGCGCAATGCCAAGTCTTGCTGCCCTTTCCCACCAGTGCCTCCAAGACATCCTGTCACATTTATCTCTGCTCCCCTCCCTCCATCTTCTTCAACTCCTTTCCAGGAGGGTTGCTGCTGTCTCTGTAGGGTCCCACAATTATCTCCCCACCCACACAGCCTTGGTCATTGAGGACTGGCCTCCATACAATCCTTACCCATCCCATCCCCATCAACCCCAGGGGATGGACCAAGGAGTCGGCACTGCATCCAGGGGCTGCAGGGGTTGGACTGTGACATGGAGAGATGCCGTGCAGAGGGTTTTCATGCCAGCCTGGGACCAGGGCTGTACAATACAGGCAGATCCCCAGTTCTCATCAGCCTTTGAAGGTTTAAATCACACAGAGGGCTCAGCAGCTGATGTCCCCTCGGCAGGCTGAGAGCCCAGGCCCCATCTGATCAGATGTAGAGGTGTCTGTCTGGACTTATGATCTGATAGGCCTTTTGTTGTCAAGGCAGAGAAAACACAGCGGTCCTGGGGCATGATTCATCCTGAGCAGGCATTTAATATAGGTCAGTTGAAATGTTCCCTAGGAGTGCCACTGGCTGTAAACAGAAATAGAGCCTGCAAAGTTGTGCAAGTCGAATGCCACACTGGTGGCCAGGAGGGAGAGGAGATCACACAGTCACCTAGACACAATCTCAGGCTCTGTAATCTCAGTTTCAGCCTGACTGTCTGATCCCACGTCCCTCACCCATATAATTTTCCAAGCCCAGTCCCTTTGCTCGTTGTGTCTCAGTCTTTCACCCTTCTCCAAACCCCAGCCTGGTTTCCCTCTCTCCCTCTTGCTCTTTCCAGCTCCCAGGTGAAGTTCTGAACCTCACCAGGTTCCTATGAAAATCTGCTGCCCCAGCAGCCGCTAAAAGCTGGCTCCACATGGCTACAGACCTTGAACAGCAAATTCTGCATAGCCTGAGGCATCAAACATGCCCAGGACAGATGAACTCTTGGGCGAATGATGCTTCTATAATCCAAGTAATTCCCAGTAGGCATGTGCAAATTGCAGTTTTTGGGGACCACATTTGGGGTAGGTTCATAGAGAGACAAAAGGTGCATTCCTGACTCAGAGGCTACCCAAGTGCTCAATTTCAAGTCTTATTTCCACAGCATAGTGGACACAGAACATTTAAAGTAAAAGGTCACCTTTATTTTTTAATGCACACAAAGGCATAATTTTTTTCTGGCTTCATTCTTGAAAACTGTTACATCATTTTGGATGTAACAAATATATGTATCCCAAAAAGGAAGACTGAGTAACCATCAAAAATCTCTGCCCAGAAACAGTCTTACATATTTAAAAGTAAGATCTTATGATGGGAAGTGCTGGACAAGCTTAATTATATGTGAGTCTAACAACCTGCATGTAAAGATGAGGCACTGTCAGGAAGTGATATGTCAAAAGAAAAAAATGTTAGAATAAATGCATTACTGTTGTGAAGTGCCCTGGGAAGGCCAAGAGTTAGTTTCAGATAAGCATTGTTAAAGGAGAGGCATGGCTGTAAGCCATGTGTGTTAATTTTGACCCCCTGTGTTGGGGGATGGGCAGTGCGAGCCCTGGATGAAGTTACCCCACCCCAAACCCCTTGCGAAGGGCTGCCCAGGAGTTCTGATTGGGTTTGAGTCCCTGGGGGGTTCTCCCTTCTTGTGTTTCTAGTGGTCCCTGACCCTGAACTCCACCCTCAAAGGTGGAGACCTTCAAGAGTTCTGTCCCTCAAAAACCCCTGCTGTGCCTCTGTTAGGGGCTCTGTGTTCTGGATCTGAGTTTGTTCCCATGCTGAATAAATGGTTTCATGAACAGGAGCCCATCTCATTGGTGTTCCATGCTGGTCCCCAGAACCCTGCGGCTTCTCTGGACGTGATCCTGAGGTTGCTGACTACAACACACTACATTAAAGAGCTGTAAATCACCACTCTCTGATGGCCCAGGTTAAAAAATTCTGAAGGCACCTAAGAAAGAAATTTTGGAGGAAAATACATAATCTCTCAATAAAATTAGTGAGCAGCAAACACTACGTCTACCATTTTCATAAACACTAGGGTTACTTATACCATGCAAATCAATACATCTTATTCTGATAAACAAGTTTTGTAATGAAAATTTGAAACATAATTACAGTGCCACTGATTGAGATATGTTAAGGTCTAACAAGCAAATTTTTGACACAAGAAAATCATGTTTCATTGTTCTATTTGACTTTGGAGAATGGCAATGGAGAATTGGTTGTTACAGGCTACTGATTCCTACAGAACTTTTGACCAAGTCTTTCTTTAGACAGAATTGCATAAATTAAGTAGCCAGAGGCAAAGAAACATCATAAACTAGAGCAAGACTGCAAAGCAAAAGAAAATACAGAGGAACAAATGACCAATTTTCATTATGGTAAAACATCATTAGTGAGATACAGTAAGCTTTAATACCAGGGGACTGTACTGTTTAACATAGTGTTTGGTGCTCTTGAAGTGTGAAAAACAAAACAGCAGCAAAATGAACTAATGAAGTTCCTTTATCTAGCCAAGGCTTTGTAAGACTGTGGGGATTCCCAGGTGACTTGGCTTCTCAAACCTCTAGGGGACCACCACTGAACCAGAACTTGGGTCTATAAGCCTCACTTAACAATGTATTTGCCTGCACTGCTTTCACAAGGCTGAAGCTGCTGTTTCTTCTTTCCAACTTTTCAACTTTCCAACTTTAATTCACAGCTGATCTTCAAACAAATGCTCCTTTAAAAATTACAGATATTACTTACAAAACATAACCTTCTCTCCTGCAAAGCTGTCAAGCATAGCCCATGCCATACTCGCTTTGGACCTTGAGGATCAGTATTTCTACAACATGGAATTCCATTGTTCCTGGAAACCTTTGCTTCAAACTCTGTGAAATTTCAACCACATTTTTAAATAGCATTGCATTATGTACATTTATAGCACTATAAAATTTAAAATAGCCTTTTTACAACAACCAGTCCACTCCAATCAAGGGTCAAGCCAACTCAGGTCCTTTGTCCTGACACATTTGGATAGGAGAATCCTTAAACTCCCTACAGGTTCAGCCAAACTGAAGCCAGTTGCTGTGGAGGGTGGCTGCTTTAGTGCCTCACCTGTCTCTGCCTTTGAAGTCTTTGCTCAGAGCTGCTGAGGACAAGGCACCTTTAATCCCAGAAGCTGGGCATGCATGTATAGATCACAGCACCCATTCTCTTGGGCCTGACCCCACTTTTTGTTTTGGCATGAACAAATCTCTCAGATGGTGCATATAGTGGTTAATGAACATGTCTTGTGCTCCCAGTTATGCTTCATTGCTATGGGTAGGGAACCAACCAGGACATGCTGTTTCTTGTGGCCTCGGAAATAATTCCCTCTAGGGATTTTCCACTCTCCTCAAGTAGGTATGAATAGCAACACCAAGGAGCTTTCAAAAGTTCTCCACCCACAGTAGCTCCCCACCAAAACTGCGAAGAGGGATGTGGGAAAGTAATGGAGAAAAAAGAAGAGGCAACATGAACTTACCTGGAAGCAGAGTCAAAAATGGGAAGCAATACTAAGCCTTCACCTGAAATTCAATACTTAAAATGGTCAGGCTGGTTTGGAGGCTGTAGTTTGTTGCACTGCGCCACAACCAAATCATATCCAGGGAGGGTGCAGCCACCTGTGACTGACATCGGAAATCAACGAGACTGGTCTCCGCTTGGTTAAACTCAGGAATCCATTTATTGGGGCATCACCAACACAGGATTTAACCAAGCATAAACCAGAGACAAAGAACCAAGAACAAAGGCAGGGTGGTGGGTTTTATGGTTCTCCCAGGACTTAAAGCCACGGCACTCTCCTTAACACTACCCATCTAAAATCAAATCCCTGCCTCTTTGGGTGGGGGCACTCCAAAACTCCTCTATTTTTATTAATTTTTGGTTATGAGCCCAAAATGCCCCTAAAACTTGAATTACTTAATGCATGTTGAGTAACTTATAATAAAGGTATTCCTGGGAATATTACTTAATAGTTTACAAAACTAAAATTAACATTATTAAGCTAAATTAATAGGTAATAGAAAAGCATTTGAGACTTAAACATTGGGGAAAAAATAACAGAAATTATGATACTTAATTGAATATTTCACTTAATGAGTTAATAGAAAATGTAAAATCACCACCATTACAATTAACTTAACATTAGTATTACAAACTACCATTAAATAATAACGGAAATTTACTTAACAAAATTTTAACAAAATCCTTAAATTTGTTTTTTAAAATTTTGTCTCTTTATAACAGAAAACTTAACCCTTCACAAAACATTAGCTAATGCTAATTAGCTAATGTTTTGTGGGGTACTAGAAACATCAATATCTGATTACAAAATATATTAAACAAATATATTAAACAAATAAACATAGAAGTGTCCATCACACCTCTTCTCATAGGGTGTATTTTAAGGCAAATAAAACTAGAAACGAACACTTAGAAATTTGGACAGCAGTGGGGTCAGCTACCAAGGACAGATGGATGTTGTTGGTTGATGATACTAAACAAAAGCAGTGGTGGTAGTTAATAAAAATGAAAACATTCTATTTCAATCTCCTCTGGTTCTTAATCTTCTCACCAGGAGGGGTGCAGTTCCCTGATCTCCCTTCACAAGGGCCACAGTTCTTAATCTCTTTCTAATGAAGGGCACAGTCCTTAGTGTACAGCTTTCGCTCCACTACCGGTGTTATGGGCATCGCCATTTTGGACGTTTCAACTTCCTCAGAGGGGGTGTGACTCACAATGGAAAGGGCACAACCCCCAGAGGTGGAGCATGCAGAGGGTGGAACTGGAGGAGGAGTTACTGGGGGAAGGGAAGACTTAGGAGCTGGAAAAGAAGGAGCAGGGTGGGAGAGAGGGACTCCAAACAGCATGGCAGCACTGTCTTGAGAAGGGGGAGTCTGGGATACCGTGAAATCTTCACCTTTCTGGGCAGGGAATGGGGAATATGGAAAGACGGGGCACAGGAGAACACAAGATGGTGGGCAGATGATAGCAAACCTGCATCACTGGACAGTTTCTGTCCCTTGTCCTGCCTTCAGGAAGAGGAGGGATAGTATAGCAGAGAAGGACATGGAGTGATGGGGAGACAGCAGCAGCCCTGTGCCATCCTGGCATTTTTCACCCTTTGTCCTACCCCTGGGAACAAAGGATAGAGGAAGATATGGGGAGTTACACATCTAAAAGAAAAGGGGACTTCACGGAAGCCAAAGAAGAGTCCACAGGAGGAGCAACACCATCCATATTGTCCATACCATCCATACCATCCATAAAACTCCTTCACATGTGTAATAAATGGAATTGATTCGTGCTAACTAAATTGTAACTGTTATTAAAGTCATTATTAGAAGCAATCAAAAGTATCAGTGTTACAAGGCAGATTCACCCCTTTACAGATGTTACATGTTAAAATTGAGGTACAGATGTAGTTTGGAAGATAGGTGATGTCCCAAGACAACAACGGCCTTGAGATGGACAAAATTAGAACGACTTTAGGCATTGGGCCTAAAGATCAGTAAATATAAGACTAATTAGTAGACTTCCATAACACAATGCTTAGTACACACACGCAAACCTGTAAGGTTATCCAAAGGACAATGAGGAAGAGGAGAAGCCTTTGCCAAAAGACCACCAAAAGAAGACTGAAGACCCCCTAACAACAAGTGAGGCATGTGCCATGAGGAAAAGTGACATAAAGTCAGAAAAATTTGAAATAGGAGGAAACTTATGGGAAACATTAATGAATATGTATAAGCATACAATATATAAGTTTAGCTTTAAGTGCTTTGTTTTGTATGTGAGGCAGGGTAAGAAACCCCCTCTGCACCCTGGTTGGTTTTGTACATGAGGTGGGGTGATAAGCCTTCCCTGTACCCCAGTTGGTTTTGCTTATGCTTTAATCATACTTAATTACTGGGAGATTATATATATAAATTGTAATTTTTTGCTAAATTATATTCTTTTACTAAACTGTATTCTTTTATACCAAATTACTATTCCATTTACTAAATTGTATTCATTTTTAATTAAACTGCCATTAACTCAAGGGACCTAGTTGTCAAAATTCTAATTTCATTTATAACACATGTATAAAAAACCCTTAAACTGTCCTTAAACCAGATGTTAGTCCCATCACCCTTTACCCCCATGTCTGTGAGGTAACTCTCAACCTGGCCCTCCTGCCCAGTACTCTTGAGTCCTCCTTTTTAAGGTGGGGATCCCGCCAGCTGTCAAGCCATCAGCGGGGGACTTACAGAGTGTCAGTCAAGCTGGTCATACTGTCCTCGCTGGTGCCCACATTCTCCACCATTTGTTGTGTCATGCTGCAACCAAGTCATGTCCAGGGAGGGTGCAGCCACTGGTGACTGACATGGGAAATCAACAAGATGGCTCTCCATTTTATTAAACTCAGGAATCCATTTATTGAGGCATCACCAACACAGGATTTAACTAAGCATAAACCAGAGATGAAGAACCCAGAACAAAGGCAAGGTGGTAGGTTTTATGATCCTCCCAGGACTTAAAGCCATGCCCCTCACCTTAACACTGCCCATCTAAAATCAAAT
The DNA here is from genome assembly GCF_030490865.1 of Poecile atricapillus. Taxonomy (NCBI): domain Eukaryota; kingdom Metazoa; phylum Chordata; class Aves; order Passeriformes; family Paridae; genus Poecile; species Poecile atricapillus. Next base: position 84,569,961 of record NC_081251.1, read on the forward strand.
CCCTGCCTCTTTGGGTGGGGGCACTCCACAGTAGTTCTGTGATAAAGTTTGGGGAGTGTTCTGGAAGGAGCTGGGCAGTGCCCAGCTTGGCGTCTCTGCTGTATGAGGGCACTATGCTCTGTGGCTTCTCACCTCTAGGCAGCGCCAGCCATTGGAATGGATACTGCCCATGCTCTTGAATCAGCTGTGTGTTTCAGAGGTGCTCCTTTCTCCTCTCTGCACACAGTGTCAGGTGCTCAGCTGGAGACAATGGGGATCATTAGTGACCTGTGTGAGACAGCCTTCACCTCCTTTGCCCCTCTACCACTCTCCCATACCATATAAGCCACCTCTTGTCTGTGCAATCTGATGTTTTAGCTCAGTTTCCCATATGGAAATTCATGTTTTCTATATTTGACTTCTACAGGGGCCCTTCCCCAAGACCCTCTTAAGAAGTGAACAACAGTCTAGATTTTTTCCTATTCTTAGCACAATAAACAAATATTAACAAATAAAAATATTTACTGTTCCATCAGCTATTTAAAAAGGCAGGTGGACATTCCCACACCAGAGAGGGCAAGAAGTAGTGAAAACTGTACTTCAGGGTTCCTAAATAAAAGCAGCTCCACAGAAGCCAGCTGAGTTGAGCTCTAGTACCACTCCCCTCCCCCACTTTCACTTCTCACACCTTTCTACAAGCCCCCAGCTGCAAAGAAGAAAAGCAACAAATTTTCAAAGGTCAAACACTGGCCCTGGCTTGCTGGGGTGGAGAGTTTGGTGTCTGATGTCAGTGTGGGGCTGTTTTCCCTAGTGCTCGTGTCAGTACAACAGATTGTTTTGAGGATTACACCTCAGAAGTAAGATAACTATTTAGGATCTGAGCTGGATCGCAGCTGTCTAACATTTAAAAAAGTCCAAGAGGACAGTCATGTGGGTCTGGCAGCAGGGGACCAGCCCTCTGCTTAATATCTTCACATATAGGCTAGAAAGAAAGCCCTCCCCTTCCGTCCCTATATCTGACTGCTTCAGAGACAGGGGAAAGTGTTTTTGAAGCTCCTCTTGCAGAAGAGCATCTCTCACACATGGTCACAAGCAAGGCAGCTCTGGGGCACGGTGCACTCAGGTCTCCCTGAAGTGATGCAATGAAGTAACTGGCCTGAATGTGCACAGTTTAAAAAAAAGCTCTCAGCTGCCTTAAAGAGGGTCAGCTCATGGAAAATAATAAATCTTTCACATTTGTGCCATGAGTTTTGTGCTAGAGAGTCTGTATTGGAGGTCACATGTGTCCCTGTCTCATACCTGCTCTTTAAAGGGGAGGTTATGGGGAGAAGAAAGAAGCAGGCCATCTAGCTAGCAAAACTGGATATTGCTAGCTAGATTCCACTGTCATTTGCAGGGAAAAGAGGGTGATAGGGATTGTTGCAGCCTCCCGTCTTGACCCCCCATGGACATATGTGTCATGCAGCTGACACAGCACATCACAATACCTCCAGTTCCTTGTCAGTCAAGGCTAGGTAGGGCATTTGCATTTAGACCTTGGGTGAAATTGTGCCTGGCCATCAGCACACATATTGAGGTACTTTGGTTCTGTGCCTAAACCATCTCTGGGGGGAGATATTTCAAACATACCTTCTTACCCCAGACAAGAGGTTATATTAAGGCATCTATTGACATAAGCAGTTTAGACTGTTAGAAACTGAGGACAATTCCCACCAATTTTCTTTTGCACTGAAAAAACCCTGAGGACTGAGAATAATTATAGAAAGCTTTCATTACTGGATTTTCTGAGAGAAGTTTTTAAGTTGGTGAGGCACTGGAACAAGTTGTGGATGTTTCTTTCCTGGCAGTATTCAAGGCCAGGTTGGATGGGGCTTTGAGCAACGTGGTCTCCAGGGAGGTGTCCCTGCCCATGGCAGGGGGTGTTGGAACTAGATGATCTTTAAGGTCCCTTCCAAACAGGATCATACTATGATTCTATGATTCAAAGTTTGTGAGGAAACCCAACAAGTAATGAAAAATTCTTCTGATGCTCTAATAGGACAAATGCTGGGGCCCAACACAGGGTCAGGTAAAGATCAAGAGCAGCAGTTTCTTTACAGTATCATGAGTCCCAACCAGCAACCTGAGGCATCTTTGTAGAAGTGCATCTTTTCTATTAGGGGTCAGGCTTCCACCTTATCCTTCTCTACATAATACCCCAGGGGAATCAAAACAAAGGTCCAAGATTGGCTCTGTCAAGTTGTGTACCCTTCCGCTAAGCTATCAGAGTTCAGCTCCACAACACAGCCACATAGAGCAGTTTTAGCTGGGCAAAACATACTGAATGTGAAGCTGAGAGAAGGTTTATCCTTTTACACCATTATGTCAATGATTTTCTCTATTAGAATTTCTCTTCAATAGGAATTGTTTCAATTTAGACCCTTAGGAATAATTGTGCATAATTTTTCATTCTGTCTTAATGATATTAGCTTCAAAGTCAATGTAATTGAAGTAGAATTCCTTCCTCCTCCACAGTCACATTTTAACTGGTATAAAGGGACTTAAAATGGTACTGTTTACATGAAAATTAACTGCATTAATTTTTTCTTCTCTGCACACCTGTATCACATCCAAACAGCTGCAACATGACAAGGGGATGAACTGGGGATGAAATACTGAAACCCTTCTGATAAATTGTGTTCAGGCATAGGCAGGTGATACTAACAAGGCTGACCACCTCACACTCTGGTCTTGTTTAGTGGGACAGAATGAGAGTCAGCATCTGTGGGTTTGAGGAAAAGGAATCTAGAAGAGTCTGATTTTGGATACTCCTTCAAGAAAGTCCCAAAAGAATGGGGAACTTACAGCTTCTGATGTCATACCAGCTTGAATCAGGATCTCCAGTCCTGATGGCAGAAAACAATGTGTTGGTTTCAATGACTGCCTCTCACTATCTTCTGATAGTATGCACGGTTCTGTCAAGTCTCACAACTCCTTGTTTGGATACTGAAGTTTGCAGCCATCCCTCCACCCTCCCTGCCCTGCTTTTCCATCTCCCAAACTCCATGTCTCCTTCCAAAGCAATCGGAGGCACCCCACATCAGATAAGCACCTCTAAGTCACCACAGTCATCTTCCCTGCACAGATGCCAAAAAAAGTGCAACGTAATTTCACACTTGGCTCTTCCCAGACTCCTTCCCAGTCTCCCTGATTTGTGATATCTATTTCAGGAGCTCTGCAAAGGAGCCCCACTAATTAATCCTTCATCTATGAACTAAAAGCAGCTGTAAACCCAGGGCGTGGGGGAGCAACCCTTAAACACTCCTGGTGGAAAGGGACAGTATTAATTCTGGCATGGATACAGTAACTTGCCTGCAGAATTGCTTAATTTGTTTCTTAATGGACACAATGCTTTTCTGATAAAAGCCCTAAAGTGCCTTTAAAAAAAATTAAGAAAGTGATTGTTCCTTCTTTATCCATTGGAGCTTTCATTTGTAATGTTTATGCTCCATCCTGGAAAGTGGAGAGGGTTATGCTCTGGATGGGAAATTAACAGGTGCAGGCTCAAGTCCTTTTTTTACTTTGAAAGGGAAGGGAGGAGCCCACCCCTCAAGAAATGCTGAGAGCAGCTCCTGGTAAGAATTCCATCTAGGAGAGATGCCTAGATATCCAGGGGAATGTTTTACTTATGATCTTGTCTGTCATAACAAGAAGATATCAGGGATTAAACCCAGTCTCTAAATTTCCCTAAACTTGTGGCAGCGGCCTCAGGGGAGACAAAGAGTTAACATTGTCCCACCCCAAACCCCGTGTGAAGGGCGACCCAGGAGTTCTGATTGGGTTTGAGTCCCTGGGGGGGGGTTCTTCCTTGTTGTGTTTCTACTGGTCCCTGACCCTGAACTCCACCCTCAAAGGTGGAAACCCTCAAGAGTTCTGTCCCTCAAAAACCCCTGCTGTGCCTCTGTTAGGGGCTCTCTGTTCTGGACCTGAGTTTGTTCCCATGCTGAATAAATGGTTTCATGAACCAGGAACCTGTATCATTGGTGTTCCATGCTGGTCCCCAGAATCCTGCAGCTTCCTGGATGAGATCCTGAGGTTGCTGACTGCAACATAAACTGGATAGTAAGAGAAGTAATTTCTGCCATTTATCAAGTAAAAGCTGGGACCAAACACCACTCCCTAGGCAGAAAGGGTTATCAGCCGCTTGGCTTTCTCTTATGATGCAGCCTTCAGGTGTCATAATTTTCTTATAATTGCTGATGTCTCAGCAAAATGGAGAAGGAATGGTAGATCCTAGAGATGGGAATAAAGAAGAGCTTTTTAGATTATATATATATGACATCAGAATATCAACCAAATACTCAGAAACTGAAAATCAGATCCCTGCCCAGCTCTGGACCCTGGCCCAGTGATCTGTTTTGGCCATTTCTGCAGGCTGAATTTGTTGCTACTGACCACTGCCAGGCAATCTAGCTCTGAAACAGATGAACCATTTTTTTAATCTAACATGACAGGTCTTGTGTTCTGTAATGCATGATGCATTCCAGACCCCAGGCTTTTATCTTAAGCCCAACAGCCAGGTTTTGGTACCCAGGCTAAAGTGCTGGGACTCCTGCTTGTACTCCTTGCCACATTTGCCTGGAGTTGCTGGGTGGGTGCCAGACCCAGCACTGCCATTTTTCCATGCTTCCATGGCAGGCAAAGTCTTTCTGGCATTCCCTCAGTACGTGGTGTGCGCTGGATATGGTGCTATAACGGGTTTGCTCATGCTTTCTGTCAAGGTTAGGGGATCCCCTGCTCTTATCCCTACAGGTCTGGGATCCCTTGTTTATTTATTCCCATGCTGGATTTCTTGGAGATGCATGCCTGAAAGAATACCATCTATTCTTATGCCTAGAAGCCTCTTCCAGGAAGGAGGAGAAAGCAACCCATCCTCTGAGGTTTATCACTCCAGGATGGGGACAGCAGTCTGGGTTGGACACAGAGAGCTTGGAGGTCAGTCTCTCCACAACAGTAAGCTTGATCCCTGTTCCGGAGATGAGGATGGAGCAACAGAGCTTCTGGAGGCTGGACTAAAGTAGATGAGAAACCAAAGTAAAACATTTGAGCTGATAGAGAAAACTTGATGATCCAGGAATATCAGTGGAATGAGGCAAGATCTTGCAAAGATAAGTACTATAGGAGCAATAAAGCAAAAGAACATGACTAGCTACTCAAAATAAAGCTCCTTGAGTCACACTGCATTAGCCCATGCAGGAGAAAAATACCCTATATAATGTACAGAGCAATTACATTAATTATGTACAATTAATGCACAGAAATCCTGGCCCAAAGCTGAGAGAGGAGGAAAGTGCACAGCAGTCTCTGTTTTAGTGTCTCTCTGTCATAAGCACTCACCAAGGCACAAGTGTCAATGAAAGCTGCATATCATCCTGCCCTGGTGAGCAGAAAGGGCACCCTTGTGTCTGCAAAAAGAGATGGGGATGTGGCACCAGATCCAATTGACATTGAAAATTACTTGACATTAAGAAAATCTAGGTTGAAATCAGCAGGAAGCTTAGTGCTCTCTTGGGCTTCCCTTCCTCTTGCCTAGCAGGAAAAAATATTGGTACTTGTTCAAACAGGGGAAAACTGGGAAATCCCATTCCTAAATGCACTATTTTCTGGCATTTAGCATCTAGCCCAATACTGATCTCACTTTTACAGACATCAAAGCAGCATTAACATCATCTGAGGAACTTCAGACTTAGAGTGGTGTAACCACAATCAGAATCAGGCCTTCAATAATTTCTGGTATGAGAATCAGTTCCCCTCCCCCTGTTCCTCCCATTATTTTCTGTCATCTGTAAGATAATTCACTAAAAATATTACTAGATGCTGTTTGTACCGCCTGCCTCTTCAAGGTGTTCCTATGCCGTCATCTCTTCCCCACTCCAATCTGTGGAAATTTCATAAATCACTGCAGGTTATGCTCACCTGCCATGGGGACATGCATCACCTACACTAGCTTTCACCTCAAGGACATAAGAAAAGATGCTCCAGCTGGCTAGTCTGCTTTTTGCCTCGCAGAGGATGTGTGAGGAAAACTCCAAACACAGAAGTATATTGATTTAAATTAAACACACAGACACAATCTAATTGCACTGACGGGAAACTGGTGTTTAAAGGCAGAAAATTAAAGCTGTTAATACAATAATGAACAGTTGTGCTTACTGTCTATGCCTCTGATATTTCATATTGTCATCTCATAGCTAATCACCACCTCTCCCTCTTTTGTAGGAGTTAAAATGTTTTCATCCATTCACCCAACAAGGCAGCTCTCCAGTTCTTTGACAGTTACTAATATATCCTACCTGCTAATGAGCCACCAAGCTGGACCTGCCCAGGTGATGGAGTAACAGCCACCCACCGTCCACAGTAACCCTAGTCAGGTCAGGCACAGCGCACTATAAACCTCCTGGCCACTTGCCTTGATCCCTCAGTTGAGAGCAGCACCCTGGGTGCTGACGTGGGCAGATCAGGAGCAACTTTCAACAATGTTGCCAGGCTACAGCAGGAGCAGGGGAGTGCCACAGCCACTGTCTTTGGGTAGGGAGGTCCTTCCCTAGCTCAGGGCTGGAAAGTCAGACCCTGGCCATGGATGTGAACCTCAGCTCAAACTGGTGCGCCACCCATGGCTTTGTGGGGGACCTGGTAGCTCTGCTCATGCAGCTATTCCCAGAACAAGCTGCTGAGGTTTTTGAGGCACTGCATTTGACACTAGTCCTGGCTGTTACAGTAATTTGGCTCCCTTTATCTCCAGCCAAGAGCTGTGAAGACTTCAGCCTGCAGCCAGTGAGGCTGCTGGGCTGGGCCACTTCAAAGGGTCTCTGCAAGTTTACTGGCCAGCTGCCACCTACCTGGTCTCCCAGAATTAGGGACATAAGCACCGCAGCTCAGTGACTTTTTTCACATCGGGAACTGTACTCACTGCAAAGTAAATATATCTGCTCCACAAAGAGCCCGGGGGACAGACTTGACTGTGAGTCAGCAGCTGGACTGGGAAATGGACCCTTGCCCCATCTCTGGCATTATTAATTCCCATTTCCAACAGCAGAAGAGGGAGAAGGGGAATGAGGCTCATCTACTTTTAAAGATGACCTGCAAGCTGATTTCCTCCAATGATTTTCCTGTAAACATAGCTACATTGCTTGAGTGGATTCTTGACAGCCTCAGCATAACAGAAAGGGCACTGCATTCCCCTACTGTAGCCCTCACAAGGGCTGCACTAGCTGAAAGCCTGTAGAATAAATATTACATTACCCAGGCCAAATCCTGCTTTGTGCTGCCTGCCAGTTATGTCCTAGGTGATGAGTAACTACCTCGTTAATAGTAGAGGGATAAGCTTGGAGTTGCCAAAGTGATTGGAACTATCGCGACAGATCAGTATGACTGGGAGACACCTTCTGCTTGCGCAGCCAGTGTGTACAGAGTCCCTCATGCAACTGGGAATGAGCAAATCCAGAGAACTGAGGGTATTTCCATAATCCATATTAATGCATATTTATTTTTTCCCATTCTGTTTTTTGGACACATACATTTTTAATAGCAAGGAGTTCCTACAGACCTGGAGCTATATATTACACAAAAATAATTTTCTAGCTTTTTATGAGCAGCTTTTCAATATAATGAATCATCTCTGAGAAAGTAATTAGGAGCCTCCAGTATACCGTGTCTAACCCATCTATTGTTTTATTCTTGTCTACCATGTCTTTGTTATTTATCTCCAGTGTTTGATAAAAAAATCCAGTATTTTCCACCCTTTTTCTGTCTAACTACCAGTTCCTTTTACTTCTCCTACACCTTTTGTGGACAGGTCTCTAGGACAGAGTATAATATTGCAGGTAAAGGCAAGTCCATCTAACAATATCATGGCATTACCACATAGTTGATCTCCTCTCACATTTCCAGCTGTTCTTTGCCTTGCTTCACCACTTTCCTGCATACTAGAGGGGTTTCATGGAGTTCTCTGCACTGGAAATATCATTTTTCCTTCCCTTAAGTGAAGACACAGCAATGTCACTGAACAGATTAAATTACCACTCCTTGCTCCTTGCCCATGATGGCACCCACAGCTTTAGGAAAGAGATTATTTGCTTTGTTTGGGTTAGCAGTTTTCCATCCTCTGCATTTCTGTCCACCTGTCACATTTTCTGTCAGCTTCTTCTGTTTATGGACCATATCAATTGTCCCCCAGTCCCTCAGTCATCTCTATATACACAGACCCACACCAGCTGCTGGGAGCAGTTGCATTGATGAAGATGAATGCAGTCCTTCCTCCTGCAGTTTGCCCTAAACCTTCCACTGAGGATCCACAGGAAATCAGCCTCAAAGCCTAGACTTTCCGCTACCAGAGACGTGGAGAACAAAATAAATCTTCATTCACCCAAGAGGGAGGCAGTACTCATGGTAACATTCAAGTTACTGCAGGGAACAACAAGGCAGTCAGGAAGCCCCAGCTGCTGTGCAGATTTCCCAAGTGCCTGGGTTGATTAAGTCCAGAGGACAGTCAGGAAAGACTACTGAGCAAGCAGGGACAGCAGAAGTCCTGTTTCAGAGGGAGAGTAAGGACAGCAAGGCAAAGTGGAGGGGGTCTATCCTGCAGAGCAGAGCCAACTCCACCATCCTTACCACTACACTGCAGAGCATCAGTGCACTGGTCCATGGGAATTGCTGCCAGTTAGGGAATTGCTGGTGGACATGTCTCACTTCTGGGCAGAGATGGTCACTGGTACCATGTGTGAGTCAGCAGAAATAGGAAGTGGTGATGGGGGAGGTCAGAAAAGCCAAGCTGTGATCAGCTGTAACAGTGAATCAGCATTTTTCCTGGCCCACATGGAACAGAGTAGACACCGGATGCAAATCATGGCTACTGCACCTGCCTTTCCCATTGAGAGTGAGCCCATTAACATCCTCCTACACATGGATCCCATCATCTGGCAGGTAGGTAGCATCCAGTCTTGCCCCGCAATTTGTCACTCAGAGGTCTCTGCTGAGGCACTCCACTCCTTACTTGGCCCACAGCACAACCAAGAGGAATGCAGAGAAGGATGTAATTTCCCATTGCCCAAGCAATGAAAGTGTCTTTCCTCATTTTATAGGCATCTGCTGACAGGCTTCAAGAATAGGAGATCCAATTTCCATTTTCATGGTGTTCCCTTATAACATAAAGGAGTTTTAAACTGGAGTGATCTACATTCATCTCATGGTTTCTTTCCACTGCCATAGTGCTGTAAAACCTGTTTTAGAGTAAATGAGATTCAGGTCCAAAGTGTTCCCCTACAGCACAGAACAGCACTGGTCCAAGTCTTTGAGCAAGGCAGCTGGAAAGGGGAAGAGAAGGAGAAATTCCATGGTCAAAAAGGGAGGGAAGTAAGAGGGCAGAATGGCAAATGTGACCTTGGTAGGTACATTTGAGAAGTAACCCTCTACCAGCTTATGGCTCTGGATAGACCTCAGGGATGAGAGTGCTCAAGCTGTTAACACATGGGTGAATTAATGTGAGTTCAGGCTTGTGAGAGAAATAGGCACCATGCAGGTGACACCTTCAGTGACATAGTGTGTATGTGTATGTATAAATCTATATATTTATACACATGGATATCCTGGAGTTTTGGCAAATCTTTTCAAATTTGTATCAACTACCACCAAGATCCAGTGGGTTACTGATAATTTAGAATTATCCTTCCTGTACAAGATAAGCCATTTCATATGCAGTGTAACCAAATATGTCAAGCAATTTCTTGGTTCACCCGTCAGTAGCTGCCAGTCATGCTGGGATTTATGTATTAACTGTGTTGGACCAAATATTGGCTCAAATGTTGGATAATTTGGTGAGAGAGGCTGATGTTTTTCCAACTGAAAAGAGAACATGCTGAACGATGGACAGGATTATGAGCAATGGAATAGTTTTACTTTTTAAAACCCCTGACAAATGCCACAGGTAGCAAGGCTAATCACCACCACTCTTAAAACTGGGAGGACTGTGGGTTTGGTGTAGGCACAGCTTATGTGCAAGGTAGCCACTGCCATGGGCAGTACTCCCCTCTGACGACCTCCACTATACTTATGGGTGCAAACTTGTGACTCCTGGGCCTGGAGGAGGAGGAGAAGGCAGTGCAGAGATGAAGAGTCAGAGAACAACAGCTGCTCAGCAATATATTTTGTTAACAACTTTAAGCCTCTCATCTTTTTCTGTCAAAGCCCATCTTTTTCTGTCAGGGTGTCTATGCAGCCTCTCCTTTCACTGCTGATGGGTAGGCCAGCACAGCTAGGAGACATTTTGGTTTTGTGACCAAGATCCACAAAGGTTCCCAAGTCACTTTGTACATTCATCTTCTAAAAAAATTGGTACGGAGAGTAAAAGTGTGTCCCGTCTCTTGGACCCTCACTGAATTCCAGAGAAACTTTCTAGCTTGAATAAATTGTGCTGAGTGGAACCCTGGGACCTGCCAGTGGAATATTGGCATGTCCCAAGGCCTCCACAAAGGTGCTTTGAGGACTGGAAGAGGACAACCTCTCTGACCCTTCTGCCTTGCTCTGCTTGTAGTACCTTCTGCCCTTCTAGTTCCCTGTGGAACTCTGAAACCTGACTGCCTCTCTCCTTGGAGTATTATGAAATAATCAGGTACAGGATTCTGGGATGTTGAAAGAGAAAGGAAGGAAGAAAGGATTTTCCCTAGCAAAGGTGAGAAGTCATTAAGTTTGTGGAAAGCAGCCTTCAGCTAAAAAAGAGGCTTTGTCTGAAGTATCAGATACATTAACAAGTGGTGTAAAGTGGAAATACAGTGGGCAATCCATTGCACCATGGAGTTAACGCTGCCCTTATGTGACACAGCATCTGTGGTGACAGGACTACATGAATGTCAGTGGTGTGGGTAACCAGGACCAGGACACCCCATAACTCACTCCTCACATGGATTTCTGCTTCAAAATGGAATGACAGGTTGGCTTGAGGCTCCCCATACAGAAAGCAGGTGTCCAATTGGTGGTCTTCTCATTCTGCAAACATCCACTGCTCCTCACCATCAAAGACAGAGGTCAAGCACAGTGCAGCAGCTATGAAAGCACTGTTCATTTCCCAGCCAGAAAATCTGAAAACAACAAAATTAATTAAGTGGGTTAGAATGTGTCCAGGATGCTGGTACTCTGTCCTAGGGAGAAATGCTGTGGCATTTGCCAGGGATTAAAGGTATCACTAGCTGCACAGTTCATCCAGGTCTTGCTAACTCTTTTATTGAGCATTTTATCTCAAATAGCAGCAGTAGCTGTTTCCTGCAAGCACAGACACAGCAAAACACCAGTGCCATTTCCCACAGCAGTTAAGTTTCCCATAGTCAGGTACTGACACATATTGGTGATGCTTACTTTTTAAGACAGGTCAGAAGAAGAGCCCTGAGGGATATCATGTGCTTGTCTTCATCCTGTAACTTCCTCTTACTAACACTGATCATACCACCCTCCAGCCACCTTGGCCAACATATCTCAAGCAGAGAGATTGCTGTCACCAGTTGAATCAAACCTGACCAAAAAAAAAAAAAAAAAAAATCAGAGCCGCTGGCTTTTCCAGAGCAAGGCTTCTTCACAGTAAACCAAGTGATGAGCATGAGTCAAGAGCAGTTTTCCCAAGCTCCCAGGTAAGAAACTGTGCACACCAGGTGGTGCTTCCCAGAAGACCTACCTGGTTGGCATTGTTCCTCCAGGACTCATTTTGCTTTTGCTACTTCCTAGCTCATATTTGACTAGGTAAAAGTTTTATCAGCCAGGGCCATAAATTATCATGACACGTTCTAGGGAAACTTGGCCCTTTTGTCTCCTGCTCATTTCCTCTCTGTCCCTTGCCATTGATCAAACCTGCAGAGTTTTAGACTTTTCAAAAGCAGAAACAAAGACAACTCCAACCCTGTCTAATTGAGATGTAGGAAAAGTTTAAAAGCAGCTGCAATGCATGTATTTGCGTCAGTTAAATTGGCTCCTTCATATTTCTGATAATTCATTTTCCTTCTTTCCTTTTCATATTTTTTTTTTTTCAGAGCAGCTTTTTGATTAATGGGTACTGTGATGTGGCAACATTACAGGTTTTCACATATCCCACACCCCTGTTAAATGGAATGGGCTCGAGCTCCTATTTACAAGGAGCAAGAGGACTGCAAGTTGTACTATTAATCAGCAGGGTAATTCAGCAGGAGTGTGGAGAGAGAGCTCAGAGCTCTGCTCCTGGAAAACATGATACCCCCCAAGGAAATTTGGAAATGTTTGTATCCAGTGCACTCTGCAGCTGAGAGCAAAGTGGCTCAGCTGAGTAGAGGGCTCAAGGGTATCACTGTGCTACTTGAAGGTCATTAATTTGTGTCTGACGAGGGGGAAAAAAAGCAGTGAAACCCAATGCTTTTCTAATGTGTGGATTGAGGGCTCTAACAGGCCCTGAAGAGCTGATGCTGGAGAGCAGGAGTTGTGTTTCAACCCATTAAGCCCTGGCCTGACTTTTAGTGTCAAAAAGGAGGTGTATGAGGGTGCTGAGAGCAGTTTCCTAGCACAGGAGTTTGGAGGTTGTACAGCAAACTTTGAACTGGAGGAAGTGTGAGGAATGTCAGGCTTTGCTGGGGGCTGCCTCTGTAATAACAAGAGTTTCAAACACTGTAACTACAGTCTCTGATCCTAAAGGGACTTCAACAAAACTGGGTTCAGGAATGCCTCACTGTGCTGAGAACGGAAGGGTGGCTGGTCCTGGAGGGAAACAAGCGCAGTGGAATAAGACAACATGGCACGGCAGGAAGGTGGGACTGATCCTTTTACTTAAAGGGCTCATTGAGAATCCAAAAGCAAGGAATGAGTGTAAAAGTAATGTTTAACCATGTCCCTGAGAGTACATCCTAAGTTGCATGAGCGTCATTGTTGTCTGGCAAAAGACCTCAGATTTCCATAGTTGGGGGTCTTAGTCAGGTCTATGCTATACCAGTCATTGTGCAGCAGCTGGGGAGAGAAGATAAGATGTTAGCCTGACATGACTGATAAGCTCTGTGCACAAGTAGAGGAAAGCACAGCTGAAGAATGGGCTATCAGGATTCTCCTTTCTTTCCCTGGTGCAACATTTCTGAACACTGGTGCCAGCCCAGCATCTAGCATCTGATGAAGCATCAAAGCACAGAATGTCCTTTCTTCTGAATGGGAGCAGGATAGACTCCCTTGCCATTCAAGTGGGAGTTGCACAATGTGGCATGTTTAGCAACAAACAAAAAGATACAGGTTAAAAATAAGACTTCCAGAAAAGGACTGGAGAAGCTAACTTCAATCTTATCAAAACACAGAACACAGCTCTATAATCATCAGGACAACGGAGGGGGCTGCAAAATGCGTTACAAGAGCAGAAATTTCTTAAGTCAGATTTCCGAGTACAAGAAACTTAGGATGTAATTTCACCCTACCAGCAAGCACAGCAGCAGCAGCAGGTCTCTGTTATCTCTGGATGTCTCTGTTCTTCCCTACACGCCTGTAGTTAGAAGCAATCCAGCCAGTCCAAGCTATCCCACATAAAATAGCAGCAGTGAAGAAAATAGTTTAAAACTTTGTCTGTCATGGCCATATGGGGCTTGTAAATGATGTTCCCAGTTCTAAGAACAGAAAAGGCTTCTCTAGGGAACCAGGACACCTATAATCAGTGTGTTGTCTAACAACAGTGGAGATGGAAGGAGTTGAGCTTACTCTTTTGGAAGACTTGTAGATCAGCAGCCTCAGAGAAAGCATCAGAGCTGGTGCAGCTATTGTGTGGAGCTATTGCAGAGAATTCTGTGGTTCAGCACCACAGCACCACAACAGTGATTATCCTGGAATGGCTAGGAGGGTAGCAAAGAGAGCAAAGCAAAGAGGAGAAACCCCCAGTCTATTCTGCATTGCCCACTCTCTTTCCAAAGCACCAGAAAAGACATGCGAGAGATGAAAGAGTTCCTTCTTGGGCAAGCAGTGTCCAAACGTAATCTTTTCTGTTGCCTGACTAGCTCAACTCCAAGAGGTAATGAACAAATACTCTCCAACATAACTAAACCAATGCATGAGCACCAAGTGCTTTCCCTAGACTAGAGGAGCTCCCAAAACAGGGGTTGGCAGGCCTGGGAGGTCCAAGAGAAAAGAATTTAAGGTGGCTTTGACAGTGGGTTCAGGGCCACAAGCTTCTGAAGGGGAAACATCAGAGGGACATGTTAGCACAGCTAACCTTGTCTTGTTTCTGGTACTGGCATGTGTCTGCTGGGAGACACCCAGCTCTAACTAACCCTGCTAGGACAGGAGAATGGGCCATCAGATCTCATGACTTTCTTTTTAATCCCATTTTCTGTAGTTCCTGTGAAAGGTGCCTCTTTGTAAATAAAAGAAATCATCGTCTTAATTCTTCCACAACCAGGCTTAAGCAGAGCAAATAGATTTAGATATAAGACCCAACTGACAGGAAGCTCTGTTGGAGGCCACAGCTTTATCCAGTAACCCCAGTCACATCCTCTCCTCCCTCCTCTGCTGAATAATTCAGAGCTTCATTTTCTTATCTGCTCAAATCTGGGTTTGTACAAACCAGCCCTGCTGTTAAGTAACATGAGGAAGATAAAGAACAACAAGGCATCTTTGTGCAGGGGGAGCCTCAGCAGGCAATAGATATGTCCCCTTTGTGCTGCTGCTGTTCAAGAGAGGAACTAGCATCTTTCCTCTGTTCTGAGACAGTTGTTTCCCTTCATTTTTTCTTCATACTCTTTTCTCTGCAAGGATTCATTATGCGCCTAGGCTGGCCTCTACCTGAAGCAGAAAAAGTCAAGAAGCACTAAGGGGGGAAAGGAAAAACAAAATGCCCCAAGCTCTGTAATAGACTTTTCATTTACTAAATATTTTAGAAGTTTTCCTTCTTTCTGCACTAAATATCAGTTGTTTAAGATAATCTGTGAACCTGCAGAAGCTCCCTTGTGACTAGGTTAATTCACAGTAAATTACAGCCACTGCCAATGAGGTTGCAGTGAGGTTTGGAAGAGATTGGAAGCGACAGGCAGGACAGCACTGTAGCATTTACCAAAACCAGAAAATAGAATAATAATCAAGGATTGTAAGGAACAAGGAGTCCAGGCAGCAAATGCATGTTGGAATAGTCATTTCCAAATTCTGACAAATACTGATGAACACTGGAATCAACATTGAGCAGGTTTTCTGAGTGACAGATCTGCAGTAGCCTGTGTTATCATACACAGGAAGCATGAAGAACAGACATAAAGAGACTGCCCTTTTCCCAACTGTTTTTTAATGTGCTGGAACACAGGAATGCTGGGAAAGAGCCAAAAAATTGGCTGCAGCAGACACTGTACACATGGCAAGATGTTCTTCGAGGAGACGACAGCCTTTTCCACCTTCCCCTTCCCTTCACCATCCTTCTGTCCTTTCCCATTTGACTGTTAATATGATGACACTGACCTTGTCATCAGCACCACCACTGGTCTTGCTGTGAGGACCTGGGCTCTTTCATAACCCAAATATTTGCTAGTGCACTGTGTGCTACTGCTCAGAGGCAGGCTCTCCAGGACCCTCCTGGTCCTAATGAAAACCAGCTAGTTATAAGCATAAAGTGGGGGACAAGTTCCCTGTGCAAGTCACATCTCACAGAGCACACTTTACCTCCTTTCTTCTGGCTCCGTTTAGAGCCCAGGTCCCTCTCGTGCCTGGCTGCTCTGATGCTGGGAATAAGTACATTTCCATAACCACACTTGAGAGGAAAAAAGGGTAAAATGCCACAATGCAGGCAATCCCCGAATTACTGACCAGTAATTTCAGTCACAGCAATGTCTAAGTGCAACAAAATTGTGCCTGGAGAGCTTTTAGAGAATGCCGAGTGGTCTCTATTGTAGGACTGTTCTTATCTACCTGGGGATTGCAGCTGCCCACTGCAAAACTCAGGGCTCCCAAAACAATTCTGTACACCAGAAAACAGCCAGGATTTCTTCACCACAGCTTCCAGAAACAAAAGACTCCCTCACATATTTGCCTAATGACAGCAGCATCCGTTCAAGAGACCAGCATCGTGAGGACCAATGTGGCCAATAGTGGCAGTGCGGCCAAAAAGAGGTCACTTAGCAAATGTCACCATCCCACAGTGGCTTCTCTTCAGCCTCCCATCCAAGATTTGTTTCTTTTCTCTTGCTATTTTCACACTCCCTTACATCAGCCACTGCTGTGGCTACCAGCTAATATTCAGATCCCTGTGATATTCTGATTGTGGCTTCCTAGTGTATAAAAGTGCTGGTGTTCAGCACTTTCACAGTAAGTTGGTAGTAGATCATTCTCCAGTGTTTGGAGGTTTTCTGCACTGTTCAGCTCAGTTCATTCTTCCACCTTTCTGGTGGGCAACAGACAACAAGGTATAGATGTCTCTGGAAATTCAGCTATCATCTCACCCTCCCCTCCCTCCTTCCTTTTCTTCTTCCCTCCCTCCCAATTATCTCTGGACTGCCAGGGGTTTTTTAATATGAACTTTAATTTTTTTCCGCTAGTAAAATATAACTGTACCAAAAAATCATTTATGCCTTTTTTCTTTCTACCTGAAAATATACATATTAACCTATTGGAAAGCCTTCATTTCTTCTGCCAACTGGTATCAACAGTCAATCAGAATCTGTCAACATACCAATTTTATCATCTCCAACTCAGATAACAGTGCAGTCGTCATGGGAACCAAAATAGTAACTATGGAATAGCTGCCTTAGTAACAACAACAACAACAAAAAATGTGTTGGCATAAAATTGCATTTGTAGTAAATTTCAGTTAACACTTTAGAAATTAAACAGCTGCTGTGAGAATCCTGTAGTTTGTAAAATCAAGAGCCCTCTCCAAGGAAATGGTGGCTTTTAAAGTTCCCCAAGATCTAACCTTATTACTGGCCCTTAGTGCTCTAATTTGAAAGAGAAACAACAGGGGGAAACATTTCTTTTGATCAGGGCATTTGTGTAACATGAGATTAAAGATGCAGTAGCTTTATCTTGTTTGAAGAGGCAACCTGCATTCCTTATATACAAAGTTAAATTTGTGATGCTGGGGACAACTACTAACTAGAGAGTCTTTAAAGAGAGCTTGCTTTGGTCCTTGTGAAAATCCAAAAGATCATGACCATGGGCAAACAGCAGGAAGGGAAACATGGAAATTGCTGTATCAATGCAGACCTGTGGCCCAGTATTCTAAGGCATGTGCACATTTCAAAGGAAAATGCGTATTCTCAAAATGCTTAGGTCACATATGCAGAGATTCAGCTTTTCAGAATCTGTCATTATATCATTATATTCCCAAATGCAAACAAACAGAAAGGGAGGGGATGTCTAAGAGCACTTGCTGGCTTTCTCTTTTCAGAGGACATGTTAAATACACTCAGTGCTTTTATCTCCTCCAGACCTCTGGTTTCTGCCCTGAAACACCTTCAGAAACAGAAAAAGTCAATCCTAGCTTTACTTTGTATATGACCTATAAAGATCCTCCCAGATCTCCTTGCATTGCATAAATGAACATGATTCTCTTAACAGCAAAGATGAATAGCTAATTTCCACGTCGGCTTTTTTAATTCACTGTCAAGGAAGTGACCTGCTCAGCTAAGCATCAACACTTCTCACAGCAACAGGGTCAAATCCCAGCACTGCCTTCTCTGCCCTGCATAGAAAAAATCAGTTCTCTACCACTGAGGTCAATCAGACACTGTGGACAGTTGAGGAAGAGTCCCAAAATAGTAAGTCCGTTATGAAATGTCTTAGGGCTCTTTTTGAAATGGCAGTGCTATTAATTTCAGTTTACCGAAACTAACAAATATATAAAAAACATATCTGGCACTAGAAAGGCTGAGCCACAGGGGGTTGAAGGCTGGAGAAGACATGGGGAGCTACCACTATCTACTACTTGCACTGGTCTTTCATATTTTCTGAAAGATCAAATTTTTTACTCTTGACAGATAAAAGATGCTGTGCTGTGGGGGGGATCTTTGACACACATGGTTTAGGTATTATAATACTCTTTTGTACACACGCCCAGTTCATTACTGGCCTACAGCCAAGGAACAGTTTTATTTAATCGGTGCTATATTAAAACTGTGAAACCATTGTCATAAAAAGGGAATGGATAGGTAGTAAATGTTTCTCTTTCTAGAGTAAGAGGTAGTTTAAATATTTGTGTAATTGCAGTGTCATGGGGTTATAACCCATTCACTTTAGCACCAAGACACTCTTTACTGGGAACAAGGCCATTGAGACTGTCAATTTGCAACAAAAGCCAGTGACCCAAGCTTCTGCTCCAATAGATCATGTCCCCAAGTAAAACACAATCATTTAGAATGGTATAAATTCTATACACAATTTAAGTGACCTTTTGGCCAGATGAGTGTGTTCTAGTCACTAGTTACCTGGAGGGAACATGCTCAGAGGAGAGCAATGGTCAGAAAGGCCAAGAAAGCTTTCCATTCTTCCACCTTCAGAAACCTTTTTGTAAGAATGCCTTGAGATGCTCCAGAGAAATCAATATGAAAATTCTGCTGGAGTGGGAACAGAATCTGTGTCATGTAAAATGAATTTAGACCTGAGGTTTAATGCCATTATCTTAAAAGGTCATCTCTCTGTGATAGTGCAGTAGAGAATGGCCTGAAAAGGTGTTTCTCGAGACGAGGTGTGACTACTGAAGGCTTTGGAGGATTAACCTTTCAGTTTTGAACCAGGGCTGTGAGAAGTGGGTATGAGTCAGTGAGGGCAGCAAGGCTATCAGCATGGACAGAGCTGGCAAGGTTACAAAACAGTTTGGATGATTAGCCAAGAGCCCCAGTGGAATCAGTGACAGAAATGAAAACAGATTAGAAATGGTGCAACTTTGAAGACAGAAACCAGGACATTGGCTGGAGAATGAGTTTAGTTTGCTCTGAGGCACTTCTGTGCTAATAAACAGGGGCTAGGGGACTGCGGGAGGAGGGAGGGGCCCTGTAAAGCTGATTCAGACAGCAGAACTGTGGTGGAAAGAGTACCAGCTCTGGAGGCATTGGCAAGCCTAGGGTGTACCCATGCAAAAGCTTATAGCTATTATTTCCTTACTCCATGCATTTACCACTCTCTCTACCACTTGCCCCTTCTGCCTTTCATCCTGACATACACAGCCACTTTTCCCAACAAAAGTGGGGTGAGGTTAGAAACCTTTGCAGTTTTACCACTCAGGAGAGCTGAGCACTCACTAGGATGTCCCACATGGAGCTGTAATGGACTAAGCAAGTTCAGTGACTGCCAGACTTTCTGTGTTTTCCTGTGTCTGTGAAGCACACCCCTTTAGCCAATGACAGATATTTACTACTGGTCTAATTTCTTAAAGATAGAGGAGAATTGTGATTTTTTCTTGCATCATGGATGTTATAAATGCAAAGGCAAATTTGGGATAAAATCAACAAGAGAAATTTATTAATAAACAACAAAGAATGACAATGAGAGGAAAAACCACAATAAAAATGGTCAGCGCAGCGCTGGGTGGACAGGGTCTACACCCGAGGTGTAGGGTTCCCAAATCCACGTCTGAGCGCTCTCAGGATTGGGGTTTTATAGGATTTTTAAGTCCTCAGGCTAAAATTCCAAGCAGGCTCCATTCACCAAGTGTTCTTGATTGTTCGGTGAATGGATTTCCTGGCTTGGAAAAATAGACCTAACCAGTGTCCGGACAGAGTCTCCTCATATGTAAAGAGACTCTGTATGTATTTTAATTTTGGGTTATCAAGGCAGAAGTGGTGTGATCCGGGGTTGGTGCCGATGGAAATCTCGGCGGAGTCTCCCCCTTTGTTTCCAGTGATTGTATCTCCAACACTGGTCTGACAGGTGGGCGATTCAGGACTAGCGGCGGATACTTTTTTGAGGCTCGTCTTTGTCGACTTTGATTGTTTCACAACCGAGATCTGCAGGGACGTTGGTCAGGTCCGGAGTTGGGTTCCTCCTCCAAGCTAGTCCTTTTGTTGTCTTTGATGGCTCCCATCCTGTCTATTTTCCGAGTTAATGTTCGTTATCTGGGTGTTGGCTGCAATCCTTTGCTTTCAGAGAAGAACTCCCGGCCAGGTTTGGAAGGAGGGTTTTTTTCTTTTTACATACACATCTTTGGTTTTTTATTATTTCAATATATACATCTTATTTATATCTTTACGAATTTTTATTTACACATAATTTATTACAGTCCCCCACTTAATAATTTATCCAATTAAAAATTCGTATTCTACTATTATTTGGAGAGGAATACTAGTATTCCTCTGTACTTTCTTTATTTTCCTGTGTTAACATGTGCTTGGTTTCAAATTCCTCTAATGCCTTGATCGCGTTTTTGCTTTCTTTTTCTTCCTCTAATTTCATCAGTTTAGAAAGAAGTGTGGTTTGTCCCTGCGCTTTTTCTGGGTCTATTGGGAGGGTGGCAATCTGCATTCCTTGTACCACTGAATGTATTAACCTGATCAGACAAGGAATCAAACAAGGTAGGAAAACTACTCTAGCAACCGAACATCCTATAAAGAAGACTAGCTTTTTCCACCACGCCCCTTGTCCAAAAATTTGATCCCACCAGGAAGCCTGTAAAATGGAATTCCATTTTTGAACTGGCACATGGGCCACCTTTTTTATTTCGGCAGCTAGTCCCTTTATAGTCTCTCCATAATCGTCAATTTCCATGCAGCAGTTGGACTCATTGTATCTCCCGCACACTCCTCCCTCCTCAGCTAGCAAATAGTCGAGAGCCAATCTATTTTGGTAGACAAAAGCTCTCATCTGTGAATGCTGTTTTGCTAGCAATTCCAGGGCTTCCGACGTGTGGTTTGAGACTACTTCTACCACAGCTTGTAACCTAATGAGCCGACTGAGAAGGTAAATGGGGGTTCGGTAACCCCAACTGCCGTCATTTGCCCAGGTAGCGGGCCCATAATACTGTATGATTCGTTCGGCAGGCCACTCCTCCTCTTTCCACTTTTGGTTACCACCAGCCATCGGTAGTTCTCGTCTCAAGTCCCTCTTTTGCCGAGCCAATGTTTCAAAGAGGGGGGCACCTAAAGACTTACTTTCGTCTTTAGGTAATGTAAAGAAAAACGGCCGAATTACTCCGAGAGTGCAAGACCCTTTCCATTTTCTTGGCATTTCACTGTATGCTTTCTTTCCGCATACCCAGTAAATTCCGTCCGGTGCTTCCCAACCTTTATTTGATTTTGCCGGATCCTCCCAATAGTCCCTCAGACCTACAAAGGCATGGAAGGGATTTGCCCCCTGGACTTTATTCCAGCAAAGCCCAATTATGTCCACCCATTCACAGTTATTTTCCCGAGAGTAGCTCCAATAACCCTCGGGTGGTTCTGGTTGCCAGACCTTTGTTTTTTTGTCTGAATTTACCGTGAGCGTGTTTACACACGGGGTGTATCCTACCAAATCGGTAAATTCTTTTCCCTCCCGGCTAATGCAAAATGTCCCAATTATTCTTTCATCAATTACCCAACCCTCGGGTCTCCGTGTTGTTTTGGATAATTTTTATCCAGTCCATTTCAGCAATTGTTCCGGGGTCAATCCCTCTCCCTTCCATGGCCATCTTTCGGCTGATTTCAGACCACCACATATCCAACAGTTGGACAAGCCTAATTCTGTGGCGATTTCTTGCATTAGATCTATGAATAAGTTCTGATTGGGGCTGGGTAAATTCCAGCTGTTGTACTGTTTTTCTAACTGTTCATATTGTTCGCTGAGGGAACTCAGCCTTTCTTGCTCTAACCTTCTTTTCCTGGTCTCCATTTCTCGTTTCTTTAGTTCCAGGGTTAGTTGTTTTATTTTACTCTCTGGGTCTAACCCTTCACTATCTTTCGAGAAACAGAACACTTGATCGAATTGCAAGCACACTCTATCATCATTGTTTTCTAGCAAATCTAAAATTATAGGATCATTATTCAATGGCATTTTAGTTTCATGTTTTAAGTTTCTTCCCTCCCAGTACATTTTTCCCCCCATGGTGCACGGCTTTACAGTTGCTTTATTGTAACAAATAGGGTTAACTCGATGATATGCTACAAAAATGGATTGTCTCTTTCCCCCAATCCAGACAGTCTTATTACACTGCCCGCAGACCGAGATTGGGGGAACCCCCTTCAGTTCTCTTTTGGTTCGGAGGTGATTTATTTGTTCCTCCAAGTTCCGAATTTGATTTTCTGTAATACTTGCTCCCGGATTGGAACACCAAATTTTCTCCCTTAATTTGCACAAATTTAATTGGGTATTATTTAACCAGCATATTCCTTCGTGCAGTTCTGGGGGACAAACGGCTAATGTCTCGGCTTTTGTGGCAGCTTGAAATTGCTCACACTTCCCCGTGGGGTCCACCCCCGGGGGCACCTCGGGGTCTATCCCCTTGGTCGAGCACATGACTAGGCTCAGGAACATCAGGATTCCCCACCACTTCATCCCTCTGCCTTGCCCTTCGCCCGTATATAAGCATATGGTGGGGTAAGCCATCTTCTCGGCAGCAAGGACTATCTTCAGGGGCCCTTGATGTTCTGATGGCAAATCTTCGCTTAAAGATCGCCCACCGAGACGCTTTAACCGTGTCAAATCTGCACGGAACTTTTATTGTTCGCCGGCACTCGACTACTAAGGGTTCTGCCTTGCAGTCAAGCTGACCCCTCAAGCCGTTTTGATAAAACAGGAACCACTCAGGAGAGTCAAGTTCCAGCAGGCCCGCCCGGGTAGCGAGTATTAAGAATCGATCGGTCTGTTGCAATTCCTTTTCAAAACACTTTGTACATAAACCCCTTGGTTTACGTTCCATCAAACAGTGAGCTACCCAAATTTGTTTACAATAAGCGCATTTGAAGTGAACAAAAGGAAAGCAATAACAATCAAAATTGACACAACTTATCCGATCTCCACTCATTTGCGTTGCCGCCGGAGTTTGATCTTCAGATCTCCTGGGGGGGTAGTAACTTCCCACTCTGTTGAACTGCGATCTGTAATTTTCTTCACTCGGGAGGAGTGAGTCCAGCCTTTCTCAGCAGTCCGAACCGCTGTGTCTGTGGTCAGGAGGACGAGGAACGGGCCTTCTCAATGAGGGCTCAGGGGGAGCTCTCTCCACGTTTTGATCAGGACTTTATCTCCTGGTCGAATTTGATGAATGGGAAATCCGAGAGGGGTACTCTGAGGAATCAATCCTCTTCTCCTTAGTTCCTGTAAGTTTTTATTTATAGAAATGAGATATGGTTGCAGTTGCACATCCTCAATTCGGGGATGTGCCACCGGCATTCCATGCTTATATGGCATTCCATATAGCATTTCGAATGGGGACAAGCCGGTTTCAGAATGTGGCATAGTTCTAATATTCAACAGTGCCAAGGGGAGACATTTGGTCCAGGGCATTTTCGTTTCAATTATTAGTTTGGACAGTTGCGATTTTAAAGTCTGATTCATCCTTTCCACCTGTCCCGAGCTTTGAGGATGCCAGGGAGTGTGATATTGCCATCTTATCCCTAATGCTTCCGATAATTGTCTAATAATTTTTGAAGTGAAATGAGTGCCTTGATCAGAGTTGATATGGTCTACTATCCCATATCTTGGAATTATTTCTTCAAGTAGAATCTTAGATACTGTTTGGGCCGTCGCTTTCGCTCTGGGAAAAGCTTCTACCCAATGTGTCAGTTTATCCACTATTACTAATAAAAATTTATTCCTACCAATTTTTGGTAATTCTGTGAAATCTACTTGAATTCTTTCAAACGGTCGGTACGAGAGTGGCCGACCTCCCCAATTCGATTGTTTAAAATTTGATCGATTTACTTTCTGGCATATCACACATCCTTGCACCTCTTGTTTTGCAAGCTCGAAAATTCCTTTACACCCGAAAAATTTTAAAAATTGTTCAGCCAATGCCCTGGTTCCCCAATGCGTTTGTTCATGTAACCTTTTGAGTATTCCCTTTGCTACCCCCTTTGGGACCAGCTCCCTCCCGTCGGGTAACCACCATTTCTCTTCTTTTAGGTAACCTCCTACCTTTTTGAAATCTTCCAGCTCCTTCTCGGATGGAAGCAAGGAGACTTCTGGTGGTTCTCCCGGAGTTATCTCACGAATACTTACCGTCAACAAAGCCGCTCGTTTAGCTTCTTTGTCTGCTAGATTGTTTCCCCTTGTGTGGAACTGCCACCCCGTTTGGTGTCCCCTTACATGAACAACCGATATCTCTTGTGGCTCTCTGACTGCTTCTAAAATTTGCCTGATTATTTCTTCATGTATTAAATCTTTTCCTTTTGTGTTAATCAACCCCCTCTCTTCCCATATTTTTCCAAAAGTATGCACTACTCCAAATGCATACTTTGAGTCAGTGAAAAGGGTTCCCCTTTTCCCTTTCAGGCCCTGAAGTGCTCTTAGGAGAGCAAACAGCTCGCAAGCCTGGGCCGACCAATTTGCTTTCAGGGGGCCCGATTCTATGATTTGTCCAGTCATGCCATCTATAATAGCATAACCTGATTTTCGTTTCCCTTCCACCATTCTCGAGGAGCCATCAATGAACCATTTTTCTCCTCCTTCCAATTCCTGATCCTCTAGGTCAGGCCTTACCTTCGTTTGCAGTTCTGCTGTCTCAATGCAATTATGAAGCAGCTCACCTGTTGGTTCTCCAAACAAAAACTGTGCTGGATTCTGTGCAGCAGTTGTTTTCAGTTCTAAGTCTGGTGAGCTGATTAACATGGCTTCATACTTCAGAAGCCTTGAATCAGTTAACCATTTTTCTGCTTTTTTGTTGTAAGATATTTCTTACATCATGTGGGGTGAAAACTGTCACAGGAGCTCCAAAAGTTACCTTTTTGGCTTCTCCAACCAGTAAGGCTACTGCCACAATTGCCTGCAGGCAAGTAGGCCAGCCTCGACTGACTGGATCTAGGATTTTTGACAAAAATCCTACAGGCTTTTTCTTTCCTGCCCATTCCTGGGTCAGAACTCCCTGTGCTGTTTGTCCGCTTACGTCCACAAACAGCTGAAATTCTTTATTTGTGTCCGGTAAGGTTAGTACCGGAGCGGTTATGAGGGCATTCTTTAATTCTTGAAATTTAGTTTCATCTTGCATTGTCCATTTCAATCTGTCAGTGTTTAATCTTTCATACAGAAATTTTACCTTCTCACTGAATCCTTCAATCCACTGTCTGCAATATCCCAGGAGCCCTAAAAATTGCCTGATCTGTCTTTTCGTTTTTGGGGCCGGAAGCACGAGAATTCCGGCCACTCTGTCAGGGTCCAACTTCTTTTTCCCCTGAGATATCCAATGTCCAAGATATTTTACCTCGGGCTCTGTGAATTGCAGCTTGGATTTGGATACCTTCAAACCCTTTTTTCCCAGAAAATTCAACAAAGAAATTGTACTCTTTTTCACCTTTTCTTCCAATGCCCCAGCAATCAGTAAGTCATCTACATATTGCAGTAATTTTGTCCCCTCCTCTGGAATAAATTCGGTAAGTAGCTGCTCCAGAGCCTGTCCAAACAGGTTTGGAGATTCTACAAACCCCTGTGGGAGGACAGTCCACCTTAATTGTTGCTTTCTGTTGGTGTCCGGATCTTCCCACTGGAAGGCAAAGAAGTTTCTACTCTTTTCATCTAAAGGGCAGGTCCAGAAAGCGTCTTTCAAATCGATTACACTATACCATATATCCTCCAGTGAGAGTCTATTTAGTAAAGTATAAGGATTTGCCACCACTGGAAACCTGGTTCGTGTTCTAGCATTTACTGCTCTGAGATCCTGAACCAGTCGGAAGCTTCCATCCGCTTTCTTTACTGCCAGGATGGGGGTGTTATGTTGGGACATGCAGGGTTCGAGGGTACCCCCTCTAAGGAGGTCATCGATTACTAATTTCAAACCCCTTCTCCCTTCTATCGGGATGGGATATTGCTTGATCCTTATCGGATCCTCTGGGTTTTCTATTTCAATTTTGATGGGAGTAATATTTAACTTCCTCACCTCCCCTTTCGAATGCCACACTTTGGGATCAATTTCCCTTTCATCTTTTGGAGTCAAATGGAATATCTTTATTACCAATTCGGAATTCTTCACAACAATATTTATACCTAATGCAACAATCATATCTCTTCCCAATAAATTGTAATCAGCTTCTTCTACTAACAATAAATTTCCTAAGCATATTTTATTTTGAGACTCAATTTCCACATCTTTTATTACAGAGACCTTGAAGGGATCTCCCTTAGCACGAATTACAACTACTTTTTCTTTACTTGCCACGCATCCCCTGGGTAATTTCTGCAGGGTGCTTCTTTCAGCTCCCGTGTCAACCAAGAATTCTATTTCTTGGCGATGGGGACCCACTTTTAATTTTATCAAGGGCTCTTTTGCTGTTACCATCCCCATCTGAAAAAGCCCAAGACTTCCCTAGTCTTCTTGAAATACCTTTTCATCTTTTAATTTTTGACGACAGTTCCGCTGAATGTGTCCTACTTTCTTACAGTAAAAACATTCTGGAGGATCTTTTCGCGGGGCGGAGCCGTCCTTTTGAGACTCTTGTGGCTTTTTCGGCGCTGTTTTAAATTTGCCTTGTGCCTGTTCCTGTTTTTGAGCCTCCTTTACTGCAGCCACTAATATTTTGGCCTGGAGTTTCTGTTTCTCATCCTCTCTCCTCATGTAAATCTTTTGAGCTTCCCTTAGAAGCTCTTGGAGACCTTTCTCCTGCCACCCATCAATCTTTTCTAATTTCCTTCGGATATCCTCCCATGATTTTGCCACAAATTGGGTTTTGAGCAAGACTTCCCCCACCGGAGAGCTAGGATTAGTCCCAGAGTAAATCTGCAGACTTCGTCGCAATCTCTCCAACCATTCGGTGGGTGCTTCTTCCTTTCCCTGGCATTCCCCAAATACCTTACTGATATTTTGACCTCGGGGAACCGCTTCCCTTATTCCTTGCACAATGATATTTCTTAAATCAATCATACTTCTCCTACCATCCTCTGTTTGGGCGTTCCAGCTCGGGCTCACGCTAGGCCATTTCTGATCGCCTGGCGTCCCCTGTGGGTTTCGCCGCTCCCAGTCTCTGATACTAGCTTGTTTAATCATTTCTCTTTCTTCTTGACTAAACAGGGATCTCAGGATAGCCATGAGATCCTCATATGTATAAATACTGCTACCTAAAAACTCATCCAATCTCTCAGCCACTCCAAATGGATCATCTAACAATCGCCCCATCTCTTTCTTAAACGCTCGCACATCCCCTGAGTTAAGGGGTACATTCACGAACCCAATCACTCCAGGGGCGGTTGGCACTTCCCTGAGAGGGAACATTCTGTGTCTATTCTCATTCTCTTCTCACTCTTCACTCATCTGTTTAGACTTAAAACGAGTCCTACTCGCAGGGGGGGAATTGGGGTTTTTGAGGGTCTGCTCCTTTATTATTGATGTACAGTCCGTTGCCACCAGGTTACCATGAGGGATTCCCTCTGCTAAATTCGAGGGACCTGGCTGCGGCAGTCGGACGGGCAATTGGGGATAAGGAGATCCCCGACCTCGCACCACCATAGATTCTGGAGAAACGGCGGCGGCTGCGGTTCCCACAGGAGGAGCCAAAGGGGGGGCCACCGGAACCACTGCTGGTGCCGGCTCCCCTGTTCGCGATGTGTGGGCTTCACTCGGTTGTCCCAGTGAACCCGTGGGGGCTGATGGCACCACTTGATCCACCGCAGAAGGCCCTGCCGGCCCATGGTATGGAGGGGGTAAATGATCAAGGGGTTCCCAGGTTTCTGTTTTTGTTCCACCTTTTAGTTTCATTGGGAATAGCCCTACCCTGGCCGTTAGCCAGAGCTTGGCATATTCCTTCTCCTCGGAGTCCGATGGAACCTTACTCTCCACATGAGAGAGTAATTCGTTACATGTCCACCTTTCAAATGTTCTTAATATCGGCCAAGTGAGATGGGTTCTCAATTCCTGCCCACCCCAAACCTCGGCACAATAATAGATCATTTTTGCCTTGGATTTCTTTTTCCTTTCAGGGCAATTTTCCCAATACTTCAACATCCAACCTAAAGGACTTTCTGGTGGGATGTCTAACAACTCCTTCGCCTTCTCAGAAGGGCTCCTTTCCTCACCTTTCTTTTGCAATTTACTTTTTCTCTGTCCCATATTTAAAAAACCTTACCTATCCTGCGTTGTGTTCGTTCTGCTTTTCTTTACTCAGGAAAATCAAAGACCGTCAATACTCACCTCTCGGTTAGCTGCACCGGGGTCCTCTGTCTCGATTTTCCTCCGGACCTTCTCTTAGGTCCTTGTGGCTGGAAGGGTTTACTAATTCCCGAGCTCAACTGGACGTCCTCTTCCCCTTTCAGCCCCTTGTGATCGGTCCCCCAGGGCTCCCTTTAGCCCCAGGCTTTACAAACGTGGAGAGAGTCTTTCTCACACCGACTCGCTTCCTCCGTGGACGGCCAATTCCCTCGCAGGAGGATGGAAACGCGGCCTTGGAGTCCGAACTCGCTCCGTGATCAGATCACGTCTCACACACGCTTGCCCAATCACCCGCTCAACCTCACAATACTTACAGCAATTTTCTTGCGAGGATGTCTTCGTGCACTGTCGACTTTTTATGAGCTACCAAGCCGCGGCTTTTCCTGAAGGCTCCGTGCCTTCCCGAGCTCCTCTGGATCCATTTTCTCTTTTATTGTGGTTTTTACCCCAGCCTAAATTTGGTTCGGATGTCGGAGCGAACTGCGGAGGCTTTCGGCTCCCCAGGCCGCCGAAATCAGCGGGGGTACCCGACCTGGATAGCGAGGTTCTCCCACAGTTTTCCGATCTGAGTCACGGCACCAATCTGTTATAAATGCAAAGGCAAATTTGGGATAAAATCAACAAGAGAAATTTATTAATAAACAACAAAGAATAACAATGAGAGAAAAAACCACAATAAAAATGGTCAGCGCAGCGCTGGGTGGACAGGGTCTACACCCGAGGTGTAGGGTTCCCAAATCCACGTCTGAGCGCTCTCAGGATTGGGGTTTTATAGGATTTTTAAGTCCTCAGGCTAAAATTCCAAGCAGGCTCCATTCACCAAGTGTTCTTGATTGTTCGGTGAATGGATTTCCTGGCTTGGAAAAATAGACCTAACCAGTGTCCGGACAGAGTCTCCTCATATGTAAAGAGACTCTGTATGTATTTTAATTTTGGGTTATCAAGGCAGAAGTGGTGTGATCCGGGGTTGGTGCCGATGGAAATCTCGGCAGAGTCTCCCCCTTTGTTTCCAGTGATTGTATCTCCAACACTGGTCTGACAGGTGGGCGATTCAGGACTAGCGGCGGATACTTTTTTGAGGCTCGTCTTTGTCGACTTTGATTGTTTCACAACCGAGATCTGCAGGGACGTTGGTCAGGTCCGGAGTTGGGTTCCTCCTCCGAGCTAGTCCTTTTGTTGTCTTTGATGGCTCCCATCCTGTCTATTTTCTGAGTTAATGTTCGTTATCTGGGTGTTGGCTGCAATCCTTTGCTTTTGGAGAAGAACTCCCGGCCAGGTTTGGAAGGAGGGTTTTTTTCTTTTTACATACACATCTTTGGTTTTTTATTATTTCAATATATACATCTTATTTATATCTTTACGAATTTTTATTTACACATAATTTATTTCAATGGAGATATGGGTTGATCCCAGCATTAATGGTGCCTAGCTACTGCCTAGAATGTTCTCTAATCCTCAAAAGTTTCCATATCCCACATATGCTATAATTAAAATGTTTTAGAGAGCAATTTAACATTGAGAAGAAGCAGGAATATTTCATAAGTCCACTAAAATCTACTGGGATAACGAAGGCTTTAGGAAGGACAAAGGGAGAAGATAAAGTTATTTCAAAAGACAAATGGGTCATAACATAGGATGTGCATGAGAACCAATTTGTCACTGCCCCTCAGTGCCACCTCTGGCTCAGGAGGCTGCATGACTGCAATCCACTGGAAGCCAAGGAGACCACACCAGGGAAGCTTCATTGTCTAGTTGCTTCCTTCTGATGCTCTTCTCTAGGCCATTGCTGCTGCCAGATACTGGATTCTGAGCGAAACAGCTCTTGGGTCTCACCCAGAGCAGCTGGTTGAATGGTTGTGTCCTCATCTATTCCTGGTAGGCAGCTTTGGCTACATAAGCTGGAAAGGGAAGATTTTAGTACAGAATGAAATAGCATAAGTGGTTCACAGTCACTGTACTCTTAAAAGCACATGTTTACTTTTGACACTTCCAAGAAAACATTTCTGGAATTAGGTCTGCCCTGCTGACCTATTTTTCTAGTTATAAAACATACAATTTTTGAAGAAAAAGTGGCCAAAATTGAATAAATTTCTCCATAGCTCAAAATAAGGAGCCCAATGGGGAAGGCATTTCCAGTATGCCCTGAATGGCCATAAGCAATATTCCTTGTAATGCAGCAGCCCTCAGGGAAGGCAAAGGGAGGTGAAGCCCTGTCTTAGCCACATGCATGTCCCAGCCCAGGCAGAGCTCAGCTCCACTTGGGTGAGGAGTTGTCTGAATGCCACAACAAATGGAAACCCAGGCCTGTAATCGTTTCATGCCAGCTTTGTGAAGCAGTATATTATCATTTGATGCAATTATGTCATTAACTAATTTGCAAATTTTCATAGAACCATTCATTTAATCTTTAAATAAATAGTATGGATTTAGCACCAGTGAAAGCCCTCCAGATTAACTGCTTGGTGAATGAAGCCTTCCACTTATCTGTGGGACACCAGCAGGACTAGCTTTATCCACATGCTGTCCTGCCAGCACACTGCAACCTCGATTTGAGAGATAAGTGCACAGCTTCATCTGAGGAGTTGTAGAAAGGAGCTCAGCTCCCTGGCTCAGGCACCTCATAACCTTTCTTGTACGTTTATTGCACATCAGGGCAGAAAGTTTTCACAGAGTGCAGCTGGCACTGAGATTCATCTCAGTTCCTATGCTCAAATCTCAGTATCTTTGGAATTGAAATGACTAGCAAGTTGTCACACGGAGCCAGAAAAGGCCCCTCCACAAAATGAGCACTCTGCATCTGTGAGCAGCCACAGCAGAATAACACTTTCACACATTCTCACACTGTCTTACTGTCCTCTGCCAACCACCTCACATTGGTTAGTTATGCTGTGCACTACACAAGATACTCACACCTCCTTAGACAGCATCTGATGGTTGCTTTATGACAACTGGTTTGATTAGCTCTGCTGCTTGGAAACTGCTCCTGCAACCACTGCTCTTTTGCAAGTTGCAGAGGTTGCAGGCATGGTGTTGAGGAGGGGCAGCAGATCCTTGTGCACCTCTTTGGTGGCAGGTGGACTTGGATTCCTTCACCTACCTGTCACAGCTGGGCAGACAGACAGACTTTCTCCCTTATCTGGAAAATACAAAGGGCATACATTGTAGAGAAGAAAGAATAGGAGAAGGAGGAAGAGGATGATGATACAGGCTTTTGCTCTACTGTCTTTCTGAAATCTGAAGACCACAACATAACCATGACAACTGTAGCTCTTCAATCAGGGGGTTGAGTTCTCAAAGACAATTGCAGCCAGAGGAGAATGGCAGACAAGAATCAGGGGTAGAAAACTATCAGGAAGCAGGTGATTTTTCAGCCTGTGTTGTGAAGATAGACCCCCATGTCTCAAACCACTGCCAGGGAGGCATACTGAGCAGCCAGGCACACCTGGACCAGCCACTTAGCTCTTGGCTGCTCTAATTATTCTCTGCAACCCTCCAGCATGAATCTTGACAGAAAAAATGCCAAATGTAATGCACTTGTGACTTAGTTAATTTGCACCTGTATCTAATTTCAGACCTGCTAGAATAACAGAATGGTTCTGTAATCAAAAATGGAGAGGGAAAAAAAAAGCCAGAGCTGCTAGTCACTGGCTGCTGTAGGAGAAACTGCCCCCACTTCATACAGTGTCCTCATGCAAGAGCTTGCATGAAGGTCACAGCAGGATGCAGAGGTTTCCCTGAGAATGCCCAAACCAAACCTGTTCCTTGGCTGTAGGCCAGTAATGAACTGGGCGTGTGTATAGAAGAGTATTATAATACCTAAACCATGTGTGTCAAAGATCCCCCCCACAGCACAGCATCTTTTATCTGTCAGGAGTAAAAAATTTGATCTTTCAGAAAATATGAAAGTGTGGGACTCAGAGTGAGCCCATGGCAATTCCCAGTGGCAGCTGGCAGTACCATGCTCCTCTCTGCTTTGCCAGTCAGCAGTTGCTTCAGTCTTGTATATATCTCTCCATTTTCATTTTGGGAGATTGTTCTGAGCAGTTTACAATTGTCTACTTGTGGCTAATGGCCATGGCTTTCTGGATGCCAGAGGGTGCTTTGCTTCATTGTCAGAGAAAGCACTAATGAGACAAAGACCCTCTGGCCCATAGTTGTGGCTCATTAGGGTACTAGTCACAATGCCTCAGTTTCCCCTCCAGGCCCTGTGGAACCACAGATGTTATAGTTCATGTTGTAATAAATTATGTGTAAATAAAAATTCGTAAAGATATAAATAAGATGTATATGTATTGAAATAATAAAAACCCAAAGATGTGTATATAAAAAGAAAAAAACCTTCTTCCAAGCCTGGCCGGGAGTTTTTCTCTGAAGGCAAAGGATTGCAGCCAACACCCAGATAACGAACATTAGCTCGGAAAATAGACAGGATGGGAGCCATCAAAGACAACAAAAGGACTAGCTCGGAGGAGGAACCCAACTCCGGACCTGACCAACGTCCCTGCAGATCTCGGTTGTGAAACAATCAAAGTCGACAAAGACGAGCCTCAAAAAAGTATCCGCCGCTAGTCCTGAATCGCCCACCTGTCAGACCAGTGTTGGAGATGCAATCACTGGAAACAAAAGGGGAGACTCTGCCGAGATTTCCATCGGCACCAACCCCGGATCACACCACTTCTGCCTTGATAACCCAAAATTAAAATACATACAGAGTCTCTTTACATATGAGGAGACTCTGTCCGGACACTGGTTAGGTCTATTTTTCCAAGCCAGGAAATCCATTCACCGAACAATCAAGAACACTTGGTGAATGGAGCCTGCTTGGAATTTTAGCCTGAGGACTTAAAAATCCTATAAAACCCCAATCCTGAGAGCGCTCAGACGTGGATTTGGGAACCCTACACCTCGGGTGTAGACCCTGTCCACCCAGCGCTGCGCTGACCATTTTTATTGTGGTTTTTTCTCTCATTGTTATTCTTTGTTGTTTATTAATAAATTTCTCTTGTTGATTTTATCCCAAATTTGCCTTTGCATTTATAACAATGTGTCATTCTTAATCCTCTCCCTCAGTCTCTGCCAGGGTCTAGCTCCTCCACAGTATCCATGTCCCTAAATATGAGATTTAGGAAAGTCAAACCCACTTTGCTTTTGTCAGTTCTCCCAGGACCCTTACCCATGCTGGTGCCAGGGTATTCTGCTCAGCCTGCTCAGCACCTGGCCATATGTGGTGTGGCACACCAGCTCACCTCTCATGGGCTGTTCTGTGGGACCTTGGGCTGGCCTCATCCTGTCTAGCCAGCAGCTGCCTCTCCTTCAATTGCCTGCTAAAGAGCTGTGATTTCAAAAATGTTTTCTCTGAAGGAAATCAACAAGGAAGAGCTTTGGTTTTCTTCATGACTGACTTGTCTGTCCAGCCCTCCCCAAAGAGGGCCAATCAATTAGCCTCATTTCCTGCTGTCCCTTCCCTGTATGGATACCACTGCATCCTGATACCCCTTAAACTAGGTGTAACTCTACCCTTTCACATGAACCACTGCTTATATAAAATCATCTCAGTCCATACCCAGCCATCTTCCTACACCTTCCCTCAATGGCATCTGCTTTCCTGTAACACAATCATCCAGCTCATCCCCAGTGAATGTGTTGACTAACCCCAGCAATCTCCACTCTGAGGGGACCTGAAGACAATACAGACACAGTACAGCATGGAGAAGACTGCTGCTTCCCCCCCTGAAAGATCAACAGCCTTCAGTAGAGCTGCATTGAGAAAGCTAATGGAGACATAAAACATTTTGAGATCTTCAGATGTAAGGGGTTAGTACGTCTTTAACATAAATTTCTTTGGCTGAGACACATGTTAAGCACAGCTCTGGGACTATGTAACTCTGATGTTTTAACCTTGGCCTTCTTACTGACCTTACCTCTCTAACCCTTGTCATACATTTTAATACCCTTGTCTTATTTTCCAGCCTAAAAGGAGGTGAGTTCTAACTGTCCTGCCTTGCCAGGCTGCTGTGGTTCTCTAATTAGGTACAGCTCATAGATCTCTTTAAATGTAAGCATTATCTCTCTGTAACAGCCTCAAAACTCAGTGTCCTGCAATAGCAGGTATACCACAGCAATGTGCTCCCTGAGCAAATAGGTCCTTCCACCTCACAGCCTTTCTTTTCTCCACATGCAAGGGCAGCTAGTGAAGGCAATATTTTCCCATTACAGCTGAAGCTGAAGGTTGAACCAAGAGGAAGGAATTTCAGGCACTCTCTTGGGACATTCTCACATATCATGCTATATCAAATAGGCTTTCTCTGCACTAAATGCAATCCCAGGAGTGGTTTCTCACTCACCCAGTGAGAACAGATCCATGCTGATCATATCACTGCTGAGATTTCCTCCCAGTGATGCCCTGCAGCAAGAGCTCAGAGAAAAAAATCTGGGTGAAGGATATGCACTTCTGTCTTCAAAGGGACCCCTGAAGCCACTGTTTCCAGCCTGCCATAGGAGCACAAAGATCAAGAAAAGACCATTCACGCCAGATCCACAAAAAGGAATGACTTGGACAAACTCAGGGCATTGAGTGGTGTCGAGGACTTCCTTCATGTCATAATTAGCTCCAGCAAATCTTCTGCTTTAGTCAGCTGAGAACTGTTCCAAAATCACAGTACCAGTGCAGAAATTCTTCTATGCCAAGTAGCCTTTATATGAAACAGTCTTCCTATGCTTAGAGCAAACAACTAACAGAGGACTGGAATCCTCTGAAGCCATGGTGACTCATGACTGAGTAATTGCCTACAGTCCTGCTCCTCTGAGACATGCACCTACCTATGGCTGGGATTCATCAGTCCTCCTCACTTCAGTCCTAGCAGAAAGGCCAAGCCTCAAGTACACCAGGAAAACCAAACATCTGATCCCCTGAGGTGGTGCCTCCAGGGCAAGGTTGAAGTCATATTAGCGATTGGGAAAGCTGTAGTTTATCTCAGGATCCAGAGCTGTCAATACAGCGCTGCAGTGCGGAGATGCAAAATCTTTAATTAACTTTTGTTCACTCACTCCCAGCACTGGTGGAGGTGGGTGGGTGAATGTGATTGTTGCTCAAGGGAGGATTTTCTCCTCCCCCTGCTTTTGAATTCCCAAGTAATCAGTGCTCTGTATAGAACAACATAAATAGAGCTCCTCACATCTGGTGGGCTTTAGTTTTGTTCTGTTCTATTTGGTGTGGGTTTGCCCTCCTCCCTGTTCTATCAAATACCAAGAAATTTATGGACCATTTTGAATGTGTTTGCACACCCTCTTTGCATCTTAACTGACAACATACATGCTTTTTTAATTAAAATTTTATTGGCTTTTCCATAAGTTATGTACCTACTGTAAGTAAGCACAGTTCTGTACAGATAACATGTGGTTTGTTTAGCTATCTTGCAGGAGATTATTTCTGTTATCATTCTAAGCTGATTATTGTAATTATTGAAAGAGAGAAGGCTGACAGAGAGAGAGCATGCAGAAGGAAAATGGGGGAGAATTAAAAGATAATAATAAAAGATAATAGCAGTCTTCTTTGTTCTTATTTTTTTCTCTTCACAACCTACTGTACATGCTAAATTTCAGTTTGTTAGAGTCCCTCCTTCTGCTTACACTTCCCCATCAATGATACGAGAAACTCTAGATGCCTGCAATTAACTTCAGTGTCAAAAAAAGACAGAAACTGTCTCTCATTACTACTGCAAACCCTGTGGATATCTCAGAATGATTCTTTTCACCTCTGTTTTCCAAATTAATTCAATATTTTTAACCCTCTTTAGAAATTGTATGGTTTGGGCACACAGAAAATTAAAGATAAGCATTATGGATGTGGGGAATGTGTGTGCATGAAAAGACTGAGCAAGAGACATTATAGACTGCACAGATAGCCAGGTGCTCCTGGCAGCATTCTGAGGAGCCAGTCACCATTCTGTAGGTGAGGCAGTGTTGCCCTATACCTGTCTGGAGGGACACATGTTCTGGAGGCAGTGAATATTCCCTGTTCATGTGAAGTGCAATGGAATCTGTACATGCTGGTAATCTCAATAAGAGATTACGTCTCAGGTAAGATTTTTTCCCCCCACATTTCAGAGAGACACTGAGCAATGCTTAAAACTACTGGAGGAGGTTATCAGAGGGCCACCGCTTTCCTTTTGCAATGGAAAATGGCAAGACTCTCATATAAATCAGATGGTGTTAATAAAGTTACTTTTTTGGTTACTTTGATCCAGACAACTAAGGCTCTCAAAGACTGAGATTTTGAACTTGACTATGTATTATCTTAAAACATGAGAGAAAGGTATCGCACAACCAGCATGAGCTATTGAAGCGTTCTAGGCTGCAGCAATGTCTCCCACACCCCAATGACTTAGTGTTCAATTGGGTCAGCAAAAAAGGGGAAAAGCGTATGTCTTAGTGGGACAGCACCACATCCAGGCATTAGTAGTAGTGGCGTATATTTTCATCTCTAATAACTGGGTATGTTCCGCTGAACCATTACCACCAGTCTGCAAATCCCCTCCTCAGCAGGGACATGAAGAGTTTCATGGTCAACAGAGTCAAATGCTGCAGAGAGATACAGCAAGAAATCAGTCCTCTATGTATCAAATGCAGAAGTGCCACAAAAGCAATCTAATGTCCTGGCCTGACTTCAGCCAAAACCTCTGCATCATTCCAGGAATACTGTGAGTGGCAAACCTCACTTGGGTCAGGGGGTCAGAACTGAAGTCATCCAGCTATGAGCTATTCAGACACTTCTCAGAAAATTCTCCCAGCAGATCAAGCCCCATGAAACCAACCTGAAAAAGAAAAACCAAGAAATCAATGATGTGCTCTTTACAATTTTTCTGTGGTAAATAAATATTGCATTACCTACACCATGCTCACATTAAAGGATTCTCTTCACTCAAGGCAGTTACTCACCTCAGCATATTTGGTGTTTGCTTCCCCTCTTTGCCAAGGGACCTGATTTGTGATGTCGCATG
The DNA here is from genome assembly GCF_030490865.1 of Poecile atricapillus. Lineage (NCBI taxonomy): Eukaryota > Metazoa > Chordata > Aves > Passeriformes > Paridae > Poecile > Poecile atricapillus. The sequence goes on from NC_081251.1 coordinate 84,607,191, forward strand.
AAACTTCAAAATGAAGTGCAGTTCTCCCTTCCCTCTCTCAAAAAAGGAAGCTAACAAGCTGCACACCTTTGCTCACCTTTCCCAAGGAAGGAGAGCTACAGCCCATGTCACTACTTTATAATGACATGTCTATTTATGGTTCCAAAAGTTCTTGTCAGGGTTTCTCTAGTGAAGAGGAGAAAGACAGGAAATAAGGCTTTGAAGGTCAAAGCAAAGGACAAAGCAGGAATTTTTTTTTTCCACTGAAGGAGGGAGTTAGAGATGGGAAGAATACACCCCTTGAGATCATCTGTTATTATATAAAAACAGTAGGGATCAAATCAGCTGATTTTCATTTGAGGTGTAGAAATCTGGAGATCAGACTGTAAATATATTCAAGAATAACCAATTTTACCGTGGCTTCATTATTTAGCAGTGTCTATCCTGACCTGTGGGAAGCAAAGCAATAACAGAAACTGGAAGAAAAATATTTTTAAATTAACTCAGATTTCTCAATCCACCTCAGATAGGTAAACAAACAAAACAAGCTGAATAGTCACTCACTTCTTGGATGCAAGCTCACATCAACTTTTATTTTTCTGAATTGATTTTCTTGTTTCTATTGCTTGCCATTTTTATTTTTTTGTCCCTGAAAACATTGTAAAAACCAGCTAATAGGGGTTCAAAATAGTAAGTTTTATGTACATTGCAGAAACTTGTATGTGATGCAGTTTGTTAAAATCTCTGCTGTTCCCCCAGCAGCGTGTCAGGTTTGTCTAACACCCAGCCCCTGAGTTACAGTTTTATGGTCCCAATTTATAGTGCTGTAAGTTTAATATAGTGCTGCATTGTAAAAAGCTCTTTCCTTTTCTTTCCTTTTCTTTCCTTTTCTTTCCTTTTCTTTCCTTTTCTTTCCTTTTCTTTCCTTTTCTTTCCTTTTCTTTCCTTTTCTTTCCTTTTCTTTCCTTTTCTTTCCTTTTCTTTCCTTTTCTTTCCTTTTCTTTCCTTTTCTCTGTTCTTTCCCTTTTCCTTTCCCTTAGTTAGTATTTCAGACGTGGGAAAGCAGCGCGTGGGCAGGCGGGGGGAGCGGGCCTAGGATTCACAGAGCGCCCGGAGCGCGGCCCGGGGAGGGGCAGTGCTGCCCCCTGCCGGCTCGGCGCCGCTCCCGCCGCCGCCCTTCCGGCTTCGCCAAGGGTGAGACAGCTCCGCGCCCACGGGCCGCCCTCAGGGGACGGAGCCGGCGTCCTTTGAAAAAGCTTCGAGACTCCAGAAGAGGAGAGCGCTCCCTCACTAATTAAAATTAAATAAATTTATAAACCCACTGTTTAAAATTAATTAATTTTATAATTAAAATTTAAAAAATTAATAAACCCACTGTGCCCAAGAATATGGCAACGGAAAGTGATGCAAATTCAACGGACACAAATCCCTTGGTCGCCTTTCATTGTTAATGGTAGTGTCAAACTGTAAAGAACCTAAAACATGGCAGCCCTTGTGCACTGGGGGTAAAATACCAGCTTTAGGCACAGGAGCTCTTTCCTGTGCTTGTCATGTCCTTCTGAAAAGATTGTTCTGTGGTTGGGATTGCACCACATGCTGGGGCCACCTCTTCACCTTCCTGGAGCTTACATCCAGCCTGGCAGGACTCTTCTGAGATGCTAGGAAGCATCTGGATAACTACAGGAAAAACAGCAGTGTTAGTACTACCTTATAATACAATCATAGGCTATCCTGAGTTGGAAGGGACCCACAAGTCTTATTGAAGTCCAGCTCCTGGCTCTGCACATGACAGCCCCAAGAATCACACCATATGCCTGAGCACATTATCCAAGCACTTCTTGAGCTCTGTAAGGTTTGGTTCTGTGACTTTTAAGTCTCCTTTTTTGCCATCCTCCTGTGTGCTGTTTTTTCCACAGACCAATGGTACCTAACAATGCTGCCAGTAAAACCAAGAAGTATTGTCTTACAAAGGAGGTGATGTGCCAGAAGTGAGTTGCAAAGTGAAGATGCTTCAGGGACGGAGGAAAGAAGCAATGCTTTGGCTTTCATTCCAGCCCCTCTTCCACTGAGCCCCCTCTGCTCCAAACAGCTGTTTGCCATCAGCTGTGCCCATCACTAGAGTCTGCTCCAGCTTTAGTCCCTGCCCTCCTCTATCACTCTTCTCTACTTCCCTGGATCGCCAATTTGATTGTTTGCAATTAACTGTTGATTATGGTGCACAAAAGTCCAAGGAGGATAATTAGAAACTGCTCAGCCAGCAGCAGCGGAAAGACTCTGCTGCTGCAGAAGAGTGAACAGTGCATAACAAGCACATCCCTGCCTCGGGTGGCATGATGTGGGCAGGTGAGGACCAGCAAGCCAGGTGTGCACAGGTAGGAGGTAGGCTGCAGGAAAGGCAGGGCAGGTTAGAGGCTGGTGGTGATCTCAGATAGCTCAGATGAAACATGGCAGCTTACTGCCACGGCCCCCAGAACCATGAGAAGAGGGGTAGTTCCCCACCCCAATTATGATTCATGAAAAAAAAAAAGAAATCTCAAAGTCAGAGAATGAAGTGAAATAAACAGAGGAGGAATAGTGATGAAATTAATTCCAATTAAAAAAAAAAAACAACATTCTGAAATTAAGTAAAAAAATTTATATGGAATGGAATGACATGAGTGTAAATGAAAGGAGCATTAGTACCCCAAATGATACTTAATGAAATCTCAAAATAAGGGAACAGAGTGAAACAAACACAGAGGAGATGTATTATGTTGAAATAAATTGCATTTCAAAAATACACAAAAATTCTGAAATTAAGTGTAAACAATTAAATGGAATGGGATGACATGAAGTGCAGTGAAATAGACCAAAACTGGACACAGTAATACTCATTGCATTTGTGAGATTTCATTTCCTTTTTTAATTGCAGTTCCTTCCATCATATGTCCTGTCCAGTCTGTTCATTTCTGTTTGTTCCCTGATTTTGATATTTCATTTCCCTTTCATGAAATGAAGATTCTTCATTTTGTGAAAGGAAATGAAATCTCAAAATTAGGGAACAAACTGAACCAAACACATAGGAGAGAAATTATGGATGAAATGCAATCAAAAAGAAAAATAGAAAATTCTGAAATGAAAAGTGAAAACATTTAAATACAATGGGATGACATGAGGTGTAGTTAAAAGTTCAAAATATTGCTGAAATGACACTCAATGAAATTTCGAAATTGGGGAACAAAGTGAAACAATCAGACAGAGAAGTTATGATGAAATGAAATGCAATTCAAAAAAAGAAAAATATTAAATGAAATTAAAATAATTAAATGGAATGAGATGACAAAGTGCAGTGAAACGTACTGAAACTTGCAGAAATAATACTCATAAAAATAGTGAAATTTCATTTCCTTTCATGAAATAAAAATTCTTCATGTCATAAAAGGAAATAAAATCTTGAAATCAGGGCATGAAGTGAACAGAACACACAGGAGAGGAATTGTGATGAAATAAATGGCAATCAAAATGAAAAAAAAAATCTGAAATTAAGTGAAAACAATTAAATGGAATGGGATGGCATGAAGTGCAATGAAGTGGACCAAACGTGGCCAAAATAACAGTCATTGAATTAGCAAGATTTCATTTTCTTTCATTAAATATCAGTGGGACCAGGAGCCCAGGAACTGCAACATACGCCTCAGGCCATAGCAGTAACAGAAGCCTTGAGTGATTTCCTCAGTAACTTTGCTGAATGGGTTGAAGAAACACATTTCTCAGTCTTCTCAAGCAGCATTTCTTTTTAGACAAATTGTCAGTGGAAAACCTTTCAAGAAATCACCTTGCTGTGAGTTACACTTTTTTTGCATGAAGTAAAGCACAAAGGCAAATGCTGGAGCTGATAATGCAAAGTGCTCACTCAGTCCTGTGTCAACACAGATCATTTTTATACACAGTAATAGACAACATGGGGTGTTGAGGAAAAGCCTGGGCAGGAACAAAGTACACACAATTAATTCAAACCTTGGAGGACTGAGTATGAGACACAGAGTTTTATTGAGGTAGAGGCATTTTTCTTCTCCAGTTATACAAAAAGAGAATTGCAGATCAATTAGAATAAAGAAAAGTGTGACCAGTTATATGTGCTAAACAGACTCTACACACAGAACTCAGAGCCTCTCTGTAGACCCTCAGATGCCACCTGTAAACAGGAACAGCCTCTGACTTTGCAAAGGGAAGTGGGAAAAGAGTTGTGCAGGTAGGACTGCTGTTTGTCTCTAATAGCATCTGAGAAATGTAAAAAAAAAATATTTTCCCCTTGAAAAATAAATAGCTCTTCCAAATGAGCCATGCATCCAGAAGGAGATACTGAACTTGGTCCACCATGGGTGAAATCAAGTCTTGGTACATGGTCAACTAAGCCCACACAGCCTTTTCTACTTAAAGGAAGGGATTGTCTTCCTCACCCCCTTGTCTATCTTTACCTCTCCATTTCCCCTCATCCTGTGAGCTAACTTTTCCTTCTCCAGGCCATTTCTCCAGCTTATTCTTGTTGCACACCAAACCCTTCAGTGAACTATATGAATCATTAGCCCAGCAGGATGTGATCCTAATTTCTGGGGTGGTTTCTGCTTAATGATTTAAAGCCACTCAGGGTGTGACACATGCAAGGTAAGAAGACATTAGATACAGCTGGTAGGAAAAAAAATAAAATCTTTCTTCTAAAGAGAATAACACGATGTCAAAACCTAGTGAAGTGTTTCAATATTTTGCAAGAAATAAACCTAGAGTAATTCCCACCTCTGACCTGTATTTGGATGACCATATTGTACCCCAGATAAAACCAACAATATAGAAATGGGTGAAAATGAAGAGTAAAAAGAATAATTTAACTGCTTGGATTTTCAAAGAGGGGTTCAGGACAGCCCAACTGTGATTATAATGAGCATCTTTTGTTTCCTCTGTGAGAGATCTGTAGGGATACAGTTACTATAAAAATAGGGGCTCAACAAATTGGTAGGACATGATTACAAGGACTGTGCCATGCTGCTACACAAAGCATAGTTCAAGACACAGATATAATATTTTCTCTGAAAAAGGTGGAGTTAATTGCAAATTCTCTTGGTTTCACCAAAATCTGCATCTTGGGTTCATTTCATGAAGCCTGAGCAAAGGAAATGTGAACAGCTGGGATACCAGAGGCGGAGTGAAAAGGAGGAGGAATTCAGTGCAGGGGAAAATGCAAAAATACAAATGGAATGAGGCATAATACACCAGGGATGAACTCTGCTTTGACTTTTTAAAATAATATCCCTTATCCTGAAGGGAACAATATGAGATGTTATAAGATGTTATACTGTCCTCTGAAGACTGATGTTTCAAAATAATGGCTAAAGTCCCATTAGATGTTTGTTTAAGGACTAACACATTTAGCAGCTGTAAAACCTAACTATAATTGTTATGTCTATGTATTAAATATCTTGCTGTTTGTCACTAAATTACATTCTTCTCTATCAGTGGGATGTATACTCTGTTTAGCTGTCCTACCTGCCCTGAAACTAGAGTTTTCTCACTGAATGTGCCACTTGGCTGCACAGTTCTTGTTCTAGACCTTGAATTAATAGGGCTGGTCAAGAGGGATGTGAGAAACATCTTTGAAAGAGCAGACTTCCTGCTAGGCAGCTCAGGAGCAACACAGGCAAGACTTAGACCAAAATAAAAAAAGGAACAATTTTTCTTTTGTATGAATTTAAGTAGGAAACTATAACCCCTGGAATACAGAGCTGTGAGACACTCATTCATTCCAGTGACACAGCGCCTTGCCTACAGTTTAGTGCTGTCTGCACCATGGAATGATGGACAGGTCAGAGGGAATGAGGGTTTTCTCCTGGCAGGCACTGTCCTAAAACAAAGCAGGCTGCCCATGTTTCATTTACAATTTCAGTGGGAGTTTTGCTCTCTTTAACCCAGTGTGCTTTGGTCCATGGATCTTACCCAGTAGAAAGTTTCATCAAAGCTCAGCTACTCACTGAATCTGTGCTTGAGTGGACTGTTAAGTCTCAGTGTCCTGGCATTCAGGCTGCTGAAATGCAACACTTTGAAGTCACAAATCTTCATGTCAAGCTTCTCATTTATCTCGGTCACTGACAGGCTGTCATCTCATACAGATAAGCTGCTCTCAGTGTTTAGAAAGTCATCCTTACAGCCCAGTCTAGCTTCTCTGCTGAGCCTCTTAACCCAGTGACAGTTTTATAGCTCTCACCTCTACTGTGGATATGCCAGACCCAGAATGACAATCCTCAGAACTCAAATCAATAAATTGTGCTCCAAATTTGTGAGTTTTGTCCAAAAGTTGTAAGCTCAGATAGATTACTTAGGAACAACTTCAATTTCCCTTAGTCTGTATTTCCCTATCAGTTGCTGGCTGGAGATCTGGGCATTAGAAAGAAGGAAAGAACAAAGACATGAATTCCCTGCTCCAGGAGACAAACCTGCAAGACATCAGAAATCCATAAAATCATGAGCTGGCACCACCCCCAGCCCTGTGGTCTCAAAAATGCCACTGGGTGAAACCAGGCACCATAGTTCATCAGCACAGAGCAAGTGCAAACTTTTTTGTAAAATCATTGTTGCTGGAAGAATTATCTATTATCTATTATCTCCATGAGAGCGTGAGAGATGAAGTTTGGAAGCCTACTAACAACCACTAAAATTATCATTGTTATCATTCACTGTTAATCATCATGCCTGACTCTAATGCACTTAATCACAGGAGCTGACACTTGGGCTCTAAATGAGAGTCATCCAAGCCAGAGAGAGGTGGAAAATGCCCATGGCTCTTGCATGGGGCTGACACCTTCTGCTCATGGCAGCTTTTGAGTCAAATAAAGATCCTAGCAGCAGGGTGGGAGCTCCTGGCAAATTCTTCCAGATCCCTAACTGATTATAGCTGGCCTTGGCATTACATTTAAATGGTGCAGGGAGATAGCAGAAAAGCTCCCTGTCATTGAACATCCCACACAGGACTAACAGACATGCTGAGGAAGCCAGCTCCTGGTCAGGGAAAACGTTTCTTGGGGTGTTTTTGAAAACTCTTGCCTGCCAGCTGTTAATGGATGGGACTGAAATGCAGTCTGCATGTTAATGAGCCTATTATGAGCAGCACTTTATCTTGTGACAAAGGTGGATTTAATGGAGTTGAAAGGTTTCCCAGAGTAAATTATAAATGTCCTAATAATGCAATGAAGACTCTATTAGTGTATTTATTAATTACAACACAGCCACATTTCAGCAAGCCTGTTTCACCACCCCAGTATGTGACTTTCCCAGTAGAGAAAGCTCACAGGGACATGTCCTGCAACCTGAAGATGAGAAACTGCAGTCCGTGTCGTAGCCCTTCTAGAAGCCCTTAACATGGTGTTCCTTATCTCATCTTGCACTTTTACTTCCACTCTATCTGGCAGTAATTCTAGCCTTGATGTCTATGAGGAGCTCTGGGTGCTTATTACCCAAATGCTTCAAAATACCTCCTCAGTCTATGTGTCACTGTCATAGTTCTGGAGTGGGATGAAGGCTCATCTCATGTAGGTTTGGGTCATATCTCATAGCTCCCTAGGCATACCCCATTGTTTCTCTGGGCTATTTTGATGAGGCTTTACCCGTACCATGAATCTTCCAGCAAAGGTGATGGTCATGTCAGCTTCCACAGTGCCTGCTTTTACAAGGTACCGTGGCATGTACTAATTATTATTTTTTGCATGCCTGGGCTCAGAGCCTTAAAAGTTCAGGTCTGTCTCGAGGCTAAGATGAATTCCTTGTTTCAGGACTAGTGCTGTCTTTTTTACACAACTGGTCAGAGGACTCTTCTACCTTAGATGCTCTGGTTAGGTTTCCATGAAGATTGTTCAGAGGACAAAGGGACCATGATAATTGTTTCACAACACTGTCAGATAGAGGACATCTTTCTTTGTCTTTCAGGTTATGATTTGTGTTAATAGTGAAGTGTGAATGACTGCAGACTTCCTGTGGGTTTGCTGGAGTCAAGCTTTTGAACTCTTTCCTCTCCTAGGAGCTAGCACACTCAGAGGTAAGGAAAACAAGGCATGCAATTAACATAAAATTCTGGCACAGTGTCATGATTCACAATATCACCGAGGTTTTTTCTTTCTGAGCTCATCACCTTTGTTTTTTATTGAATGCCATCTGTGCACAGAATACCTATGTTTTCAAGCTGCAATCTACATCTCATTTGGTAACCATACACCTGTTGAAAAAAAAAAGGCTAATACAACAGCTCAAACAGCTCACAACTTTTCACTGACAAGGAGAATATGATCTTTCTTACCACCATAAAAGACTCCAGTTGAGAAACTTGTGGTGAAAGGAGCTGCACAGATCTATAGGAGATGCTTTCCTTCATGCCAATGGGCTCATTAGTAATTTTAAAGAAAAGGTTTAAAATTCTATTTCAGTTGGAAAAGGGGACTAAATAAGCTCCTTCATCCCAGTTTCACTCTAAGCTCTCAGTTGCATTGTAATTAACTTTATTATCTGCAGCAGTGTAAGAACATTTTCAGTCAAAATAAGAAATAATGGTTCTTCTACAGTACTTTCTATCCAAGACTGAGTTATCATATCATCCTACTGTCTATTGCCTTTCTTTGCTGTGAAGCAGCTTGTCTCTGCTGACATCAAGCAGTGGTGGGACAGAAAGACTCCATGTCGCTGGCCCTGACTCACCACCCACTCCTGTATGTCCTCATGCTGTTCCATTTGAAAACACATGAAAGAGGCCATCCTAAATGAGCTCTTCTTGGTGGTAAGCATTCTTTGCTAAGGAATTACAGATCTCATCAGAGGTCCAGCAAGTTTTAATACTGTATCTAGAAGAAAAATGGCTGCATTTTGGTCTTTTAAGGAAAGAAAGGTGGGGGCATTTGATCATTTCTTTAAAGCAAAGAAGAAATTGCTCTGAACATGGAAAGCATCCTATTCAGATCATCTGGACCATGCCTGGACTCACATGCCATCATATAGCTGTGAACTTCAACATCATCATAGAAGGGTATCATTACAGAATGAGGTCAGTCCTGATTAACGTAAGTATCCACACACTTCTGAGAAACAAAAGGACCATGACAGATCTGGGTATCTCTGTTCTACCACTCTTCTGGGGGTCAGTTGCAGGAATCCTGGCAGACATGATCAAAGAAAAGATTATCTTCCCAATGCTTGTCATAAGTGATCAGAGAGGCACATTAAACCACAAATAGAGCCATTTGTATTTCTAAAACAGTCTCAAACATGATGGTTTTTCTGGAAAATAGAAATAATATAAATTAATTTGTCAGCTAATGTTTAGATCCCAGCCTGTTCCACAGCAATACATCAAGAAGAGCTGGTTGAAATAATTATTCTTGGCTTAAACAATCATTCTTTTTATTTCTGAAGGATAATGGAATGAAAACATGCTTTCCAGACCTTAGCTAATGACAGAGTCAGAAATAATGATCAGGGACCCTTATGTTCCTCTCATAATGAGGAAGGCAACACAAAATGATAAGGAAGTGAGCCCTCAGCAATCACTTGTTCTTTATTTAAAAGGTAAATGGAGCATTCAGATGAGTTGTTTAGGTAAAGGGAGCCACAGATAAGGTTTGGGGGCAAGAATCTCTCACAGGTAATGCAATATAGGCCATCACTTCTCTGGAGAACAGAATTATTCAAAGATGTTGAAATTTCTCTATCACAGAGAGGCAATCTAAAAGCCAACACTGTGAGGACAAGCCAAATTAATCCTTATTTCTCATTGCCCCAAGTCTGCACACAAGGTCCCCTCTTGTGCAGAAGCAACCACATGCCTAGCCTGAGTGTCAGCTGGTAGAGTGGTACAGGATGGTCACAGGAAATGAGAGCCCCAAAAAGATTCAGAGAAGGGGACATAGTAAATTTGAAAATCACTTTTCATATGCCTGTCACCTGAACTTCATGTCCCTCTGCCATGTACTCTCCTGTCCCCTACCCTTGCCCAAGCCCAGATTCTAGCACTAATCCAGCTCACACAAGACCCTCAGCAAAATTAAATGACCCAGAGATTCCTGTTCCACTGTTTGCTGGTGTTGTGGCTTTAAAGCAGTAACTAAAAAAATTACTAGAAAACTTAATTATTTCTTGCTGTGAGATATGGATTAGAACAAGAGCAAAACAGGCTTAAAACTTAAAAGAAATAAAGAAAGTTTATTAACAAAACTACAAGAATAAGAACACCAGAATAAACTTCCAGAAACCCCTTTATCCCCCACTACCCATTATTCCCTTGTTCACATGACAACATAGAGACAAAAAACTTTGGAACTTTGGTGTTTAAAACAGTCCCAATTTCTGCTAGAGTCTTTTCATTAGTCTTTGTAGAGAAACAGAAGTCTTCTTCTGCTAATCTATGGAGTTTCTCACAAGAAAACGATTTCTGTTATAGCTTTCTATTTTTCTCATGCCAGCTGCCCGAAAATCCTGTCATCAGATTTTCTCCTCCCATTTCACATCACTCTGAGGTGTGTAATGGGTCATGAGTCTAGGGATGTCATTTTTAACGATGAGTTATTCAAAGGCAAAAGTTCTCTTCATCTGTCTCTGTGAGCTTCTCTGGAAACAGAAGTTTTCTCTTTGCCTCTACAACGGCCCCAAATCTTCAACTATTACTTCTCTCCCTTCTGTTCCAGCACCTCACTGTATCATAATTACTCCACCTTTTGCTCAAAATCCACACTTTGAACACTCCATCCCGCCCAATATACTCTGTCATGAATTAAAGGAGTTTTTTCAGAACACTATTGTCTATCTCCATAGCTTTAACAGAAAAATATTTCAGCTTATAAAGCATCTCCTTATTCTCTACCTCTTCTGAAGCTTAATTATTTTCTTTACTGTCTCTAATAGTTTATAAAGTCTCTTTACATGTTAATTACTCTCTTTTTCTTTCTCTGGAAAAAAGGATTAATCTGCAAGTCTCATCTGAGTAATAAAAGGGTTAAAATCTTGCCCAGGCTTTGTAGATGGTTCTGTGATCTCTGCTGGAGCAGGAGCTGGAGTTGTCTGCGATGGAAGATTTTTCATGGCTGTTCTGGAGAGTGTGGTCACTGTCTCAGCCTGACACAGGTCAAGAGCTTTTTTCTTTCTTTACTCGGCAGTCTCTGGTGAATTCAGTCACAGCAAAAAAAAACCCTGCAGCCGAGCCAGGGACCGGCCTGGCCCAGCCAGAGCCCAGGGCAAGCCCCATCTCCTGGCCGGGAGCCGCGGCAGGCTCAGTCCAGCTCCTGCCCGGGCCACATGGCCTGGGCAGGGGAACAGGAGCCAGCTAAAGCTCAGTTACCTTTCACAGCCAGGAAACGAAGAGACAAAGAAATTCCCAGGCTTAGGTCTTAAGGTGGTGTTCACAGGTTGATCTCACTTTTCAATGGTTAAAACTACTGTCAATTCTTAGAAATGGCCAGCTGCTGGCTAGGAGAGAAACTCCCACCAGCCACCAGCAGTTTTAACTTCCTTAGGTGTTTCTCTTTGTTTTCTTAAATGCCAATCTATCACAGCTGGGTATCAAAAGACTGGACAAAGCAAGCCTAGAAGGTCCCTCAGAGGAGCCCTAAGTAGGAGCTCAGGCAGTTTTATCCCAAAGGAGAAGAGGGCAGAGGTAGTCATCCACACAGCTTCAGAGAGAAAGGGTAGAGTATAGGAAGTCCCCCAGGCTCTGTGATGATAGGCAGATGCAATTTCCTTGGCATCTGCTAAAAAGAGCTGGAAGAAGTGAGAGCCTGGAAAGACTTCTTCCCTGCTGGGTCATTCTTGCTAAGGAGATTGTACCTGTTTCTTTCTCATAGGCTGGTGAAGGCAGTGGCAAAATTGAGTCCCCATAATCTTGGAACAGCAGCTCAGGTCCAGCTCTTCAGAGGCATCTAATTTCTCACCACATCACCACATAAAGCAGGTTCATGTTTCCTTTATAGTTCTTATTGTACTCATCAATACTCCTGTAAATAGACCTGAAACATCCACAGGCTGGGGACTTTTAGGGAAAGGGGCCTAACTCCTTGGTTGCTGCACCACAAAAAATTAACTTTACATCACTGCTTTTGCTTCTAGTGTAGCAAGAAGGGAATCACCTGCAGGTTCAGATGGTTAAAAAAGAGTCCAAAGGCAGGTATGCCCATATCATTGATCACTCAGCAGGGGAAGTATATAATCCACTAAAAAAATTCTGAAAGATGCATGATTAGTACAATTTACAGTATTTCATTCCTTTCACTATGAAACCATCATGGGGGGGAAAAACTTTTTTAATAATCACTATGATACATATAGGTGGGTATGTACCAAGAAGCAGTCTCCTGGAAACAAAGAGAGAGTAGTTCACAGATACATTTGGTTTTTTATCAAAGCCTGCTTAGCCCATTAGAAAAAATAAATTTAAACCCATTGATCTGTCAGGGTTAATGACAAGAGAAGCACATCTGAGAAATTGGTTAAATATTCAAGACCCTATTTTAATAAAGCTGTTTTCCCAGGGTATGTTCTCACCAGCTCTCACAAGTTTAGTGGCAGGAGCTTTTTTAATGTCTTCAGCTTTTTGAATGTGTTCATGTTCCATAAGCATGTAGAGAAGCATCTTGAAGCGGGAGTGCTGACTGGTCCTGCAAGTCAGGACTTGACCCCAGCACCCTGGTTGACATCTGCCTAGTGTAGTGATCCATGAAAAGACATGCGGAGATAACGTACTCTAAATCTGTGACCATAAAGTATTCCACAAGACTTTGCAGGCTTACATTAGAATGAGTTCTGTTTGATTTCAAGGAGGAAAAAACTACTAAAGTAGTTAGTAGATAGATCCATCTATCAATGGATCCATTTTCATACCTGCAACTTCTCTGTTAAGATTTTTGACTTTTACTCAAGATTCAAGATATTCCTAATAATTAACTGGAAATAGACTCCTCCTGTATAACATTTTGCATTATTCTATAGAAATATGAGTTTTTGATGCTGTGAAGCAAATACAAGCTGCAGAAATTCCACTACTGTGACTTTTCTTACCCTGCCCAAGACAGTATGAGATGCTAATCACCCTCCAAACCTTGCAGCATGAAGACTGAATCTTGAGATTCTATTAATGAAGACCCAGCTGCAGTAAGCTGGGCTTGTGGCTTGGACAGATCGTACAAGACTGCCCAAATAATGAACTGGGAAGGGCAGTTGTCCAAGAAAGTGCTTCAAGTAAATTTAAATGTACATTTGACTTGGTGTAATTTGTCAGTCAATGTATGAATCTTTAGTCACGAGCACCAAGCTCAGGGATGATGTGAGCTGCTTTAATCAGCTTGCCTCTGGGTAAGAAAAGCACACAAGGAGAAGGGTACTGTCAGCAGCACAGTGACATGTGCTGAGCACAGAGTAGGTCTCAACAGTCGCCTCCACCAGCTCTGATTCACTCACTGCTGGTATAACACTGTCACCCTCACCTGTAAGAGACTAACACTAACATATGCAACCACCTAAACCCAGTCTGTGCTGGCAAAAAAACATTTGCAAAACAGTCAGTGATGGGATACAAATGTATTACCCTAACAGATATTTCAAGATTTCAAGATGGGGGAAAAGAAAAAAAGAAAGGAGAGAAGAGGAGAGCAGGTGTGAAAAACGAAGTTCACTCCTGTAAAATTTTAAAAAGGTTTAATAAAGACAATAAGAGACATAAAATAAAGCAGAGTTACGACCGGGTGCCTTGGCACGCTGCCAAGAGCACACCTGGTATCTTGGGAACGCCCTTTTTATCCCATCCTGCTGTGAGGGTTTAATGCATATTCAAAGCATGTCCCCTCCCTGGTTCCGCCTTCTTAGAACATGCTCTGTATGGTTTTTATTTTTGCGGGAGGGGAGGGGAGGGGAGGGGAGGGGAGGGGAGGGGAGGGGAGGGGAGGGGAGGGGAGGGGAGGGGAGGGGAGGGGAGGGGAGGGGAGGGGAGGGGAGGGAAGGGAAGGGAAGGGAAGGGAAGGGAAGGGAAGGGAAGGGAAGGGAAGGGAAGGGAAGGGAAGGGAAGGGAAGGGAAGGGAAGGGAAGGGAAGGGAAGGGAAGGGAAGGGAAGGGAAGGGAAGGGAAGGGAAGGGAAGGGAAGGGAAGGGAAGGGAAGGGAAGGGAAGGGAAGGGAAGGGAAGGGAAGGGAAGGGAAGGGAAGGGATCATGTTCTAGGGCTGCCATGAATAAGAGTTGACTGTATCAAAACTGGTTTCCCTGCAATCCAGGTGAATGGCTTGGCATTTGACAACATTAAAAATGTTGAAATGGGCACTGCAGACTGCACCATCTTATCTCTCTGTGTAAACATTCTGTCCTCATCATTATTGCTTACTCCTTCAGTTTGTGTGTCATCGTCAGATTTTATCAGCATAAATTTTATATTTATTTCAAGATCACCAATTAAGAAATAGAAATAACACTGGACACAGACTATTTCCTACAAACTTCACTCCCATGAGTCAGCATTCCCTACCGTTTTTTGACTCAAGTCAAAATATTGTGCTGGGGCATGCTGAACACAGTGCAAAAGCACATTATCTCTCTGCAGTCTCTGTCAACAACTGAATTTGTAATCACATACAAAATGAAAGTTGTTTTGTTTAGTAGGCTCTACCTCCTTGAAAGCTAAGTTGTCTGATATTAATTATATTTCCAGTTAGAGCCTCATATTTCCCTGTGCACTATTTTGCCAGATATTAATTTCAGGTTGTTCAGTTTGCAACTATCTAGCTTCCTGTTACACCCCTCTAAAGGGATGAAAAGGCACTGGCAAAACCTAAGACCTTTGCAGTCATCTGCAATATTGCCAGCACTCCCAGGTTCATTAAAAACAGACATTTCCTGAGCCAACCCTCTCAAATCTCCTAGATATATTCTGTCCTAATAGATAATGTTTAGCAGATTCATCAGTTACTTCTTCTGGGAAGCAATCAGCTTTATCTAAGTCCACATGCTGTGGATTTTCAAATACAGAGTGGAAATCTTGACATAATGCCTTTGACTCCCTGCCTTCATTATAATATCTTTAATTATCTCTGGCTGATAATGCCATCATTCCTACTGTTCCTAAGCCTACAGAAAGTCCTCACTGCCTCTACCTATTCTCACTAAATTAGAGGGTTTGTGTGCTGTGTTTATCTGGTTCCCACTCCAGCAACCCCTTTTCTGATGACTCTTTCCCCTCTCTGACACTGGAAGAGTGTTGTGGTCGAGTAACAGCAGGCAGGTTCTGGAGGGGGATAACGAAGGATGCCTAACAACTGCTTTGAGATTCAGAGATTTTCTGCAATTCATCTACAGTTAATGGGACCAAAAGCCCTGCCAGCAATTAGAGGGAAATTATGTGAAGAGATAAATTTGAAAATTCCTATTCTCAGGTTCTCTATATTGTTGTATAGGGTTTCTGTCTGTCAAAAAAAAGATAATGAAAAGTAAGTTAATATTTGGCACAGAGGCCGTAACAGAGACAGGCACAGAAGTCATCACTCTGTGGGGGTGGGGGAGCCGGCTGATTCTGAGATCCTGGTCCTCCCCTGGAGGCAAGATACTTTCTGCAAGAGAGAGAAAAGTAACACTCCCAGAAATCTTTGAGTTAGTTATGTTAAACTGTTACACTCCATTGATGTTCTCCCCTGCCATCCCACCCCGATACATGTATCCCAGTTTCCCCTTGCCCCTCTCATCCCCTCTAAATACCCCAGGTTTTCCCCTGTTCGAGAGAGCAGCTGTCACCGGCTCCCTTCGCCAAGGGCTTTGCCATAATAAAGGCTAGTTCTAAGTGGAACGCCACACAGTGCTCTAGTCCCTTCTTCTGTGTTACCTGCACGCTGCCACCGAGCTGAGCTGGGCTGAAATTACTTGCCGAGGTGAGGACGTGACTGTGCTCCTGGGCAGTCCTTTTCAGGACAGCTTCTTCAGGGAGTCGCGGCACAACCTCCACTGCTGCGGCATCACTCTACTAATTTTGTGTCTTTTTTCATTTCACTCATTTTCTTTCTCCTAATTACCTGGCGCATCTTGTCGTTACTGCCACATGCACAACTGAACTAAAAGCTTTGCTCTTAGGATAAATATCTACTACAAGGAGAAGTTTGTTATTGTAATAGCACATTCATCACACATACACACGCTGTATTCTAATAACTACAGCTGTGTAGAGAAATCCTCTTAAATCAAAGAAATACCACAATGAATAATGAGAATGTTCAACAAAACACTCTGAAGCAAACAGGAAAATAGAAAGACTGTTTGACCTTTTAATATTTAAATACATCTGGAGAGCCCAAGGAATGGCTGCATCCCACAGACTCCTGAACCTGATGCCTCTAACAACATGGTTTTTCTGCATGTGTCTGTAGCAGCCTCTTAGTATGGCTCCTCTTAGCAGCATGACAGGACAGCTGGGATTATATGGAGCAGCATTTCCCAGCTGTTTTGATTTCTGTGGGTTTTGTTTTGTTTAGCTTGGGTTTTCCTTCATGGAACTGTGTCCATTGAGTAGGCTAAATCGTTGAATACAGCACCCATTTCTTCTCAGTGGAGTTAGGCAATAGCTGAACACTAGGGATGGACACGTGCAGCTAGTCAAGGGCTACTTTGTTAGTCATGACAGCCTGAAGGACCAGCTGCAGTGAAGCACATGTCCCACTGGACAAGCTGTACTTCACTGGGAGAAGGAACATGAGCAGCCTGATCTCAGAGGTCTCCTAGTCCTGAAGAAACTGTGAAAGTCAAAGGAGAATTTTGATGAATGTCTGAGGCAATGGCATGTTCACCTCCTCAGCGTCTCCGTATGATGGAAGCAACCTCCTGGTTTTGGGTTCACCCCATGAAGAAGTGGCTGCAGAAAGAGGGTTCCTCATTGTCTGAGATGGGGGATGAGCATATACACTCTCCAAAGCACTTTCTAAGGACTTCCAAAGCATAAACTTGTCTTCTTGATACAACCACGCACAGGGCAAAGGCCACCAAGCTAATTGTGCTCTAATTATCATCCAAACTGGAAGGTGAATAGCTGTGAAGCTGCTTTACTCCACTGAAAGGCTAATTTTCTGGGCACTGAAAGGTCTACTGGATCTTTGGAAGCTGAGTTTGTTACCTGAACAGAGCTACACGGTGCCATGAATACTCATCAGCTTGTTAAGAGAGGCCAAAGCACAGCTCTGGGTCAGGTTTCCAACATGGTAATGTTCCCACTGAGTTAAGTCTGTGAAACTCCAGTCCCAGGTATTAGTACCAACCTGTCTGGAAAATCAAGCCCAAAACCCTTGAAATCTGCCCTTTTTCATGCTCTTCCAACTACTAATGCTCTCCATATTTAAAAAATGGTTTGGCTGAGGGGTGGTGTGATAAGGATGGTAATAGAAATAGATTTTTGGAGTCCAAAAAGCTACATTTGGTTGAAATGTTTTAGCCATCCTTTCTTGATAGTAATATTAAGAATCAGAAAAAAATAGTAACAGGGTGTTTAAAATGACAGCCAGAGAAGGCAAAAGTGTTTCACTAATCTCTCATAATTCTCTGGCCATGTCAGAGGAAAGCGATGACCTACTGATACTGTTAAAATGCTTTTGAGCAAACTTCACAAAAAGAGAAACTGTAGGAGTTCCAAGAAGAAAGCAAACTATTAATTTCATGAAACTTTAATAAAGGGAAAAGAAGTGAAGAATCAGATGGCCTATTTTCACCCTGGAAAACATCATATCCCTCAAGATTCCCCTCTGGATTCCACACTGTTTAATTTGCTTGTATTTATGAACAATCTAGAAAAGACTGGAAGTGAAACAGCAAAAATGCACCAGCCACAAATTTTTAGGTGGGTGAGTAATAAAATTATTATGATGAGAAGACTCAGAAAGACCCTAGGCAACCCCATGACTGGCTCAGGTAACCAAATTCCAGCACCGAAACAACAAAGGAATGTAACATTGAAAAAGGGAAAATATTGCTTGCACTGGAATCTAAATTATGGTGGGAAATCTTTACCAAAAAAGCATAATTTCTTTACACCTATCCCGTGATCCATACCTCCAAACTGCTGAGGGCCCTCATGGCTGCGCAGTGCCTCCCCTTAGTAGACACCAGTGCCCAGAATAGCATGGTGGCTCTGAGCAGCAATTGTCCCTGTCACACCATAGGAGACGCTGTGCCCCACAGCAGGGCAACACTTCCCTTCCTGCTTCCCTCTCCCAGCTCGCAGCATGAGGCTCTGCCAGTTCACCATGACAGGTCCTCCTCTGCAGTCTCTTGCCCATCACGCATAAAGACACACATGGGGCCTTCAGGTGCCCTTTGTCCTCTGTCTCAGTGAGGGGCACCAAGGAGGAGAGAAGAACAGAGTATGAAATGTGAAAGAGAAAGAGGCTGTGATGTTATAAGGAGAGGGAAAACAAAGGATGGAGAAAGAGCAGGGAGAAAAAATGGTCGAGAGCTGGGGTTTGGGAGAGGACGTTGTACTGCAGGTGTATATAAAGGTGACACAAGGAGGCAGTCTAAGTCATCACTGTAGATATATCCATATAGATTCAATCTGTGCACAAACAATAGCAAATAGCTAAAATTAATTAAAAATTAAACACTCAAAAATATTTGACCAGTTCTATGTAAGCACTACAAATACAGCTGAAATCCTACACATAACATCAGATCATAGGCTCTAAAACTTCCTCAGAGATACTGCACAAGTTATATGAGGATATGGTTCCTGTTAAAGCAAAATGTTAAGAAGACTTCCTTGGGAAAGAGCAGAAGACAAGGCTATTAGCAAGGGTTAGGTTTATAAATCACTACAATAAGAGTGGTACAAATGCTGCAGGGTGGAAAGGAGGCCAAAGGAGCAGGGAAGCTGGAAAAGCATTCTGTACTGACAACTCTCCCACACCTCCAGGATGCCTGACAGTCCTGGGTAAGGCTGTGCTGACAAAAAGGGTGAGTGAAAGGGTTAGTGCTGGAAGAGAGACATGAGCTACTGCTCCAGTTGGAGTAGGGCAGGAAAGGGCTGCCAAGGGATGGCAAAAATAGCTTTCCTATAAGATCTTGTTTATCCTGACCATGACTGGGAAAGCTGGGACAAAAGTCAGCCAAGGTCAGCAATTTGGACTGAGGTGTGGATCAGAGTTTGTGTTGGGAGAGGTGCAAATCTGTCTGTATTTTTGAATGGGGCTGGAAGCAGACTGCCAAATCAATGCTTAAGATGCTGAAATAATTCATCTCCTGAGACCTTTTGTACAATAATATGATGAAGGAATGTGTAATCTCACTTTATCCCTCCTTTATCTCACTGAGTATGCTCACTTTATCCCTCCTCCTTAGCTCATAATGTCAGGAAAAGAGACATGCAGTGAAAAAAAATCACAGCAAAATCACTACAGATAGAAAGAAATATTAAATACCTTTTGCAAACAGGTGTTTAATCCTATGTACTCATTGCTATAGTAGATCAAGGACACAAGGCGATTCAAAATGAAGATGTATTTGTCTATGGATAACATTAGTTTCCAGAGTCACGGGAGTTAATGATAACAACAATTTTTAGAGTATATTAAATGCCATCCTTCAATACTTAATCCAACCTCTAACTATTTTGGGATCAGGATGAGAACTAATGGGGCTTGAGAATAAGGTTGAAAGGATTGATTATCCTACTGTGAGGTTCTTACATCTTCCTCTGAAGCATGTAGTGCTGGCCAGGGTCAGAGGCAGGCAGCTGGATAGGAAGGCACCCTGGATTAGCTTATTTGTACTCCCCCTGCTCTGCCTTGGCTGCAAGCTATGCAAGGTTTTATGTCCGTAATCCACGGCTCTCCTTGAGGAACACAGAGGGCCTCTGAAATACTAAACCACCCAGGGAAAGAAGCTTACCTGAAGCCATGAGTAAACCCAGCAGACAAACCTCTGGCACAGATTTTGGCTTCTTCTAAATGGCTCAAGGTTTGGATGTCTTTGTTTTCAGTCCTGTATCTGAAAGATAAAAGAATTAGCAGGATTTTCTTAATATTTGTGTTCTCCTAGATAAGTGTATTAGAGGAATTTTGCAGGTTATGGTAATATTTATTTTGAATTCAAATTAAAGCTGCACCACCCTGTGTTTATTGTATCTTAGTGTAGGGCACAAATGAACCATGCAATCTCCTTTAGCTGACTGCAGAAACATCATTCCTATTGCCCAGACCTGGATAAATGAAATAATGATGCTAATTTTCAGCAAAAGCCAGTTTATATCTTGCTGTAATGCAGCACACACAGATGTCTCCTTAAATAGGTCTTTTATTTTCCAAATTTCATGGGGAAATTGATTTTCCCTTTCAAGCAACAAAGAACTACAGACATAACCTAGGACCTTTTGGAGTCAGCATGCCCAGCTGTTGACAGAGGAGACCAATATTTTTGTGTAAACATCTTTTAGTGAACATAAGAATATCTCAGCTGACTTCGCCTGAGCTCTCTCTAGCCAGTTTCGTGTGATTTAATCAGAGGAGAGGTTGCTGCTACTGTCAAAAATAAAGAAGCATATAGAAAAAGTGATAGTTAACAGGCAGACATTTCCTCACTACGAGCAGAGTTCTTGCTGGTGTCCACAAAATTTCCTTTCCACCTCCAACAGAAATATAGTTTGCAGAAAAGATTAAGATCACAGGCAATGATTTGTAAACTAAGCAATCACATTTCTGGGGCAGTGCTCCTCTGCCTGAACAAAGGGATAGAGGGGATATAGGAGTACAACATAAGCACTTCCCATCTCAGAACCTTTGAGGTCTCTCTGATTCCTCCCCATGGTGGTATGAAGCCCTCCCTGAACAGAGTAGCCCACCAAGCAGTATAGCCCACCACCAGCTGAACTACATTTTCACCTAACAACCCTAACAATCCCATCATAACCTTCTGATAATCTCTCACTCTTAGCCCTACCTAGTCAACACTCAAGGAAGTACAATTTAATTAACCCTTTGTCACAAGGACTCCATTCAAGTACCCCATCCAGATAAGCATACGTATTGTCTCAGTTATATTGCCTCAGTTTCTCTTGTCAGTCTTTTTATTTTTCTCCTTCTGCCTTCAGTAAGCTCTTTAGATTCAAGCACTAACCTCAGGCCAATTTTTTATTTCAAGGGTGGATTACTGCCTTAACTCCCTCTTCGCATTTTTCTACTACTTATCTCAATGCTCTCTGACTGTGAGGATGTAACACAGCAACAAAGGACCAGGAAAAAAGAGAAGGGATTAAAGTATAAATGGATCTAAATACTTAATAGCTGGACGGAAGAAAAGTGTGACCTACCTTAATCAGAAACAAAGTGATGACAATAGTCTTCAGCTGGCTGTGTACCTAATTGTTCATTTATTTGTTTGGTTGGTCATATATTCATTTATTTTTAAGGCAGCAGGTATCAAAAAAACATGCTTAAAAAGGTTTCATTCAAATGTGTCTTCAGACATGATTTGGAAATTTTATACGCTTTGGAAATAATCAAGGCATCATTCAAGGAAAAGAAAATAAAATTAGCTTTATGAAGACTAGCCCACCAAACAAGAAGCAGTCAACAATTGCAGATTGAACCCACTGTGTGTAAATTACATAGATTTAAATACACCACAAGGATCTTTGTGGCAATTCTTGAAACTTATCCACATCCCTTTAAATCTGCATCTTGAAGCTCCGGGCTCTGGAGTCAAGAGATATATAAGTCTCAGCTTCCATCACAAAATAACACTGAATGTCAACAAGGTTCAGATATCAATAAAAACCTTCCCAACTTTCATCTATCTGTTTTTGACTTACAAATTTTGAAGGCAAAGTTATGGGGATGGTGTACCAACTTGTCTTTTGAGTCTCTGGAGTGAGTGGTGCAGTACACATGGACCTGCTGTAAATGTGTAGATCTCTCAAGGCTGTTGGCTGCATTCTTTACTCACACTCCAGCTGCACTGGGAGAGGGGACAGAAGATTTGAATAGCCAGTGCAAACACCTGAACTTTTGCCACCTCCTGCCTTGTGGGAAATCTGGGAGGAAGACTCGTTCTGCTGAGACTTCTTGGCCTGCCCCAAGAAGAATGTGCCTTTGGGGTCCCCCAGATTGAAGTAATGAACAGCTGAGAGTGATGCATGGATTGCTTCAACCTATACCTTATTTGCTTCTCTCCTCTGAAGCACTGCAGCTTGACTCATCACTGTAACTCATCTCAGTAGCCTCTTGAGATCTGAGCTGGATTGGGTTTCCTTTAACAAATCAGCCTTCTAGCCTCATTTTAACATTAATTGATTGGAGATGCTTTTAACTGTTCCTTCTGGGTGTATTAATTTTTTGCAGATTGAATTTGGTTTGATGAGGCAGGAAACCTGAAACTATTCCTGGCATCTCCTGTGTACTCAGAATAACCACTCTAATGCATTCAGAGCAGCACAAAGCAACAAGGTGGTAACAGAGCAGGGCTGGGGGCAGGGGGGCAGAAGGAGTGGGGTAGGGTGAGCTTAGGTAGTCACCTATCCATTTCCAAAAGACATCAGTAAGTGATTGCTTACCCAGTTCATCTTTTATATTAAACACTCTCTTCCCAGCAATGCAGGCTGGCAGCTCAGGCTGGGGCTGCTGACATTAACAGATATTAAATATACTCAGGAGAAATATGATTAAGTGTTTGAAGTGTCTAGTAAATGTGCTGTTAACTGCCCTCCCAGGGAGGTTTAGTGCAAGCTATTGTATTTTGCTGAGCAAGAGAAAGGCTGGAATATTAGACAAGGAATCCAAAGGCAATTTTATCAGCAGTGTTATGCAGTCCTGGAACACATTGCTTTTTTATTGGAAGCTTTTCAGTTACAGCCATCAAACAACTTGCTATTCTTAAACATCGAAATGCCATTTTGCATTTTAAACCCTCCAAGCTGGCATGTGTAAAGGATTGCTGTGCTCAACAGCAATACCTCCTTCTTCTGCCACTGTGGCAAGGCTCTGGACAGGGTTAGGTTTTGATGCCCTGTTAAACCAGACAAAGATTTCATCCTTCCTGCTTACCCACACAGGAGTGGGAGAAACATTTGTCCAAGTTTCTCTCTCACATAACCCTACTCAAGTCAATGTTTAGCCCTTAGATGAGGTTGACTGATTCCATTCCTAGCAAGGTAACCTGAATCACTAAATAAGCTTTGTCCATCTCAGAGAGTGTTTGTTTCTTCCCACAAGATTTGCTATCCTTTTATTTACAGAGATGCAGTACCAGTAAACTCCAACATTACTCAACTGTTCTGCTTCTGGAGCAGAGAAAATAACAGATGAGAATATAATTGCCAGAAAAGAGGATTGGCCACACCAGAAGTTATATAAAAGAACATCAAGAAAATGGACTGGGAGAAGATCCTCCCTGAAAAATATATCTCTGGCTATTTCTTCTCTGCTTTTCAGCTTTTGGTTTCATAAGAAGCAGCTTGAGGTCCCTTCCTCTTGGCACAGGAGGGATACTGTGCCTGAGCCTGTGAGACCTCTGTTAGCTTGGGCAATGTAAACATCCCCTTGCAGAGGTTTTCTCATCATTAAAACAGCATCTCTGTCTAGAACTCTTCCACAGGGCTATATAAAGGAAACCAAGTAAAAGTAAAGGGCCATTTTCTTTGGTAAAAGGCCAGGTTCCCTTAGGAAAAAATGGCTGTTACATTTTACAGAAGAAATTCCATTTATTACTAAGTTACATAGATTAGTAACATGCACAGTATTTTTGAAAAGCACCCTCATTCCTTTAAAACTTCCCAGTATATCCAAATAATACATATCCAGCCATATCTGGACTAGGTGCAGCCCTTCAAAATGCTCCTCTCTAGTCAAAAGCTCAATTCAGCCAAACTGAAGGACCAGCTTTTATTTTATATTAAACAATCCAAAAACCATTCTTCTGGCATACATACATCCGCACCTTACCTGAGGTGGTCAGTCCCAGGAGCAGTCTGAAGCCTAGGACATCCCCGAGACTCAGGACTATACATCCAAAGCACCCATAGAAATGATTTGAATTCATACTGAATTCAGTCTTGTCCGCCATTTCAAGAGGTAGGAAGGTCCTTTCCTTGTGAGGAAGGACTTGGACCATCTCATCTGTCCAATCAATTATGTGATGTTGCTACAGGCCACAAGTGAGGACAGCAGAGCCAAGCATCATGCTCTGGGGTCTTTGTACCCACACAGCCTTTCGCACCTGTACATGTTCCTTTTCTCCCTCCTTCCCATAACCTGGGCTGAATAGCTGAATTAGCCCAGAAGTAGCCAGTGCAGTTTGCTTAATGCAGGGCATTAAGATTAGTCATTAGGTGGTCATGATGGTCAACAAGGAACTGGCCAGTGCACTACAGAGGATTTTAATCTAGAGTTCAAGCACCAGCAGTTGCTGGCTTTGGTAAACTGATGGGCTCATTGAGAAAAGCAAGGCCTGTGCCCTCCTGATTTTTAGAGCAGTATGCTTATTTTGAATTCAAACCTACTGTCTTTTTCTGCTCCTCTTTTTCTATTGCTAAAAATGGTTTTATGACAGATCTTGATGGATATGAATTGTCTGCCATATGTTGTTTCCTTTCCTGACTGTTATCTCCATATGTCAAATGTACTTGGATCTGATGATCTCCATACAAATGATAACAAAACAAACAGACAAGGAGAAACCAGACTACAGGGGAAACAGAATCTCTACCAGAGAACTGAAATACCAGCAGACAGCCTTTTAACAAGAGACTGTACAGTTTACATGCTGTCACTCAAAAGCAGTGACTCCTTCTAGGCACTCTCACACATAAGTTGCTCTGTGCTAAGACAGGGTGTGTTGAAGGGGAAATTCCCTGGGCATCCACCACGAAGCTTAGCGAGAGTAGTGAGAGACATAATAAATAAGGTTTATTTTGCTTCCAGCATAACTTGTGCCAAGCTTTTATAATTTGGTGGGTCTTTTCCTGGTAAATTGGGTAAATTATCAGAAGCGCCTCAAGTGACTTAAATTTACCAAATACTTGATATCTTAAGTCACTTAGACACTTAAGAAAATGGTATCTCTTCTCTCTTACACCACTTCTTTCCTCCTTCATTTCCTTCTTACCATATTGCCATTTTTTTGGGTGTCTTTGAGACTTCTCCCATTCTCCAAGAGATCCAACAGCAAGTTGTATTTGGAAAGCATAAATGGATCATAAATACCTTGTAATAAAAGACAGTGTAAGGTTGGAATCCTACCTAATTACTTTTTCCCTAATGGTACCAGTTTTGCTTTCCTAGAAAAGACACAGAAATTGCTGCTCATCCTTCAGGCTGTTCCCCCCTGCAATGAGCATCTGTGAACATGTGAGTACTTGGCCTAGACAAAATCTCCTTGCCATGTCTGTTGAAGAGAGGACGGGATATTCCAGAAAGACTGGTGACCATGAGGACAGGTGAAGCCTTGCTCCACAGAGCTATTCTGTCTGTGATGGGAGCTTTCTCTGAGGCCACACAGATCCAGAGTTATGTTGTGCAGCCCCTGTGACCATCTTGCATCACTGTAAAGGAATCATTTTTCAAATGGTAAGCATACCTGTAGCCCTGCCTCCTTCCTTCTGTGCTTCCTTTTGTGCCCAAACCTTCCTCAAGAAAGCGTGACACAGTGCCTTTCTTCCTGGCTAAAACCATAAGGCATGAAATTGTTCTTTACACACCAATTTGTGTAGTTACTGAGAAAGAACTCACCAGCAAGGTAAAAGTTAAAAACCATATTTCAGGTATGATAGCTTTTGACTTCCTCAAGTTCTACATCTCTGAATCCTTCTTTTCTTTCTCTCTTTCTTCCCCTCACAGCCTTCTCTGAGCTGCTCAAGAAGGGAAGCACAGTGTTGTAACAGACATCTTTCCAAGGTTAGAAAAGACACCTTTCTCTTTAGAAATGACAGTCTACATCTGGTTAGCATTCCTCTCCTGTCTGTAACAGATACAGGCAGAATTGATTATCTTTACTTCAGGCCTACTAATTAAAGCCCTGCTCTGATGTAATGGTATCACTAAAATTTCCACTTGGGTCATCTGTGTTTTTCTGTGGATCCTATTTTTTTTATTTTTTTTTTCAAGACATGAGATTATATTTAAGGGAGTACATTTTTAAGGGAGACCAGATAGCAAAGAAATTAAAGGAGATAATGAGTCTAAACAACCAACACAAAGGAGTTTAAAGAACTAGAATAATTCAGGTTTGAAGGGATTTTAAGAATCCATCTAAACCAAGCACAAGCTCAAAATCATCTTGAAAAGCAGTCAGGGTGCTGAGGGCCCTGTTCAAAAGGTTTGAGAATTTTCAAGGATGCTACAGCCTCACTGGAGACTTGTTCCAGTGCTGGATTGCACAACCAAGAGGCTAATGCAACAACTAAATAAAGGGGTTTGTGGCTGGTTTCTGTCTTGAGCTATCCTTTCAAGGCAAAACATGGAAAGCAAGCTTGGTGTGGCTGGTATTTGCGTGGGGCTCAGCATTTACCCAAGAAAACTTGAGGAAGAGGAACTAGTAAATTGGTGTTTCAAGCATTTGTTCAACTACAAAGCACATCAAGGATGCTAACTCCTCAGGAAGTGTAACTCAGCCTGTACAGCCATTTGGTCAGCAGAGAGGATGGAAAAAGGTCTGTAACAATTTGTCTTGAAGAGCAAGGTCTTGTGAGCCCAGCACTTCACAGATTATCCCTCATCAGAGGACTGGCCACACTGCTCTTCAAAACCAAGAGGGTTTAGGGACTCATCACTCATCACGTTATCAATGTTTTCATTAGTCTTACAGTGTTACACAGACCTACTTTTATAGATAATGTGGCTGCAGCAAATTTCCTTCCATCTGTCCCGTAATCTTTTCCAGGACTTTACTGAGAGATCCAAGCTCACAGTACACTCAAGAGGACAGTCACAGAGGGTTCACAGGCAGAAACAAGCAGCAATGAGCAATCCAGATCATAGGAACAACAAACCAAGCCATGCCAACTTCAGTGGAGGCATTAAAATTGTGCACTGAGTGCTGAGCTACTGCTGAAAGAGATCTTACTGGAATGAGTGCTTGTGTGAGCAGTCAGGAACATGAAACAGATTGAACCCTTCAAGAAATGCCTCTTTCTGAAACTCAGGTTACCACTTGTTAGTCTGAGTGTAGTTAACAGAGGTCAGAGGTTCCCTTTAGCTGCTGGGTGAGCCCCTCTCTTCATAAGCCTTGTCACCATTTGCTCTTGTGATGATGGTGGTCTCTCAGACCTTTCTCATTGAAGGAAAGGAGGTTGCAGCAGACCTTTGAATAGTCAGGGGAAGCTAAGATGTTTCTAAGAAGTTTCAATACACATGTAGTTTATTTGTCAAATTTACTAACACCTAAGATAAAAAGCTTGCTGTTCGCTCAGGCCAATACTAAGTAGACTTGTTGGGTTGCCTGTCTTCTACTTTTTGGTTGTTACTACTTGTATATTTAGAATATTAAAAAAAAACCAAGTGTGTCTTTTGAGCTAGCTGAAACCGTAAGTTGATCCAAACAGAGTGCATAGACAGTACAACATGCTTGCATACACTGCAGTTTTTCTTTGAGTAGTTCTTGAACTAACCTCTCAAGCCTGAGATTTCAGTATTTAGCAGTAAAGTTCACAGTTATTAAAATTCAAATTTTCTGGGCCACTTGCTCATAAGCCACAGAAGTGCTCTTCTTGAAAGTGCAATATAAATAAAGAAACAAGAGACAGTGTATGTAAAGAGTAAAATGTGACCACCTGATCAGTACACAAAGATGTTAACCCAGTTGAATGTTGTCACCATAAGGTGCCTTCTTTGTTAAATACCTTATGTCCAATGTTGCTGTGACAGCCTTCTTTGTAAAATGCCACCTTGCCTTGTATTGCCTCTGCTGCTCCTGGCGCCCCCTAACAGCAACCGATGACACCACCCAGTATGTAGATGAGTGAAATCCCATGGGGGTTAGCACACAGGGGAAGTGAAATTAACATCTAAAGACCCCTAGAATCAGCAAGCCATGGCTCAAACCAGACTCCACACTACGTCAAGGAGCAAGGGAGAAAGTCGAGCCACTTACTGATGTTCCAGGCCTCGTCGCCATAAGTACAACACTCGCTATGCATGACTACCCTAGGTTTTCAACGAGCCAGTGCCTTCCCAGGGACTCTTGTGAGGACAGAAGCCCCAGCTCTGCTGTACGGCAAAGCTGAACACCTCCTCCTCTGTGTTGACCATTGGGAGAGCGGTGGTGTGCACAACCCCTTGAGCTCCCCCCACCTAGAGCTGACCTCAATAAAGGCATTAAAAAGGAGCCAGTCTCCTTGCCTGTTCTTTTCAATGTACATAATTCAATTTAAATTGCAGAAAAATGACCCTGGCTAATTTTTCTTACCCATTCATCTTTCCAGGACTCTGGCCTTCTGACTATGCTTTGACAGGGGATCTGAAAGCAGCATAAAGGAAGACTGCTCGGAATATTCACAGAGTCCTCAAAGAGGTAAGAGTGAACTTGGTTTATTGCCTTTATCAGTACATTTTTATAGGGTTTTACAGGATTCACATGGCTTAAGCGAAACTACTGTTGGCTAAACTAACTTGATCATGCACATCTACTTTTACATGAATGATTATATGCAAATCTGCACACGTCTCTACATCAATCTCTCCTCCCCATTCTGTGGTTAGTGCATCTTGCTTATCATCCTCTTTCTTGTTTACAACTTCACTGTTCTCCCTCATTCTCATTATTCAAGGAGACTTCAAGGACACTGCCTCTGGGGCTGTGACCTGGATTGTGCAAAGAGGCTTTGAATAAAACATCATGTCCTTGGTCTGCTAGAATATTCTCTACAGCAGCAACCAGTTAAGTGAAAGGCATTGGGATATGCGAAGGGCTGAGGACCAGAAGGGATCACTTTGAGTGGTCTGTGACCACCCTAGCATTAGGGCTGAAAGAAAGCAACAATTTCGCCTTTCACCACAGCCCCAGTTATCACAAGTCTGCCTGTCTATAAGGATTTACATAGTAAATAACTCCTAGTTTTGCCTGTGACCATTAAGTACCACTGTAATTGTCCTTAGGGAGCTCTTAATGTCTCTATCTATATTAATTTCATATAATTTTGTACCTGTTCTTTAGAAATGCAATTTCATGTGTTGCTTTGTTTCAGACAATACCATCTAGACAAACTGAAGTCACTACATACACAAACTCCTTAAAGGTAATAATGCCCTGTGATGAAAAGAAAATATTTGATTGCTTCATATGCTTGAACAGGAAGGAATTGAAAGGACCACTACCAATATCAGACAACCTCACCATTTAGTTTTATATTTAAACAATTTGACTATATTTTGTTGTCAAACTCTTGCAGCTTAATTCAGTACTGTTTTTACCAACATACAGTGCACTTCTGTGTAATTGCTTCTGTTTAGGTGGTACCCTTTAATCAAAACAAGATCTTGCGCTACATACAGCACATGTGGAGCTCCTAGAAAGCCTTGCCAAGCCAGAACCTTCACAGGCTCTAAAAGAACATGCCACTCTGTGACTGGAAAATAATAGAAATCATAAAGCTTCCATAATTAGTGCATTCAGTTTTGGTGCCATCTAAAGACTGAAGCATGTTTGAAATTAATTCTACAAGACAGACAGGAACCACTATAGTGTACAAGTAGAACCAGGAAAGATGAGAGAGGAGGAAATGGAACAGCAAAACTACCATGGCACTAATGATTATGGCTATTAACAAGGTATTGCAAGAACTAAATTGTCCAGGGAGACAGACGGGGGGGCGGGGGGGGAGTGCACATATGTGAGGGCATGGGACTAGAATCAAAAGGGTGAACTCACAAATCTCAGTGGAGTTAAGCAAGTTTTAAAATACAAATAAGTTAAGAAGTTATGTTTCTATTATAATCTATTTAGTGATTACAAAATGTCTGTTCACAGGTTCTTTTATGAAATTAATTCACCATTTGAAATTGTAACTGAATACCTGTTAATTCAAGTGACCTACACTTCATTCGCAAGGTATTTTGGGAAAAATTTTGCTGGTTTTGTACAGATTTCTAGATAGATAAATATGCTTTTCTATCCCTAGCTGCTGTGCCTCATTACTTGCCAACACTGAGTTCCAAAGGCAGTATTTATTGCCAATTTAAATTTCACTGTCTAAAAAAAAAAAAAAATAAAAATCACACACCAGCTAAAATTAATGGTAAAATATAAAAGATTAAATTTTTCCTCTTTCTAAGATTTCTATGGGCACATATGCTCCTGGGAACTCTGGCCTCCAGCTTCCCTCAATGGGAGAATGATAAAAACACCCCAAAACAACAGAGGGCTTGCAAACATCACAGCAAAAGACTAAAGAAATCAACTTTTGGGAAAAGCAGCAGTTTGAGCCTACATTTCTTGACATGAGACACATTTCAGACAGATGTTTTGCATAAATTGAAGAGGTATCCCAAGCAAGGACCATCCCAGCAAATTCATTTGAAATCACAAATGTTGATGGCAAGTTAATTAAAAGAATCCCTGAAATTTTTTATACTTCTATAACATTAATGAGTGGAGGTATCCTGCGTTTAGGTGGCACATTTCTTTGTACAAATGAAGGATGGTCACAACCTGTCCTGCTAAAGGAATACATCTCTAAATCCCCCAATATTTGGGATAATGACAACAACACAGATACTACAGCACGTGACTGCAGCTGCTGAAGTTTAATTTTATTAAGTGATATCTAAGGAGGACAAAGTAACTTCCTGCACATATTTGAAGATCAAAAAATTTGATCTTTAAATTTTGATTCTTTTAATTTGAAGATTTAAAAGGGCAGTGTAATCTTAAATACATTACAGGTGAGTTCCCTGATTCAGCTGCTCAGTTGGATATAAAATGTGAAGTACAATTTTTAGAAAAAGAGTTTCTAATAATGCAATCTACCAAACCAAGGGACAGAATTCCAAGGAAAGGGGTAGAACCCACATTTTTGAGAGACAGACATTCAGTTTGATAGCTGCTCTGTCCAGAGGTAGCTAGAAGGAAGGTGGTTTGGTCTTTTTCACATATAGCTATGATTTTCTAGCAGCCAGTGATAGGCAAAAAAAGAAACTTCTGTTTTCCTGAGGGTAAAATAATGTACTCTTTCAAATTCATTTCTATGGCAACATTGACAGCTCACAGAGAATGGGACAGTGTGTTCTCCACTCCACTTTGTGTCCCATCTTCAGATGCTCTTCCCTGGCTCAGCACCCCTTTCTGGTACTTACTGCTTCCTTGTCAATGGTAAACCTACATCCATCACTGCTGCTGTAGGTTATGGCATCAGGCTAGACTCTGAAATCCATAGAGGCAGGACTGACAACAGGCAATAATTTAAATTAATTGAGATTTCCCTCCTCATTTGGAAACAACTCAGGGAAAACATAAACCTTGTCATGTTTGAAAGATGGCTTAATACTACACGCCTGAATGAGACATGACTGAGTCTTAATCCCACTGCGTGAAACTTGAACTGTTTGTATTAAGGGTTTATTATTATCTCTGATATTTCTCCCACTCCAAATCCTATGTGCATCATTTACATGGGATTTTTAAATGGCAAAGCAAAATCCATTTGGAGAGACATTTTCCCATTTTAATAACATTTTCACACACATCAGCTAAGTCAGTCACTGTTGCAAGCCCAGCCTCCCTTTTCTGCAGTGATCAAAATTAAATGCCAGCTGATCTCCTGGGAGGCTACAGACTGAGCCCAGTACAGCAAGATGCTGTGGTAGGTACTGATGCTCTTGGTGAATCCCGTCACTTCTTATTAATGTGTTTAGCAGTAATTCAATGATAATTACCATGTTTTTACAGAAATCACAGGATCCTAGTCCAGTAATTTTTCCTGAGGGAATTTCTTTATACTCTGAGACCAGACTTCAAACCACCAGGGAAAGTGCCAAGTTAGAACCTGCCTCCACAGTGGATCAGGTGAAGAAGTGGCCTTGAAGTTAACACAGGAGCTTAGAGGTAAAGATGGGAGGTCTTTCCTGCCAGGAACCTAAGAAATAGATGTCAAATTCAGGCTTTGCTCTTATTTGGACAAACTCAATTATAAAGCTTCTATTTTTCAAGAAAGAGAATAGTATAACCTCCTTTATTTCTCCTCCCCACAGAACAGGTCTCTCCCTGTAAGGGACCCTGTCTCTGCTGTATGAAATTTGCCAGGGCTGAGGAGTCTTTTTTTTTTTTAACATTCCTATCAGCCTTGCTTTTTAAAATGGAAAGGATGGTAGTTTAAGGCAACTAATAGCTTACTGGGTCAATCTCAGCAGTGGGATATGAATGAGGAGATGAAAGGTCTAGAGGGAATGAAATCCCCAGACACAGAACTATGATCCTTTTGGGAATTATTCCCATAGAGCCACTTAGAACAGGCCATCCCAAGCACAACACCCCTGAGAGTAAAAGAAAAACTTTCTTCTTTGTATCTTGCTCTCTATGTTAAAAAATACTGTTTTCAGCTTATTCCCTGAGGAGTCAGAGATTCATCAAGAAGAAATAAAGCTGGCCAGTCTGGGAGTGATTGTGTCTCATGTTCTGCAAAGGCACACAT
Source organism: Poecile atricapillus (assembly GCF_030490865.1). NCBI lineage: Eukaryota > Metazoa > Chordata > Aves > Passeriformes > Paridae > Poecile > Poecile atricapillus. The sequence continues at coordinate 84,639,787 of NC_081251.1, forward strand.
TTCTCTTATCCCCAGGAAGAAAATTGCCTCATTTTATATTCAGATTCAAATGTACTGAAATTATAAGCAGTAGAATAATTACATTTAACATGATCTGCTAGATCTGACCTTAATAAGACAGCCTGGTGTCCTTAGCTCTTATGGGACTGGCTCCTTCCATTTGTAGACCTGGGGATCATTTCCACATTCTCCCTCCAGTAAAAATAAATTATGTGCTTCTTGCATCATGTCCATGTGCTCTGTGTGACCCACAGGCCAAAACAGTAACTCATTCGGTACTGTTGTGTCTGAGTGCTGGCTTGGCCAGTGCCACTAACATAGATACAAAGAAAGCAAACATTTACTTAGAGAGAGTAATAGACACAGCTGTGGAGTATTTTTAACCCTTATTAGTTTGGTTGTGAATTTTACCAATGCTAGAAGAAACAGGGACACAATGAATTTGCTGTGAATCTTGATGGCTCCACAAAGGTATTTGGTATCAAAACCTGTCACAAACCAAAATCTATCAGCTTCTTTACTTCTGACCTCCAGGTCACGTTGGTATTCCAGTGCTACCCTCACACATCTCTCCCAGTGCTGCTCATCCATGACCCACAGGCCGTACTATTGTAGCATCAAGCACCCCACACTATGGAGACAACTAATTTTTTCTGATGGGATAGGTGTAACACAAAACCATCACACCAGTTGGAATGGCTCATCCTTGTTCGGAAACCTCCCTGTACTTAGAAGATGGAAAGCCACAGGATGGGAGGGAGAGGAAAGAACAGACCTGTCCAAGACATATCCTTTGAAACCTGCAGATGTGGTTTTTAATCCCTCTTTTCCTTGGGGATCATTTAATCAAAAGTACATAAAAGATGAAAATCAACACACCAGCTTTCTCCTCAGTAACAGGAGCACTTGGAGAAAAATGTGTGGCTACAACTTAGATCTAACGACTATGTGCCAATTTTACTCCCTGGAAAGGTGCATGCATGAAAATTTGGTTAGAAGTTGCCCCCAACCTCCCACCCCCCTTTCCCTTATAGACAAGGAATTAAGGTTTTTGCAACTAAATATCAGGAAACAGGTCATTGAAGTGCTTTATTCTGGAACTTACACAAACATTGCTTATTACTGGTTTAGCTTTCCATATAATTTCAGATTTCTTCAAACCAAATGCATGAGACATGCCTTAAAGCCCTGAATTGCTACTTGCTAGGTGTAAAAGGACGCACTCAAGCATTTCCTTCACAGAGATGCTGGAAGGATAATACTACAAATGATTGAAAGGTGTTCAGAGGCTGTGGGTATAGATGTTGCAGAGTATGAGGAAATACAAAAATAACTGACATGTGTCTTTATTGGGAAATTGCATATGTATGCATCAGACCAGGAGACTTGGAGAAAAGATATCTCTTATATTTTCCCAAGTCTGTCCTTGGTCTTCTAGGTGATGTTGGAAAAAACACTTTCCTTCTCAGCACATCCATCTCTCCAGCCACAGTTTGGGAACAATTCTACTGACCTTACTGAGGAGCTGAGGAGATTGGGAAAGCTGAATTCACACACAGGCAGAATGCTTCATGATTTGCATCACAGATCATGGGTTAAAATTAACAGTGTCATTGTTCTAGTGCAACCCCAATGCAGCTGATTTTGAGCCTCTCATATTTCACTGTTAAAGCAAAGAAAGCAAAAGTCAGTCTTGCTTTGACCAGCCTTGAGCAAACTCCCTGCGCTTTCTGGTGTACACACCTTGGAAAAGGATGGCATGGCACACTGTAGCCCTTGTGTCAAGGACAACCACATAACACAAGGTTGCCTCTGCAACAGTGACAAGTCATACCACCTCTTGCATGAAGCACCATCCCTGCTCAGTGAGCTCTACAAAACAAACTACAAACAAAAACAGAGGCAACAAGCCTCTGTTATACCTCAGTGCCTATGATCTGGCTTGGAGAGCCTGGCGGGACAGCAGACACCTCATGGCAGTTTGTCATTCAGTGTTGCAGATCAGGGACCTGTGTTCCCTTTCCTATAGAAAGCCTCTGACAGTAATTTTCCAAGCTTTAGTGTATTCTTTATCTGAGGAAGATCCATAATCTGAAGTTGGAGAGGTTCTCTTGCACGGCAGGAACTGGTCAGTGCCCTGCTGCTTCCCAGTGACAGGGATTTTGCTCCTTGTCCTGTTTTGCATGGCCTCAGCATTTATAGTCTGTAGCCTCCTATACACCCTGCTCTTTACAGTGCCACCATGAAAATGTCTGTATAAATGTGAATTTCAATAGCCATTATACTCCCAGCAGCAGCAATCGCATTCAGTACCTCACAGTCTGCTAATCCGTCATAGTCATGAGGTTACTTATCTCCTGCTCTTTTCAAATACCTCGGCAGTGGATACAAAAGGGGAATGGCAGAAATTATTCTTCTCTGGAGTCTGAGAGGGTTTTTTTTCCTCTTTTCTCTCTCTCTCTTTTTTTTTTTTTTTTTACCAAGCATCACATTCAAAATCCAATGGCAAAGTTTTCAAGAGAGATAAAAGTTGAAAATCTCCCAAATTTCTGCTACTGTAAATCTCTCAGCCCACAAGGGCAGCAAGCTGCAGGTTCCAGACTGCTTAGCTAATTAAAGCACTGTGATCTGAGAGCTTTGAATGATTAAGTTCAGATCTTCCTTGGGGTAATTTTTAGCTCCACTACCTATTTGCTGATGAATCCTCAGCTGCAGCCTAAAGGTGCTGAGCTACAAAAGGATGTTTGAAGAGGGGTGCTTGTAGTCATGGACTTAGACATTGTTGAAAGGCAAAGAGAGATGTGGCTCCACAGAGACTTCTAGTGAGGATAATGAGAGCTAAAAATGTGCAAAGAAAATAAATTATCATTTGTATTGTATTTAGAATGCTGTTGCTATGCCTCTTATGGTGAAGAATTTGGGCTGCTGATTCACTTAATGTCTACCACTGCTGATGTCCAAAGTGGAAGCCATTTCATCAACTAAAAACTCTCCCTAAGAGCCAGTCCTCATTCTTTTTTATGTCCCCAGGTGGAATGCCACAGAAAAATAGAACACTGGGAGATCTCACTGTTGTGGCCAGCTGTGACTAAAACAAGGCCACCAAAAAAAAAGCATTGAGGCACTAGCTCCATGATTAACCAGCTAGATTGGACACCCTGTTTAATAGAAACTGAGGAAAATTCTCTAATGTGGGATGAAGTGTCTCAGATTAGATCAGAGATCTGCCAGGTGGAGTTGGGTTTACAAAAGCAAAGGAAGGTAACTGGACTTGCACTTCCAAGCACGCCTGCAAAGAGCTGGGTCCTGCAAATGAAGAATAAGAGAGCCAACTAAGCTAGGACATAGAGTATAGCAGATGTAAAGGAATGAGGAGCATGCTGAAAGTGCCTAGCAAAGAGCCTCAAAAGATGGGGATGATCTGGTTCTCATGAGGAGATGGTAACAATACAACTTTATTTTCTGCTTATAGAAATTAAGAAACTTAACAGTTCTTTCAGTTCAACTTTAATAATTTGGTAAACAAGAGACCCTTAGTCAATGCGCAATAATGAAATCTTTGTATTTGTTGTCCATCACTCAGGCTTTGGAACAAAGGGATAGAACAGGATTTTCTTCTATCCTGCTACCCAGGGTCCCAGAAAATTCAGTAAAAGACAATGTTGAGCTCTTTGGAAGGTATCTTTATTTCCTACTGGATTTCTCCATGCACAGTCATATATAAAAATAAACAAGACAAGGCAAAATAAAAGCAAAGAACAAGGCCTGACAATCTAAGATAAACTGTGCTCCTTTTGGTCTTGATCACCTGAACCCTGTGCTTTCATTCCCAGTCAGATTGGAGAGAGAAATAATTTAAGGATTTCAGAGAAAATAAGCCAAATGTGGTATACCTGAAAAAATATCTATCTCAAAAGCCATGGGCCAGGAGCAGAGAACTGAAGTTGAATTGAGATCTGGCTTTCTTCTCTTCCACTCTCCCCACTGAACTGAAAAGCTTCTTCCATCATTTGCTTGTAGAAAGGCTTCAGGCACCTGTATTTTTTTTGTGCCAGCATCACTGTAATTACATGAGCAACCGCCGGTATAGTAAAGGAGTCTTTTTCTTCTGTAAGTCTGCCTGTTTGTCCAGCCTGGAAGGAATATATTTTTGGTATCTTTCCTTGTACATCCTCATGCACAGCCCACTGCAGCTTGGCTGCTGGTAGCTTTTCCTGCCTCACAGGGGTAGATATCCAGGAGGAAGAAAGTAAATGAGAGAGTGCCCAAGGTGCTTCCCAACATGATTAGGTTTGCCTTCTGAATTATTACTGCCACAAGCTACTGAACATTTCTCCCCCAGCTTCCTTTCACAAGGACAGAAAGGTCTCTTGGTTTAACAAGATTTTCCACATGCCTGTTGTCGTGGGTACAGGCAATGCAAGCCAGAAATGAGAAATATTTTCATTGTTTGAGGCAGCTGCATAAAAGTAATTTAAAAAAAAAAAGGAAAAAAAAGAAAAGCTGTTATCAAACTCAGGAAATGCAATGAATGAGCTCAGATTTACATTAAAACTCAAAGGCAAAGAAATTTGAGGTGATCTTTTGCAGTGTGATTCCTTGACATCTTCTGGATGTTCAAGCATGTGAAAAAAGAGGTTCAGTCGCCTAATAAATTTTTAAAAGGTTTAATATAAACAAAAAGACAATTAGGAGACAAAGATAATAAAGCAAAGGGTTAAAACTGCCGAGTGTTTGGCTCTCTGCCAAGGGCACCCCTAGTGTCTTTGGAACACTCCTTTTATCCCATTCTGCTGTAGGGGTTTAACGCATATTCAAACTTTTCCAAGAACTAGTTTGTGTAGCCACTCCCCAGGTCTGTCTTTTTAGAGCACGCACATTTGGTTTTAATTTCTCTTTTATGATCTTTTTATTTCGGCTGGGGTTCCTTCTCCTACAGGCAGTCAGCATTGATAGCAGCCTGGACCCCATCATCTGTTCACTATCTTACTTTGTACAGACAGGACATAGCCCTAATGTTCAAAATTCTTCTTGACCTACACCTAAAACCTGTTAGCTGCTAGCAGAAGAAAAAAGAAAAAGACATAGCAAAAGCATATAACATATAACATATAACATTCATCTTAATACTTGCAAAAAGCCGATATCACAATACAGATGTATAACAAAGTGCATGAATACAATTTTGTGGTATATGTGTGTGAGTATGTATATATGGTATAAGTGTGCATTTACATGCTGATTATTTATGTGAACTCTGGCATGGGTGTGTGTATTTAGATTCAGGGCTTATTCTTTGAGCTGGGGTTGTTTAGCCTGGAGAGAAGGAGGCTCAGGGGTGACCTTACTGCTTTTACTATGACAGGAGGCTGTAGAAAGGAGGGCGTCAGCCTCTTCTCTCAGATAACAAGTGACAGGATGAGAGAAAATGGCCTGTTGTTGCACTAGGGAAGGTTTAGATTGGATATAAAAAAATTTCTTCGCTGAACAGGTTACCAAGCTTTGGAACAGGCTCTCCAGGGATGTGTTGGAGTCACCATCCCTGGAAGTATTTAAAAGTCATGTAGATATGGCACTCAGGGACATGGCTTAGTAGTGCATTTGGCAGTGCTGGGTAAATGGCTAGACTCAATGATCTTAAAGCTCTTTTTCCATCTAAATGATTCTATGATTTTATGATTCTAAACCTATTTTCTGATGTTTACTTAAGCCAATAATAACCCAGTTGTACTTACAGCACTTTGCAGCCAGAACACTTGGGGCACTGCAGAACAACAATAGAAATGCTTCAGAATGCAATACAAACGCAGTATTAAAAACATCTTATAATTCAAATAAAGCATGCTGAGTTCCTCAGAGGCAAAGCCATGGAAATGTCAGAAGGGAATAAATATGTGATTACAATGGTTTTGTTTCAAAGCACAATGTGAGAAAACGTGATTTCTATGGATTTAGCAGAGGAGTGATGGTGGGGTGAGTTCCTTGTGCCAGAGCCTTCTCTGACAAAGACTGACAGTAAAAGTTGACACATGGTCAAATAAAGCTTGAAGGAAGCAAGCCCGGGTTATTGTAAGGATCAGCTCTGTAAAGGGCTTTCAATGACAGGTATCAGCATGTGACAATTGCTCTGCTTCAGAGAAAGTAGCCATAGTGCTGAACAAAGGGCATGTGAAATTTAATCTTTGCCATTTTCACCTGCTAGTAGATATTGAAGGAGTGACCTCCTAACCAGCGTGGGAGCCATGTGAAGAAACAAGGAATGACACTGTGATCCCAGAGGTGAGGGCTGCTAAGTAAACTGCAAAACCTGTTGTTCATACCCATGGTCCATCCCAGGTACAAAATAAAATCCTCTACCCTCCTATTTTATTACTCTGGGCCCTTACCTTGTCAGAGGTTTACCCAGAGAAACACAGGTCAGCCCACTGGGAGCACCAGCTTCCCTGCTCAGCCCTCAAGACCTGGCAAATGCCACTCGAGCAGTTCTTATTTTTCCCATGCAATATCTCTGAGCACAGCATTGAGATATAAAGGCAGCAGAAGTCTTGCAAACAAGAACCTCATGATTTGTTGAGACCCTTCTCCAAGGCTAGTGCAACAGGAGCTGCATCTGGCTATAAGAGCCTGCCTCCAAGCCCACTGAAAGCTAAATAAGCCCATGTTTGTTTGTCGTGCAGCAAGCAGAGCTCTAAGCTGGATGCTTCCCAGTGCTTTCCCCATGTAAATCAGGGAGTTCCTGCTCAGATGCCAAATGTTAGAGCTGCTTTGAGTGCTTGACATTGATTTCAATGGAATACAATTGCTGAAGCTTGATTCTCACTGAACAAAATGAAAGACCTGAAACAAAGTTGTGCCTGGTAGAGCAGAGTTTGGTGCAGAAAGAGAAAGGAGGAACACCGCTCTCTGGCTTTTCAGCTCTTTGGAATAGGCATTTTTCACACACAGACTCCTGTAGTATTCCAGGAAAAATGCCAGGAAGCTCTCAAAGGAGCTTAGGGTCAGGGCTGAGCCCTGCTGGGGATGTAAATAGTGAACTAGAAATAGTGCTGGGAGGCAAGAGTACTAAAAAGGCAAAAGTGGTAACCAGGAAAGTACCAACACTGCAGTGGAGCGTGGGTGTTCAGCATCAGCTGGCTCAAGGAGGTGCCAGGAGACCATTGATCATGTTGGCTGTCTCACTATCATTGCAGCAAAAGATCCCTCTTTCTGACCATTTTCAAAAGAATCATCTTTCTGACTGTCTGACAACTCTGCTAAAGGTGCACCCTGTGAGAGACCTGAAGTAGTGTAAAAATAAACCCTGTACTTTAATATAATCCTGCTGACATAAACAATCACAAATTTCATGTGCCTATTCAATCACAAATGTGACATCCATATTTTCACTCTAATTTAAAGAACATGGAATGATCTTGACTGAAACTTTAATTTAATATAATCAGGAAGGGAAAGAGCCTTCAGTGTATAGACAAAATTACTTGTTCACTTTATCGGAATAGAATAGAATACAAATTAGTTACCAGTATTTGTACAGCACTTAGACAATGAGTGTTTGGGCTCTTGGAGTCTCCTCTCAAGAAAAGGACACAAAAGACACTGTTCTCACCATCTTTGTGTTCCCTCCAGTAGCTTTCCCTGTGTGATGGGTAGAAAGGGGGTCTGGCTGGCATGGGGCCATTTACAATGGCAGTACCTCCAAATGTCTAATTGTTACCTGACATCTAGGGTGCTATGTATCTCAGGTGCAGTGCTCAGTTTGCACCCCCAATGAAGTCATTGGGGGCTGAGAGAATGAGAACTTCAAGTAATATTGAATCAAGAACCAGAATAGTTTAAAATTTATACTATCAGACTCACTACTGATATTCTTAGCTGGAAAGGTTCCTTTGGCAATAAATCCAGTATTTCTGCAAAACTCGGAGGCAGAGATTTCAAGCTGACCCATCAAAGTCTAAATTTATTAAGCGGGACCATGTATGAACAGACATAGCAGCTCTGTCATTGCAAGGTTAAATGTTTGAAATCTAATATACAAAAGAAGGTGAAACACCAGGGCATATTGGGCCAAGTGGTATCATTAACCCCCAAAGGAGGACTGAATTCCACACGTCTAGAATCTCTTAAGTGCTACCTTCCTCTCTCGAGACCTCCCATTATGCTGCCTCATGTATTATTAGTGACATTAGACCCGTATCTATGGCCTCTCCCTGTCACAGTCCCTACACATTACACATTGACATTGTCCTTTCCTCCTTCATAAGGAATGACATTTTTGACATCACCCTGTGAGCAAAGAGTAAAGAAACAAGCAGCAAGCAGGATGAAAATGCACAGATCCACCTAATTAGTGATCTGAGTTTTGCAGGCAGGTGTTGTAGGTTTCTTCTTCAAACAGAAGGAAAAAGGATACATGGAAGAAAGAGTCTCTTCCAGTCCAGGGCACCTGGTGAGAAAGCAAGAGTGAACTTCCAAAGTTCATTTCATTCTTTTAGGGCACAGTTACACTTTTGGGTGTTTGAATTAAAAAACCTCCTGGGGCTTCCTTGTTCATTTTGAGAAATTCCTTTCTTATGTGAAACACTTCCCTTGGACATATGGGCATGAGGAAGTGTAGAAAATGCGCAGCCTGGGAGGAAAGTCTGGAAAGGCTGGCTATTCTAAGCATAGGTTTGAAGATGCTGAAAGAGACACTGAGGCCACTTCTGCCTTCCTGTCCTATTATTTTCCTCTTACCCCTTCAGTTTTGCCTGAAAAGAACTTGAGGATAATAATCAGCAGTAACACAAATAGCAGAAAATGAAAGATAGCTAGAAATTAATAAAGGAGATGCTTTTCTGGGATTGTGCTGGGGTCCATAATAGTGTTGGAAGGTACAGAAAAACTTGACTGCCACAATGCACTGATCTCTCTATTCAGTTTCTCACTTTAGTTTTCCTTGGTGCCAGCACTATATCTATACAGCAGTGTTATATGTAAAAGAAAAAAACAAAGCATTTAGTGCTGCCCAATTTTCTGAGGTTCTAGCTCAGTTTTAAATCAGTCTTTACTCAAGTTCCTTCCGGAGAAAGAGCTGAATGATGATTAAATAATGAGCATGTAAAAATAAATGGATAAACAGAATATGAAATGTTTCTCCTGGAATTTTGTTCATTCTTCAGCCATTACCCTCTATTTATGTACAAACAGGTGAAAGGATGGGTTCAAATGTGTTCCAGCCTAGAAAAAGTAAAACTGATGGAGACTAGAGATGCCAGAGCAAATGAGATCTCTGAGGACTCAGAAATAAACTCTCTGACATATCCACTCAATATTTGTTGAAATGAGCTCAGGAAATTAAAGACTAGCTGCAGAGGAAAGCAGATCCAAGCTGAACTCTGCAGAAGTGTTTTCCTGGATGCCTAAGATCTAGGTCAAAAGAGATGTAATTGTCCAAGAGATGAAATATGTTATAATGACCTCTTCCAGAAGCAGTGTTTTGGAGTGCTCTGGCTTAAAAATGTTTATTCTCACAGTTATACCACTGCAGTGTTAACATCTGTAGAGCTGGCTTAGTAGCACAGCTGTACCTGTGTTGCAGTCAGCAACCTCAGGATCTCGTCCAGGGAAGCAGCAGGATTCTGGGGACCAGCATCAAACACCAACGAGCCGGGCTCCCGGTTCATGAAACCATTTATTCAGCATGAGAACAAAGTCAGGTCCAGAACAGAGAGCCCTGAACAGGGGCACAGCAGGGGTTTTTGAGGGACAGAACCGAGGGTTTACACCTTTGAGGGTGGAGTTCAGGGTCAGGGACCAGTAGAAACACACCAAGGGAGAACCTCCTAGGGACACAAACCCAATCAGAACACCTGGGCCGCCCTTCACAAGGGGTTTGGGGTGGGACAATGTAACTCTTTGTCTCCCCTGAGGCCGCTGCCACATACCTGGAAATGTACATTCCCATGGACAAAGTGGACTTTTGACCCTATGAGTCAGTGAATAACAATTAGGACAGCTTCTTTTCCTTGTGACATTAAATCTGGAATGAATCCATGGAATTCATTGAAATTTCAGCAGTTTTATAGTATAGATTATTTTAACTTATTTAGTTGTGATGTTGTAGACTTATATTGATAAAATATATCTTGTGTCCATTTCATTTGGAGAGAAGATGACTAGAGCCAGCACTTGTCATCACCTCCTCAGACTCCCCATAAAAGTTCCAGAACAGGCATGACTTGACCAGGTTAAGCAAACCTGTATTGTCATACTAAATAATGCCTTCCCACACCAAGCCATATTGATGGTACCACTGCAATAATATCTTACATTTCTGTAGTACCTTTCATTCCAAAGGAATCAGTGAGGGAACCTGTTTACAGGCTTTGGTGGAATGCTTTGACTTTGTTGTGTATGAGCTTATTAATTAAAGGTATTTTCATAACCAGCACTTGCAGCCCATTCTGCTCCACTGCTGCAAACTCCTTTGCTGGAGCCTACACAGCCCAGCCTGAAACTCTGGAAGGCCACAACACTCACTGACCATCAGTCCAACTGAAGCTGTGAATGAATGTGAATAGCTGCCAGAGAAGAGCCACACTTTGCAGGTAAAACTCAGCAAAATCTCACTGCCCTATACAGTAAGGCATGTAAATCTTAAAACAATGGATAAGCAATAGCCTGACTTATCAAATATAAAACTGAATGAAGCATGTGCAGAGACTTATCAGTCTTAAGAGAGAATCCAGGTCAGATGGCATCAAAGCAAAAGTTGAGCACTTTTGTCATGTTGCATTCTCAGGTTATGCCATGAATATCTAACACAGAGAGGAAAATCTCTACCTCCACTTTTGGTAATAGCTCTCATGACACTGAAGGTAGAGTATCATTTAAGTGAATTTGATAACTAACTCTGGAAATAAGGGAATTAGAGGCATCAGTAAATATTTTTACCTCAGAACTTAAGCAAACAGAACCAAATTGCTGTCTGGTGTGATCAAATTGAATTCTGTGGATTTACAGCCACAGATGAACTTTAGCCAATAAAGAGAAGAATGTAAATGCTGTATTCTGATACTTATGACATCATAAAACTAATACAGCTATGTAATGAAGATGTCCTGGTTTAGGGAAAATTTGGGAGAAAACCTCCAATGCCCCCCCCCCCCCGGGAAGGAAACCCACGTGGCCCCTTTCTCCCACCCCCCCAACTGGTTCGGGAAGAGATTTCTCTGAGAGAAGTGGAAAAAACCTGTTTATTTAAAAGGCACAGCACTACCCAGCACAAGAATGAACAATATCAAATTACAAAACCTCTCGCTGCTCTGAAGAGATGACAAAATTCAAAGGGTCTTTGTCTTGTGGGTGTTTGCTCCGTTTTCAATCCCTCTGGCACTGGGAAATGCCGCTGCCCAGGCTGGACTCCCGGTAGTCCACGGGTGCAAGCTCCAGGTGTTCCCCCGAGTCCCCAGACCAGAGCAGGTTCGATCCGTTCAAGGAAAAGGGAAAGAATACAGTCCAGGAAGACTTCTCTGCTTTGGCTAGCTGGAAAGCCAAGGCGATCTGTCCTTTGTTGTCTGTCTGTGCTGTAGTCAAAACCCCGTCCCGGGATGAGGGGGAGCAAGTACAGCCTCTGATAACAGACTCAGTGCTTCTTTTCCACTCACTTTTACTCTTAGAAGAAGTTTTAAGGATACAAAACCTATTTCTGGGCTAGGTGGACGAATGGGGATACAATTTAACATCACACTCACCCCAGGACAGAAGAGAAGATTTCTAAGCACATTTGTCTAATTTAACTCTCACTTAAAACTGGAAGTAATTAAATACATTTCATGAAATTAGAGAAAGCAGAAAGGAATACTGAAAATTGTCACTTCATCCGTGAGAATGAGATGTATTTTGTTATTTCCTGCTGTTTATCTTTAGCTCTGCAAGCAGGACTTCATATTTATGTTCAGCTATCAGCTGCCAACCTAGAGCGTATTGGAAGATGCATGTCATTTCCAGAAGTATCTTAATAAACACCACCAGTGGAGAGGCATTTCACACTTGGCAGTTCATCTGTCAGAACAAGACACAACTTCAAATTATTTCCATGCCCATTCTGCAAGTGTTTATGGAAGACAACTAACACCCAGAGGATAATACTTAGGGAAGACACAAGTTACAGAGGACTTGTTTCATTAGGAGAGAGCACAGCTCAGCAAGCTCAGTGGTGACACTAGTCTTACCATTGATACGCTACACCAAGGTCATCAGGCCAGTGGAAGAAAATGGAAATTTCCTTGCAGTGAAGACGTCAGTGCTACTATGGCTCTGAGATGCCACTGCCAAACCTCTCTCAACTACATCATTGTGGACAGAGCATCTGCAGGGGGAGACAGGGCCCAGACAAGTGCTTGCATCACACAGAAAAGTTAAGAGAGCACCCTTTAGCCTCCATAGGAGATTGCCTTTTTAGCAGTGTCAGTTGTAGTCTGTTTCCCTAAGAAATTATGGAAGTTGCTGAAGTTACTCTAGCTTAAGAATACGGCCATAAAGTTCATACATTAATCAAGCGGGTAAAAGTGGTAGCACTCATCTGAGTACTACCCATGTCCCTCTGAACTGTGCTTCCACTGCCTTGTTTATCTGGCAATGTTCCTCTCTCCCTAGTTTCCCATCTCTTTATCACTTTCCTCCAATTCTTGGATAACTGGGAGAATGAGATAATAGCAAACAGAGAAAACAGGATGCCTGACTCACAAGCAGGCAGCAGAAACTGAAATAAGTATGGGTGTCTTGCATTCCCTCCCCAATGGAGAGGCAAAGGCACAAAGAAAGACATGCATCCACAGAATCTCAGAAAAGGTGTGCATATGAGCAGTGCATCTAAGGAAATGCATGGCTGAGACTGTGTCCCCACAGCACCATGAGGGTAGGTCTTGAGAAACAGGAATTCTGCAGTTCTGGACACATATCCCAGAGGTTTTTTTCATTTTTTTGCTTGTCACCATGGATATCACTACATCATTACACTGCAAGTTCACCACTCCCAGCTACCGCCAGCTGGTAAATAACGAGTTTGGTGACACACACCCACACCCACACACATGCATACACACACATGCAGTCACACACACTCTCTCAGAGTATGTAGCTCTTCTCTCTCCCAACAACACTTTGACAACAAGGGTGTTGTCAAAAGTGACTTTTTCCTGTTTTAAGAAAATCAATCAGCTTCCCCTAGCTCATGAAACATTCTTTCTGTTCTTCTTAAGAAGAACTTCTGTAAGAACCACTTCTATAAGAACCACTCCCTTCTATGAAGAATTAACATGGAATGCAAATGAAATATGTATTTGAAAGTCTGACGAAGGCATGACAAAGCTGGAGGCTACTGAGCAATATCTGCCCCTGTGAAGTGTAAACCCACTGTATTTTTTTGCCCCATAGCTTAACCTAGTTCTGAGCCTCGCTGGCTGGTAGAAAAGTGAAGCACAGGGTCTTTGGACATGGCAAGATCAGAAAATTTCAGAAAGTTATATCTCAAAGGTGTGGGTAGTTTTACTCTTCTTTAAGCCCAGATACTAACTATGCTAAAATGCAAGTTTATTAGGCAGCCTGGCAAGATTTCAGTGGTTTTATTAAAAGAGCATTTTGTTACGTTTATTAGATTTGTCATAAAGGCTTTTTAAGATGTTTATGAGATAGCATATAAATTTATTAAACTGTAACATTTTTGTCAAAAATAGCATTTGCTAGAAATCAAATAATGGAAGTAGTAAAACCTCCCATCAGAAAAATCCAGGCAGAATTTTCCATCAGGCAAGGTACAGACTCTTCCACAGAACAATCTGTGAAATACTGTCAATAAAATTCATGCTGTAAAACAGTGGAAAAGATGCTGGGTGCATGCAGGAAGGCTGCAATGCTCCCACCTGGGTACAGATGTGGCCAATCTGTCTGATGTCCTTGCCTGACTACAAGTGAGGGGCCTGCTGGTTTTGTTGTCCCAGCTTTTGCAGAAGGAATGAGCAAGCTTCTGGCCTGTGTTTGGCTTTGTGTTGTGTACTGCTGCCCATAATAATCTCTTGTCCCTCTGCTTTCCAGAACACGGCTGGCTGGGACTGACATAGTGCACAGCAATGAGTCACAAGCACATCCTCCACCAGCTCTCTGCTCTGTCTCCAATCAAAAGCCTCTTCTGCAGGGCTGTTCTTTCTCTTTGTTGCTGTTGTTGTTTTTGATTTACTGCTGTTCATTTCTCTCTCCCTCCTACACCTCCTTCAAGTAAAAACCTCTCTTGTATTTCTGCTCAGAGAGCTCCCTTCTTCTTCAAATTTTTTCTTTTTTTCATCCTCCACAATACTATCAAGATGCTGTGAAACACTTGACCTCTTCCCTTTTCTTTCTAACTTAGGAGGTAAATTTTGTACTCCACAATTGATACTCTCCCCTTTCTTGGAGACTATGCTATGACAGAAGGACAGGCAGACAAACAGATTAAACCATTACTGTGGCAGCTGGGATCTTGATAACAGCCATGACAATGTTTCCAATGTTTCCAAAATGAAAATGAGGATTTTGGAATGCCATTCCCAAGTTTCTCTTCCCAGGCAGGGGAAGATGTAGCAACAATAAAATGTTTCCCATGCTGTTATAAGGGATTTTTTTTTAAACTTGGGAGGTTAATTAAAGTTGTTATTGTTAGAGAGGTAATTGATATGTTTAATTATGTTGTAAGAGTGTTAAGATAATTGTTGAGTGTATTTTAGAATGTTCGGGGTTGGTATTGGATTGGGGGTTGGGCGGATAAAATGGGGATTGGTAAGAGATATAAGAGGGCTTATGGGGACATGGAATGGAACATTCAAGAACATGATGTCATCAGCAGAGTGAGTAAGGATTGGAAGAAATATCCACCAATCATTCGACGCCCTGGGAAAATGATTGGACCAGGATGAACGTAGCTATGGACCAACCAGAGCCCAAGAAAGCAGCCAATCCTAAGACGGATCCAAAACAGACCAATCCAAGCCTAAGGGAGGGTATAAAACAGGGTGTTACACGTTAGCGGGGGCCTTTTTTTTCCCTTTCTTTTCTTGTGGGTTTTATTTCTGTACTGTTCGTGAGTTTTTCTTTGATACATTGTTGCTGTCCCGGTCTGTAGCGTGTAGTACATGGGGCTAGCCTGTGTCTGCCTTCGGTTGCAGCTCAGTATTAATAAACAGGCCAGGCTTTAATTACACCAAAAAGTCTCGAGCCTCGTTTATAACACATGCTGCTTCCATTTTGCTGAGGAACCCTAAAAAGTTGGAAAGATGGTGGGGATGAGAGGCACTGGGAGGTTAGGCAGGAGAAATCCATGCACTAAGGAGCTGAAAGAGTAAGGATGGGGAAAGAATTAAATCAGCCCTGTCTTTGTGTCAAGGTGCACTGTTCTTATGCTTGAGAAGTTCATCCTGCCATGAATCAGAGAATCATAGCATTTCTGATCTTGGAAAAGACCTTCAAGAGTCCAACTGTTAACCTAGCACTGCCAAATCCACCGCTAAACCACATCCCTATTTCTGCTCTTACATTTACAGCTTGCTCCATGATGTATCAAAATGAAACAGACCTAATACTAAAAGAAACAGCCCTAATACTCATACAGACTTAATATCATTAACCACTGCTAGAATACTGGAAGAAATAAAAAACTAAATGCATGAAAACTTGCAATTTCCAGCTGGTACTTTTTGCACTGTTTTTATGTATTCTAAGGTACCCAGTGAAAGTGATGTAAATGTACTTCTCCTAGAATGACTACTGTCTTTCAAACAGTCGCTTTTCAAAACATACATGATATTTTGGTATTGGAAAAGCAAAAAGAGTATTGCAACCAAGGTATTTCAATTTCAAAAGTTTTTTATTAAATAAGGTGCTGAAGGGCAGAGAAGGGAGCTATTTGAAAGCAGGGCACAGACAAAGGAGATGTGATCTTTTTGTGTAACCAAAGAGTCATCTCAGGTCATCACTTCACCAACAACCCTTCTGGACCTGCTTTGTCTTGCACTCTTGGTGAGGAGGTGCAGCACTGCCTTGCCCACTGTTCTCCCTCATTCCAGTAGGGGACATATTGAAAGCACAATGCCAAGTTGAGTCCTGCAATAATCTTACTAGACCTAAACTCTGATGATGCCAAGAGTGTGACTGTGACAGTGACCAGCTCAGGGGTATTTAATCTCCCATTGCCACACATCTTGTTTTGGGAAATATACCTTATAAAATGCCATGGGAGCTGAAAGCTGACAGTGTCCATCAAATAGCAAAGTGCCTTGTTTATTGCCCAAGCTCTCCCTAGCTGCAGTAGACTTGAATGTCCCTATTAAGTATTTATCCATCTGAAAGTGCTGCACTGTCATTAGTTTGACTGAGGTGCAGGCATGTGCCACAGTGATTGGCCTGATAGGTATGAAAATGCAAAAGGCTGGGAGAATGGGGATGGTAGGTAAGAGACTGTGTGCAATTTCTATGCAAATTTTAGAGGAATGATCATCACCAAAAAGAACTTCCTTGGATGAATGCTTCTTTCAGCAGACTTAGTATCCACAACCCAAACAGATTGAAGAAACTGCCTAATTCTTTTGGCCTAAAATGACATCCATTGCATGGTTTGCAGAACCTATTTGTGTGCCTTCCCTTACCCCTCTCTCTATAACCCCAAGACACACCTGAACATGAAGTCTACCACCACCATCTTGAGCACTCTTTTACTGTAACTGTACAGCAAGTTTATCCTGTATTTAAGGAGCATCCTTGTCTGCATCTGTCCAGGGTTTTTGTTTGTTTTTCCACAGGGAAAAGGTCCTAGGTTTTCAGGAATTTTACATTCTTGTAGCCCTGACTAAGTTAGGATAAGACTCTTCTCTCCCACCAGCACAGGTCACAGCACACAATCTTCTGCACCAAACGTCAGACACAAAGCCTTGAGGAAGAAGTTGGTACATGAAACATTGACAGACTCATAGTTTTTTCTCCCATTTTTGCCAGTTTTATTCCATCCTTGTTGCAATGAGCTATATCCTAAGCACATCCTTCTCCACCATTTTAGTATATACTCCTATATCTCCAGATCACTCTCAGCATGTCTGATCAGCCTGCTTTTCCTGGATGTAGGATCACCTATGAATCCTGGATGACTCCTCATTTTCTGGGCAAGGAGATTGTGAGGTGTGAAACAGTGCATGAGATTGTGAGTATGTATTCACAGACTACTTGTGGGGTACATGTACCATTAGCTGAATCCCATTAGCTTGGCCCTATATCCAGTGAGAGCCTACAGGTAAGCAGATGAAACCACCCCAGCATGAAGAAGTATCGTATGGGATATCAGCAAGAAACCAGGTAGTAAAGTTCAAAGTATAGATGTGTCCACACAAAACTTAACACACCATAGCTCATGCAAAGATTTTTGCACAAGCCACTTTTTAGATAAATCCACTGTATCAAAAGTGAACATTGACTTGCTGTAGTTCACTGTGTGAATTCAAAGTGTTTCAAGTTTGTAAGGAGAGGGTAGTACAAAAGCACAAATAGAACAAGCCAGCCATTAGGTAGCATTTATCATGTGGCTGTGAATAACTGAGGAAAGTGTGTGAGCAGCACATACAAGAGCCACAAAAGAAAGGAGGATCAGAGGGAATGTTAAGAGTTTCTTCCTCTTTAGAATTTATTTAACCCACTGACTGCTCATTTGTTTAAGTAAAAATAAAATATTACTGAAAGACCTCCATGGTTCTTGGATGATACATCAAGGATACCTTAATTCAGCACTTTGGGCTGGTACCCTTTGGACTGAACATTGCCTTGGCATAATCCCAATGCCTTTTACCAAGATGCTCCCCATTACAATAGAGCTGACTTTTCCCTCTCTTCCTGGGGCTCTCAGTAGTTATGAAAGGAATATATGAAACAGAAATTAAATAGAAAGAACAATATGACTGCAGCTTCATGAATTTTACTCCAGTCCAAATGAATTTGGAAAGATTTCTAGGTAAGCTTTTAAAGTCAGGAAATATTAAGACATCAGGTTTTTTTAAGTCTATCAACACTGACACTGATTTAGTATTTTCTTTATCACTTTAAACACCAGGATTCATAGACAATCTGTCAGACTTTCAGAGGAGACTGTCCAAGCACCTTGAGGTCACAAAGGTCTTGGAAACCAAATGTCCTTAATATCTACATGCTGCTGTCAAGTCAGAAGAGTTTCTTGTCCACTGAAAACCTCAATTTGCTTCTGGTAACCTGATATGGGTTACTTGAACAAAGACACTTTGCTTCATACATAGAGGTGGCTATTGCCAGTCCTGAGATCTTTCAAGGTTTGGAGCATTGCTTACTGTGGGAACAACTTTACTGCACTGTGCTTTAGGGCCTTTGGAAAAGAACAGAGGTGGAAAAAAAGGCATGGCTCTGAGGTGCTCCCCACTGCAGTTTGCATACCTTGTGATGGAATAGCAGTGGGTATCTGTCAGCTGAGTCCCACTTTCCATTTCCTTCCATCTGTGCTGCCCCAGATAGGTTTGCATCTTTTCCCTGAGTCTGTGGAGTCCTCTGCCTGCACATCACAAAGCCTTGTAAGATAAGCAGAAGGGTATGTGAGAGACTGGATGGGTTCCAAATTACTCCCTGGGCAGCTCAATGCAAAGCAGATGAAGAGATGGCAGCATTCAAAACACCTGGACTCCCCCGAGCCAGGGGCTTGAGTTCCAGCAGGACCAATTCCACCAGCTATTCCTAGTTACTCAACTGCATTCCACATATTTTCCTGTCTCTAATGCTTTAGATAAGACATCACATCCTGAAGCTGTGCCTGCTTTGTATGCCTGCAACGTATTTTGTAGCACTCTTGGTGAAAGCTGGGTTTTCCCCAGTGATTCTGGGTAATGTTTATCCAAATATCTGAAGAATCCTAGACCTTCTGGGGACTAAATTTTCTGGGGAGGTATTCAATAGATAAGATATTCTGCTACATATATATAAATATTTATATCTTCTAGGACCAAATCTGGAGTCTCATCAAGTAAGTGGAAGAAAACACAAATATTTTGACAGTGCCACACTTTGGGATTAAAGGTGTCCTATAAATGTAAGTAACAGTATTTCTGCAAGTCACAAAACAGTCAGCTAGGAACAGATACAGGGTATTCTGCATGTTTGTCAAACAAAACATAACCACTATAGCAGAGTATTTCTTGTCTTTTGTTAGAACGAAGCAGAGAAACAGTATGAACAAATATAATTAAAAATACCTTCTGGATTACATGTACCCTGATTGCTCTTGTAAGCCAGATATCAAATTTTGCACTTTTTTCTAGGGGTTGATTTTTACTCTGATTTTACAGTCAGCATTACTTCAAGCTTATTACATTTGTAACACAATATAAAGACAACACTATTAATTTAATTTTATTTACATTTCAGAGTTATTCTGCTGGAATAAATTGAACACAATTCGATTGAAACTGTCCTGCAGGACTGACTTCAGACACATTCAGGAAGAGTGCTTTATAAATAATGGCAGCATTTAGTACACAAAAAACACTCTCTTGAACTGGAGGATTTGCAGGAATCATTACTCAAGGGGGGAAAAGCAACATTGCCAAGCATAGGGCTAAGCTGAACACGTCTCACTGCATCTGCCTTCAGAAGAGACCTTGGCTGGAGGGCCTGATGACCACATACATATAGCTCCTATGAAAAGCAGTTCCTAACTTGGGTATTTCATTGGCACAAAAGCATCAGTACTCTGTTAAACTCATCAAGTGATGGGAAAGGAATGAGGAAGATCAATGTTTGTTTTGTAGTAGCCCATCCCAGTCAACGATTGGGAAGCTATTGTGGAGACACTTTGCAGAACCAAATAGACTATCCCTGCCTTCCAGGAGTATGTAAAGGGCACCAGGTGCATCTGGGCACACAGGGCTCAGGTTGTTTAGTTTGAGTCCTGTCTGTCCGTGTGATGGAGAGTGGCCATGTCGCTGGCAAGCTTTTCATAGGCAACACAATGTTATAAATGCAATGGCAAAATAAGGTCAATAAAAAGCAATTTATTATAAAACAATTTAAGCACCTGCAACGAAAGAGAAAAACCACAATAAATAGGTCAGCGCAGTGCTGGGTGGACAGGGGTCTATACCCAAAGGTATAGGTGTTCCCAAATCCACACTGTATGGGCTGCAGTCCGGGGTTCTTATAGGGGTTTTGTGCCCTGAGACCAAAACTCCGAGCAGTCACTGTTCAACAAAGTGTCTTGATGGTTGGTTGAATGGATTTCCTGGAACCGGCGAACTGAATCAATAGACAGTGGGGCAGAGTCTCCTCATATGTAAAAAGGTCCTGGGTGTTCCTTGATTTCATCCTGGTTTGGGCCATCAGGACGGAGTGGTTGGCTCCAGGGTTGGAGCCGATGAATATCTCGGCTGGGCTTCTTTCTTTGTCTAGTTTGATTGCTCCCCAAGTGTAGCTTGTCAGGCGGGGTGTTCAGGTCCGGTGATGAGTATCTCGTCCGGGCTTGTTTCTTTTGTCCAGCCTGATGGCCCGTGTCCTGCTTATTCTTTTAGGTTGATGGGCGCCGGCTAGGATCGTTATCCCGGTGTTGGCTAGAATTGTTATCTCTAAAATGGATGTTTGCGGCTGGACCTAGGGAGGAGTCCTTGGCCACACTATATTTTATATTTTCTCATGTTGTTATAACTACAGATATATTTATTTAGGTCTTTACGAATTTTTATTCATAACTACATTTATTACAGTCCCCTGCCTAATACTTCATCACATTAAAAATTCGTATTATTTTATCCAATCCTACAGAGGGAGGAGTGTGAGATTAACCACATTCACCTTCCTCCCAGTCTGATAGCGAATTCCCACAATATTCTTGAGACAGGTTATGTTTATTTTCAAAATTTCTTAAGGCCTTAATTGCGTTTCTGTTCTCCTTTTCCTCCTCTAATTTCATCAGTTTAGAGAGAGGAGTGGGTCTCCCTTGTGCTTTCTCTGGATCAATTGGAAGGGTGGCAATCTGCATTCCTTGCACAACAGAGTGAATTAATCTGATGAAGCAAGGAATTAAACAGGGAAGAAAAATGATTCCGGCAATTGAACAGACTATGAAAAATACTAACTTTTTCCACCAAGCCCCTTGCCCAAATATTTGGTCCCACCAGGAGGCTTGTAGGATTGAATTCCACTTTTGAACTGGCACATGCGCTACCTTCTTTATTTCAGCAGCTAATCCTTTTATTGTTTTGCCATAACCGTCTATTTCCATGCAGCACTCGGATTCGTTGTATCTACCACACACCCCTCCCTCCTCAGCTAGCAAATAACCGAGAGCTAATCTGTTTTGGTATACAAAAGCTCTCATTTGTGAATGTTGTTTTGCTAGGAGTTCTAGGGCTTCTGAGGTGTGGTTGGAAACTGCTTCCACTACCGCTTGTAACCTGATAAGTCTGTTGAGGAGATAAATGGGGGTTCTGTAACCCCAACTGCCATCCCAAGTAGCGGGCCCATAATATTGAATAATTCTTTCGGCAGGCCATTCTTCCTCTTTCCATTTCTGGTTGCCTCCTGCCATTGGTAGTTCCCGTTTTAATTCCCTCCTTTGTCTATTTAGTGTTTCAAAGAGAGGGGCTCCCAATGATTTACTCTCTGTTCTGGGTAGGGTAAAGAAAAAGGGCTGAATTATTCCGAGTGTACACGATCCTTTCCATTTTCTAGGTAGCTCACTATATGCCTTTTTCCCACATATCCAATATATGCCATCAGGAGCTTCCCAACCCCTGTTCAATTTTGCCGGATCATCCCAGTATTCTTTTAGGCCTTCTAGTGCATGGAAGGGATTGGCCCCAGGGTTTTTGTACCAGCATAGCCCAAATATTTCCATCCATTCGCAGTTATTACCCCGGGTGCGACTCCAATAACCTGTGGGTGGTTCAGGTTGCCAAATTTTTGTTTTGCTGTCAGAATTCACCGTGAGTGTGTTTATACACTGAGTATAACCTACTAGATCGGTGAATTCTTTCCCTTCTCTGCTAATGCAAAAAGTCCCAATTATTCTTTGATCTATCATCCACCCCTCGGGTCTTCGTGTTGTTTTGGATAATTTTAAGCCTTTCCATTTTAAGAGTTGTTCTGGGGTGAGTCCTTCTCCCTTCCATGGCCACCTTTCAGCTGATTTCAAACCACCACATATCCAGCAATTCGATAGACCTAATTCTGTGGCAATCTCTTGCATTAGGTCTATGAATAGGTTCTGGTTGGGGTTTGGTAACCCCCAATTGCTGTATTGTTTTTCTAGTTGCTCATAATGTTCACTGAGAGAGTTAAGTCTCTCTTGTTCCAGCCTTCTTTTCCGATTTTCTATTTCTTGCCTCTTTAACTCTAAGGTTAACTGTTTTATTTTGCTTTCAGGATCTAACCCATCCTTATCTCTGGAAAAACAGAATACTTGGTCAAACTGTAAACATACCCGGTCATCATCACTTTTTAACAAATCTAAAATTATTGGTTCATTACTAAAGGAGGACTTTTCTTCGTGTTTTAAATTTTTACCTTCCCAATATAATTTTCCCCCTATAGTACACGTTTTCAAGTTTGCTTTATTGTAACATATAGGATTGATTTTGTAATATGCTACAAAGGTGAATTGTCTTTTTCCTCCGATCCATACGGTTTTATTACATTGACTACAAATTGAAATTGGAGGAATCCCTCCCACTTCTCTCTTGTACCTGAAGTGGGTAGTTTTGGTCTTTTGTCTTTTAGGAGTTTGAAACTGCCCGTCCTTAAAACTTGCCCCTGAGCGGTAACACCAGACCTCCCCCTTTAATTTACAGATATTATACTGAGTGCCGTTGGAAAAACACATCCCCTTTTGCAGTTCCGGAGGACAGTCAATCATTCGTCCGGTTTCTGTGGCAGTCCGACACTGCTCACACTTCCCCAGGGGACTCTCCCCCGGAGGTACCTCGGGACTCATTCCCTTGGCCAAGCACACGGCTAGGTTCAGGACTATCAGGATTCCCCACCATTGCATCCCTCTGCCTTGCCCTTCGCCCGTATAGGAACATACGGCGGGGATTACCATCTTCTCGGCAGCAGGGACTTTCTTCAGGGGCCCTTGTAGTCCTTAAGGCGTACCTTCTCTTGAAAGTAGCCCACCGAGATGATTTAATTGGGTCTGTCCTACACGGTACTTTAATTGTTTTTCGGCACTCAATTTCTAAAGCCTTGGCTTTAGAATCTAACTGGCTTCTTAACCTCTTTTGGAACAATAGGAACCACTCAGGAGAGTCTAGTTCCAAGGACCCCGCCCGGGTGGCAAGTGTTAAGAAACGGCTAGTCTCCTCCTGTTCTTTCTCTAGACACTTTGTGCACAATCCTTTAGGTTTGTACCCTCCTAAACAGTGGGCTACCCAAATCTGTTTACAATAAGCACACTCGAAGTGGATAAATGGAAAACAATCACAATCAGGATTAATACAACTTATCTGGTCGTCACTTGTCATTTGTGATGACGCCGGAGTTTATTTTCAGTTCTCCCGGAGGTGTGGTGACTTTTCACTCGGAGGAGTTGTAACCCGTTACTTTTTTCATGCGAGATGAGTGTGTCCAGCCCCTTTCTGCAGTCCGGACAGCTGTATCTGTGGTCAGGAGGACGAGAAACGGTCCTTCCCAGTGAGGGTTGAGGGGGAGTTCCTTCCAAGCTTTGATCAGGACTTTATCCCCAGGCTGTATTTGGTGTATGGCAAATCCCAGTGTTGTGCTTTGGGGAATCAGTCCTCTTTTCCACAGATCCTGTAAATTTTTGTTTATAGAAATGAGATATGGTTGTATCTGCACATCCTCCACCTGAGGGTGTGCTACCAGCATTCCATGTTTGTACGGCATCCCATACAACATTTCAAAGGGAGACAGACCTGTCTCAGAGTGCGGCATAGTTCTTATATTCAGTAGTGCAAGGGGAAGACACTTAATCCATGACATCTTTGTTTCAATTATAACTTTAGATAGTTGAGATTTCAATGTTTGATTCATTCTTTCTACCTGTCCTGAACTCTGAGGATGCCAAGGGGTGTGATATTGCCATCTGATACCTAGGGCTTCTGAAATTTGTTTAATAATTTTTGACGTGAAGTGTGTTCCTTGGTCTGAATCAATGCAATCTACTATCCCATATCTGGGAATGATTTCTTCTAATAAAATTTTCGACACTGTTTGGGCTGTTGCCCTTGCTCTGGGAAAGGCTTCTACCCAATGTGTCAATTTATCCACTATCACTAATAAAGATTTGTATCTACCGATTTTTGGTAGTTCGGTGAAATCCACCTGGATTCTTTCAAATGGCCTGTATGAGAGGGGGCGACCTCCCCAAGCCGTTTGCTTAAATTTTGATCGGTTTACTTTTTGGCATATCACACATCCTTGTACCTCCTGTTTGGCGAGTTCAAAGATCCCTTTGCACCCGAAAAATTTTAGAAATTGTTCAGCTAATGCTCGGGTTCCCCAATGAGTCTGTTTGTGTAGTCTTTGCAGTATCCCCCTTGCCATCCCTTTTGGAATTAATTCTCTCCCATCAGGCAACCACTAGGCAACCATTTTCCCTTTTCAAAGTTTCCTCCTACCTTTTTGAATTCCTCTATCTCCCTCTCCGAAGGGAGCGTGGGGATTTCTGGTGATTCCTCTGGGGTTATTTCAGGAATACTTACGGTTAACAAAGCCGCTCGTTTTGCCTCTTTGTCTGCCAGGTTGTTACCTCGGGTGTGGAACTGCCATCCCGTTTGGTGTCCTTTTACATGGACAACCGATATTTCTTTCGGTTCTCTGACAGCCTGTAGAATTTGTCGAATGATTTCCCCGTGGATTAACCCTTTTCCTTTCGTATTTATCAGACCCCTTTCTTCCCAAATTTTCCCAAAAGTATGTACTACTCCAAAAGCATACTGCGAATCTGTATAGATGGTCCCCCTCTTTCCTTTCAATCCCCGGAGGGCTCTCAGGAGAGCATAAAGCTCGCAAGCTTGTGCAGACCAGCTTGCTTTCAGGGGGCCTGATTCCACAATGTCTCCTGATATGCCATTCACTATAGCATATCCTGACTTTCTTTTCCCTTCAACAACTTTCGAGGATCCATCTATAAACCATTTTTCTCCCCCTTCTAACTCCTGATCTTCTAAATCTGGTCTAACTTTAGTTTGCAATTCCAGTTTCAACGCAATCGTGTAATAGTTTTTCTGTTGGTTCCCCAAACAGGAACTGCGCAGGATTCTGTGCAGTAGTGGTTCTTAATTCTAAACCAGGTGAGCTGATTAAGATGGCTTCATATCTTAGAAGCCTCAAATCAGTCAACCACTTTTCCGCTTTTTGTTGTAAGATATTTCTTACATCATGTGGGGTGTAGACTATCAAGGGAGCTCCGAAAGTTACCTTTTTTGCTTCCCCTACCAACAAAGCCACTGCCACAATTGCTTGCAAACAAGTAGGCCAACCCCGACTAACCGGGTCTAAAATTTACAAGAGAAACCCTATGGGCTTCTTCTTTTCTGCCCACTCCTGGGTCAGAACTCCTTGTGCTGCTTGTCCATTCACATCCACGAATAACTGAAATTCTTTATTGGTATCCGGTAAAGTTAGTACGGGGGCAGTTATGAGGGCATCCTTTAATTTCTGAAAATTAAATTCATCTTGCTCAGTCCATTCCAACCTGTCAGTGTTTAATCTTTCATACAAAAATTTCACTCTTTCACTGAAACCTTCAATCCATTGTCTGCAATATCCCAAGAGCCCTAAAAATTGCCTAATTTGTCTTTTTGTTTTAGGTGCAGGGAGTGCAAGAATCCCGGCTACCCTCTCAGGGTCTAATTTCTTTTTTCCCTAAGATATCAAATGTCCAAGATATTTTATTTCGGGCTCTGTGAATTGCAGTTTGGATTTCGATACTTTCAACCCCTTTTGTCCCAAAAAGTTTAACAAAGCAATCGTGCTTCTCCTCACGTTTTCTTCAGTTGTTCCAGCTATCAATAGGTCATCAACATACTGCAGGAGCTTTGTCCCGCCCTCAGGAACAAATTGCGTTAGCAATTGTTCCAAAGCCTGCCCGAAAAGGTTCGAGGATTCCACAAACCCCTGAGGGAGGACTGTCCACCTTAGTTGCTGTTTTCGGTTTGTGTCTGGGTCTTCCCACTGAAAGGTGAAATAATTTCTACTCTTTTCATCCAGAGGGCAAGTCCAAAAAGCATCTTTTAAATCGATTACACTATACCATACATCTTCAGGTGAGAGTCTGTTCAGTAAAGTGTAAGGATTGGCCACCACCGGGAACCTGGTTCGGGTTCTAGCATTTACAGCTCTGAGGTCCTGAACCAATCGGAAACTGCCATCTATTTTTCTTACAGCCAGGATGGGGGTGTTATGCTGAGACATACAGGGTTTCAGGGTACCCCCTTTAAGGAGGTCGTCAATTACTTGTTTCAATCCCCTTCTCCCTTCCATCGGGATGGGGTATTTTTTGATCCTTATAGGGTCTTCAGGGTCCTCGATTTCTATTTTAATAGGCTTGATATCTAATTTCCCTATTTCCCCTTTTGAGTACCACACTCTAGGGTTAATTTCTTCTTCGTCTTTGGGAGTCAGTTTGAATATTTTTACTACTAATTCAGAGTTTTTAACAACGATATTAATTCCTAATACAACAATCATGTCTCTTCCTAATAAATTATAATCTGCTTCTTCTACAAGCAATAAATTTCCTGAACAAATTTTATTTTCTGATTCTATTTCCACATTCTTTATTACAGATACTTTGAAAGGATCCCCCTTGGCTCCAATTACAAAAACCTTTTCCCTGCTTGTCATACACCCCTCTGGTAATTTTTGCAGAGTACTCCTCTCTGCTCCAGTGTCCACTAAAAAGCTTACCTCCTGCCGCTGGGGACCCACTTTTAATTTTATCAAGGGCTCCTTGGATGTTCTTGTCCCCAAATTAAAGAGCCCCAGACACCCCTAATCTTCTTGAAAAATTTTTACATCTTTTATTCTTTGCCTACAATCCTGCTGAATGTGTCCTACTTTCTTACAGTAGTAACATTTGGGGAGCTCTCTCCGCGGGGTAGGGGCTGCCTTGTGAGTGCCTTTCTGTTTTCTAGGTAGTGTTTTAAACTTACCTTGTGTTTGTTCTTGCTTTTGGACTTCTTTGACCGCAGCTACCAAAACCTTAGCCTGCAGTCTCTGTTTTTCATCCTCCCTTCTCATATATACCTTTTGAGCCTCCCTCAGAAGCTCCTGGAGGCTTTTATCTTGCCACCCATCAATCTTTTCCAATTTCCTCCTAATGTCTTCCCAGGATTTGGCAACAAATTGCGTTTTTAGTAAGACCTCTCCCACGGGAGAGTTCGGGTCAGTTCCAGAGTAGATCTGAAAACTTCGCCGTAACCTCTCTACCCATTCCGTGGGCGATTCCTCCTTCCCTTGACATTCCCCGAACACTTTACTAATGTTCTGACCTCAGGGAACTGCCTCCCTTATTCCCTGAACAATCATGTTTCTTAAATCCATCATGTTTCGCCTGCCCTCCTCCGTCTGGGCATTCCAGCTCGGGCTTACGCTAGGCCATTTCTGGTCACCTGGTGTCCCCTGTGGATTGCGTCGGTCCCAGTCCCTGATACCAGCCTGCTTAATCATTTCTCTTTCCTCTTGATTAAACAGCGATCTCAGGAGGGCCATAAGATCATCATATGTATAAATACTACTTCCTAAAAAGTCATCCAGCCTTTCAGCCACACCAAAAGGATCGTCCAACAATCGCCCCATCTCCTTTTTAAACGCTCGCACATTCCCGGAGTTAAGGGGAACATTCACAAATCCAATCACTCCCGGGGCTGTCGGTACTTCCCTGAGAGGGAACAAGCAGTGCTCACTCTCACTACTTTCTCCCCACTCCTCGCCCCCCATTTTTGCTTTCAACCAGGTTCTACTTGCAGGAGGGGAACTGGGGTTTGTGGGAGTTTTCCCTTTTGTTGATTGTGGGAACTCTGCCACCACCCGGTTACCGGGAGGGACCCCTTCTGTTAGATGGGAGGGTCCCGGCTGTGGCGGCCGGACTGGCAATTGCGGATAATGTGTTCCCCAGCCTTGTGCCGGAAAAACCTCTGAAGAGGTCGCGGTGGCTGTGGTATCCACTGGCGGGGACAAGGGGAGAGCTGCCGGCACGGCTGCCGACGCCGATTCTTCCGCTCGGGATGTGTACATCCCAGTGGGTTGTTCTTGGGAGCCCGAAGGTGCTGACGGCACCACTTGATCTATAGAAGAGGGCTCCGCCAGTCCATGGTATGGGGGTGGTAAATGGTCGAGAGGTTCCCAGGGTTCGGCTCTCGACCCACGTTTCTCTTTTTGTTTTATCGGGAATAACCCTACTCTGGCAGTTAACCAGAGCCTGGCATATTCCTTCTCCTCGGGGTCCGAGGGGACTTTGCTCTCTACGTAGGAGAGCAATTCGTTACATGTCCATCTCTCAAACGTGCCTAACACCGGCCAAGTGAGGTGATTCCTCAGCTCCTGTCCTCCCCAGACCTCTGCACAATACTGAATCATTTTTGCCTTGGATTTCTTTTTTCTCTGGGGACAATTCTCCCAATATTTTAACATCCATCCCAAGGGACTTTCCGGTGGAATGTCCAGTGATCCCTCCACCCAATCGGAGAGACTTTTTCCAGTGCTCTTCTTTTGTATCTTACTCTTCTTTTGTCCCATGTTTATTAAAAATGCCTTACCTTCTCTATGAGTCCTTTTTGTTTCTGCGTTGTGTCTGTTCCGCTTTTACCCGAGAAATCAGAGTTCGCTAATACTCACCTCTCAGCTAGCTGAGCCGGGGTCTCTTGTATTTAGCACTCCGATCCTCCTCTGGACCTTTACCTAGGTCCGTTGGCTGAAAGGGTTTACCAATTCCCGAGCCCAACAGGACGTATCCTTCCCCTTTAGCCCCTTGTGATCAGTCCCCCGAGACGCGCTTTCGTCTCAGGTTTTTACAAGTGTGTAAGAGAGAACTTTCTCACAACAAATCGCTTCCTTCGCGGCCGGCCAATTCCCTCGCGGGAGGATGGAAACGCGACCTTGAAGTCCGCACTCGCTCCGTGATCAGATCACGTCTCATACACTCGCCCGATCACCTCGCTCAACCAGTAGTACTTACAGCTATTTCCTACGTGGATGGCTTCGTGCACAACAGACGTTTTATGAGCAAAACAAGCCGCGGCTTCCTGAAGGCTCCGTGCCTTCCCGAGCTCTCTCCTCTGGATCCGTTTCTCTTTTATTTTGGTTTTTCTCAGCCTAAATTTAGTTCGGATATCGGAACGAGCTACGGGGGCTCTCAACTCACCAGGCTGCCGAAATCAGCGGGGGTACCCAACCTGGAAAGTGAGGTTCCCCGCAGTTTCCTCCGAATCCGAGTCACGGCACCAATCTATTATAAATGCAATGGCAAAATAAGGTCAATAAAAAGCAATTTATTATAAAACAATTTAAGCACCTGCAACGAAAGAGAAAAACCACAATAAATAGGTCAGCGCAGCGCTGGGTGGACAGGGGTCTATACCCAAAGGTATAGGTGTTCCCAAATCCACACTGTATGGGCTGCAGTCCAGGGTTCTTATAGGGGTTTTGTGCCCTGAGACCAAAACTCCGAGCAGTCACTGTTCAACAAAGTGTCTTGATGGTTGGTTGAATGGATTTCCTGGAACTGGCAAACTGAATCAATAGACAGTGGGGCAGAGTCTCCTCATATGTAAAAAGGTCCTGGGTGTTCCTTGATTTCATCCTGGTTTGGGTCATCAGGACGGAGTGGTTGGCTCCAGGGTTGGAGCCGATGAATATCTCGGCTGGGCTTCTTTCTTTGTCTAGTTTGATTGCTCCCCAAGTGTAGCTTGTCAGGCGGGGTGTTCAGGTCCGGTGATGAGTATCTCGTCCGGGCTTGTTTCTTTTGTCCAGCCTGATGGCCCGTGTCCTGCTTATTCTTTTAGGTTGATGGGCGCCGGCTAGGATCGTTATCCCGGTGTTGGCTAGAATTGTTATCTCTAAAATGGATGTTTGCGGCTGGACCTAGGGAGGAGTCCTTGGCCACACTATATTTTATATTTTCTCATGTTATTATAACTACAGATATATTTATTTAGGTCTTTACGAATTTTTATTCATAACTACATTTATTACAACAATAACGGAGTGTTTTCAGCAGAAATTTGGAAAAATAATGAGGGTATTTTGCTGCTCTTTACCAAAATTCTTCCCAATAGCAGTAACGAAAAAATCCCAGTTGTTTCTATAAAAATGTTAACAAGTGAGAAATAGAGACTGACAGAAGGAGAAGGAGATGACATTGTCATAGCAAAGGAGAGCTCCTTGACAGGGTGGGAAGGGGCTTGACAGGAAAGACAAATAGCTTGTGTTTGATGGAGTAAAGAAGAGAAATATAGTAGAGAGGAGCAAAGAATGTGTAAAATCCTGAAATTGATGGATTAGGAGGATGATCTTTACAGCTGCATTTTGCAAGGATGTACACAGACTGAAAATACACTTGGCAAGACCAAAGAGAAGGATATTTCAGTAATCAAAATGCAAGACAAATGAATTTTAGCCAGGTTAGATAAGGCCATCTGATGCTTTTTAATGGGAAGACTAGACTACTAGCAGCAACTTTCTTATCTTGCCTGGAAGTGAAAGGAAGAGTTTTGAATCAATTTTCCCTTCTCATTATCATTTGGTTTTGCCCCAAATTCTGACAACCTGCAGCATTCATGAGACACTGCCATTCACATCTGTGGGAGGACATAGAATCATAGAATTGTTCAGGTTGGAAAATACCTTCAAGATCATCAAGTCCAACCATTAACCCAACACTGTGCAATCCAACACTAAAGCATGTCTTTAAGTGCCACATCTACACATCTTTCAAATAAATTTAGGGATGATGATTCAATCACTTCCTTGGGTAGCCTGTTGTCAATGCTTGACAACCCATTTGGTGAAGATTGAGGGATCTTTGGTGTCCTGCCACTCTGTAACTGAGCTCGTAAGTCCTGAATGAGAGTTGTAAGATATTACTGTTAGGGCAGGTAAGTGAGATTTGTTGGTGCTGATTTGTTGGTGTCTAATGGGGGGGTACTCAATGTCAACCCTCTTATGGAACTAGCAGAAGAAAAAGGAAA
Source organism: Poecile atricapillus (assembly GCF_030490865.1). Taxonomy (NCBI): domain Eukaryota; kingdom Metazoa; phylum Chordata; class Aves; order Passeriformes; family Paridae; genus Poecile; species Poecile atricapillus. Next base: position 84,670,998 of record NC_081251.1, read on the forward strand.
TTTTGTTTCAGACCACTGAGATTTTTGTGATCCATCAGTGAGACATTTGATTATGAACAGAATTGCCATGCTATAGCAAACAAATGGACCATATAGTTTAATAATCCTACTGTGAAAGGGCCTGTAAAAACAATTCAGATTAAGTACAAGGAACCTAGCAGAAGACAAGTAGGGAATGACTTGCCAATAGGGAAAATTTCTTTCTAATTCTTATCAGTTAGCAACTAGCCTAGGCCCTGAAGCAAGAGGGCATATATCCTTCCATTACAAAAGAAAATACATAATCTATTTAATAATAACATCCCCAGTTACATTATCCATATAAATATCTAATCCCTTTATTTTAATCCTACTAATCTCTTAAGCATAAGGTTATCTTATGGGAATGAGCTAATTAGGCATTGTAAAAAATGCATTTCCTTTTAACCGATTTTTTTTTTTCCTTTTAACATTTGCTGCCTTATATTTCCATTGAATGTTCCCTTGTCCTTGTATTCTGGGAGCATGAATAGGAGCATCTGTTTCTCCCTATTTCTCCTTCTTTCTACTACCTACATTTTTCACATCCCAGTCAGGGGCCTCCTCTCTGATGCACAGCTTCCAGTGTTTCTAAATGCTCCCCAGTCAAATACCACATTCAGATCACTTTGCAATTTCTGACACTTATATCTGAGACCCTTATTCAGTATCTGCCAAACAGAAACCAGAGCAGGGAAAAAGGGTTGTGCCATTGACCCAGACAAAGGCATTACCATGATTTCAGGCTGGTTTGGCCAATACTCTGAATAGACTGGCATTATCTGCAAATTTGAGCACCCTTGAGCCTTGAGCAGGAGAATCAAGTGCACTCTCACTGTTCCTATCCTGAGGCATTTCAGTTCCAGGAAAATCCGGCAAGTGCCTAGGTGCTCTCCACCACCACTTCCAGAGGCACTGTCCTATGCCTGCTCAAGCATAGGCATGGATGCCTCTGCCATTGCTCCATCTCCTCTACACGTGAGGAAGTGCCCAATCCACCTCTAACACCTCACTTTGCCCTCCCTTTTCCAAACAGTTAAATAGTAGCCATGGCAGGGATTAAGGAGGTGTCTTGCTGCCAATCTTCACCAACTTTAAAACTGAGTGCTTATTCCTATGCTTTGTTTCCAGCCCTTTTGCAGGTGTTTGATGCTTCTTCCTCTCACCTTGCCTTTTTAATAATATCTTTGGGGGTAAGGGTTGATACATGTTTTTAAAAGATCAAATAAAATCTGACAATTTGTTCACATCCTGTACAACACTGCAATGGTAATGGAGTCATGATAGTACAGCTTAGTTCTTGCTAGACTATAAAGAGCCTGCACAGATCAAAATATAGAAATTGTGAAGGATTTCTGTATTCTGGATACAGTACAATATTTCTTCTGGCACTCATCCAAGCTTCTCTACATTGATTTTTTTTCTCAGATCTTATATAGGAAGCCAAAAAACCTTTAAATTGAACCCAGAAGTAAACTGATCACAAGCCAAAGATAAGTCCTCTTTTTGCAGCTATCTGAACCATTATAGCAGCATTTATCGAGTGTTTTTATTTTTCTGGTTTTAATCTGCAGAGTGCTGACAGCTCCAGAAAGATCTTAATGGACTTCAATTGCGATGCAGTGCTAAACTTATATAGCACCTGCCACACCAAGGCATCCCAGTAGATTTCCCAAATAATAGAGTTTAAAGCTTCTGCTTCCATAAGCCAAAGGCAAGGCTCAAGAGAACAAAATTAAGTTTAGCTTTTAAAATATTGACAAACTTGACATTAGTAATTTCATGAGGTGAATTCATCATTGCTGGAATCGATTGCAAGGGAGAAACCAGGGGAGGATCAGCAGAGACAGTATTGGTCAGGTCACAGCCACACACCTGCATGGGAACCTAGGAATGAAAACCTTTGTTCTATGCGCAGCAATGGCATATTTACAGCTGTTTAACCCACTGCAATTAAAATCAGTCATCCAGAAAAGCAACAAGAAATCTGAAGTCAGACTTGCTGTATGTCATTTTGAGCTTTCATGCAGTACCTTGTATGCAATGGTCTCAAAGCATTCTACAACTATGACAGGCTACATCTTCCTGAGAGCAAAAGCATTAAAGGTATTGCAAACCAAGACACAAAATATCAAGTGATCTGTATAAATTAATTCATAGTACTACCAATAGCACAAACTCAGGTACTCGGGTTCTCAGATTCTCCATCTATCTTAGTCAACAAAGCTTCCTGAAACTCCAAGAGACCAATGTGTTCCATGAATAACTTCTCTTTCACTTTGGTCCTAATTCTAAGAATGGATGTATAGGTATTATTAAGGCTAAAACAGAATTTATAATTGTAGCTTTTAACTGATATAAAGCAAGTGGAATTTCTTTTCATCAATAGATCTTATGCTTTGAAAGACAAGAAAGCAGGAGAACCAGATCTTGTGTTTTCTGAGCAGACCAGTCTTTCAGGAATAAATCAAACATGTCAGAAACAATTTGCAGACCAACTGAAGAAAGAATACAAAGAGATGCTGAAATGTATAGATCATTTATAAACATATTTGAACAGATCCTGGTAAGAGATTTTACCTCATCTCAACAGAATAGGAAACCTATTTCCTAGCTGTCTGCATGAACTGATGGAAACTACTTCAAAACTGTGACTGCAAAGTTCAAGACAGGTAACACTTTCCAGTAGGAAATGGGGTACATGCTTACTTAGTTACAACTAATATATACTTATTTTTGGTTCCATACCTTTCAAAGTTGAATGCATCTTCAATTGATTACAGCTATTTTCTTATTGTCAAGTTATTTATCACGTCTAATAAATCTGTGAGCACTGATCAGTGCATCAAGCTATAAGTTCCCATTTGAAACTCCTGAAATATTTTTTTATAATGGCAATGAATATTTTTGATTCAGACAGCGTAAGTAACTGGATCTTACTGACATTATGCAGAACTGAGCTTGGAATAGGCATTTTTATTTCTCTGCTGTAAGATTGTCCTCCATGATTTTCAAACCATTCTCAGATATTTTGCTGCCAGGCAAAAGGTAACATGCTGTCTTGGGTTGCAATGAAAGATGTAACCAAAAGTATGTATTCTATTATGATCTGTTAAAACCAGGAGGGGCGGTTTATCTCTTTCATGACCCATCCCTCATAACTGGGGGATACCTTCCGTTAATGGGCCGGCTGTTAAAACCAGGTGTGGCAGTGTTCTTTATGTTTCACAACCCATGCTCACTCCAGGGGAATATCTTCTGGTAATGAGCCATTGAGTTGCACTGCATGACTGGTAACATTATATCATCCCATTGTGATGATGGCTCCACACAAGGGGAGGAGCCAAGCATTCCTACCTGGATATAATGACAGACTTGGAATTCTGCAGCCAGCCCATCTCCACTGGATTCCCAGAGGAAGACCGGACTCATCTACACCACCATTGGACCTCCAGAGGAAAACTACACCCTTCTAAAGGATCATTGCTTCAACAAAACCACATCTGTCCTGCAGGAGGACTGCAGCCACCTTTACATCGGACTGCTACTAACACCCTGACTGACAGGGTGTCAGGTTGTAGTCTGATTCTATCAGTGGGTTGTATTTTTTGCTGTGATTTTTTTTTTTTTTGTACTACTGCAATTTTATTTTAATTTCCTTAGTTTAGAACTGTTATTCCTATTCTCATATCTTTTCCTGAGAGCACCTTGATTTCAAGATTATAATAATTCAGGGGGTGGTTTACATGTTTTTTTTTCCATTTCAGGGGAGGTTTCTGCCTTCTGCAGACACCTGTCTTTTCAAACCAAAGACACATGTAAAATCAGCTACTGGAAGGAAATTATATGACTGGGCAAAAAGTATGCACAAATAAAGGCAAAAAGACCTCTTCCCTGAAAGAGAAAGTTATAACCAAACTCCATGGAAAAAAAAACAGTCTGGGGATTCAAACTATTCTTATCATCCCATATGGGAACTCCATCCTTCCCCAAGGTCATTCTCACTTTCTGCCTCCTATGAAGTCCATTTACCATATTTTTTGGAGTGTTTATTGAAGGTGTGAAGAGGGAAATATCTCTGACTGAGCTATGTCTAGTTAGGAACCAATTTGCACCTTTTACCTAATCTACAAATTTGCAGCATCACTTCTTTACACCTTTACACCTACGCAGAGCATTTGACTGGAAACCAAAATGTTAACTTGGTGCCTTTGGGCCGTCCTATATTTATTTTTTTGGTGTTGGGCCAATACAGCTAAGTCAGATAACAAATACCAAAGGCCCAGTTCTGTCACTTTATGAAAATATGGGAGTACTGTTAGTGCTATCCAATGAAGAAGGTACATCTTTGGATTAAATAGATCCAAAATATGAAGTATTAGTGGATTTGGATGATAAAATGATGAAGAGATATGTTATCCCAAATGCTTAAGTCCCACAATGATACAGCATAAAATGTGAGGCACAGTGCACAGTCAAGCTCAAGTCAAGTTCATGTGTTAGTTTGCATGAGCTGGGAAAGAGGCAGTATAAGAAAGGAAAGCGTATGCTACCTTTCATATCCAAAGCTGGGACAAATAGTCATCAAGAAGCAGTTGATGCTGGTACTGATAAAGGAGGAGAACAGTCTAGGCTAGGTCATGGAGCAAAGGATCGGAGAGCAAAGGGAAGAAAGGATACTCAGTGGTATTATATAGGGGTGACTTGTCTATTTGGGAAGGTCTTCCTGACAGACATTACCGTCCGGGCAGTGAGTTTGGCGGGGAACTGAGAAGCAGCTTTAACACCTTGCAGGGATGAGAACGAATGATCACAGCTTTTTGTTAGGGGTTGGCATGGCATGGGACAACAAGAGAGGGGAGAGAAAATTTAATAAGTGGGTACTTTAGCCTGAGGCTTTTAGTTTTGTACCTGTAGAGGATTTGACGTGTTTCATTCTGGAGCCCAGTACTTCCGCGCACTGTCATAACATAAAGTACATAGTCAGTTCTGCCTTGATAAAGTTACCAGCCAGGAACAGGGAGTCCAGAACAGATCAATAGATAATGTACGAGTCATCGGCAAACCACCTGCTTAACCAATGTCTAACAGCCTGTCGCGAGAAATAGAATACAGGAGACTAACATGGATGTAAGAGATTCTGCAGTAAATAATTATGGATTAAACTACAGCTAAGTACTGGTAGTTTGTCTCTCATCCATTTTTGTACTGCCTTACTTATAGCTGCTGTCTTTGTGCATTTTACTTCAACTGCCAGAAAAAGAGAAAGCTAGACATAGATGTTTTTGCAGGGGTATAAATTAGAGCCTAGGTTTCAGTGTAAGCTGAACCCAAATTTGACACAGCTGAAACCTAGACAGCAGAGTTTAATTTTAGTAGTTCTTCAATGCCATCACATCTCCTAAGCCTGTATTTTCCAGACTCTTGATTGCCCCTCCCTTTCCTCCAGCTTACTAGAAGCCACCTGCTTGTTTTTAGCAAAGCTGAAACACAAAATATCACAACATTCTCCATGGCTTCACTTCTCAGATCTCTTCATTAGCCTGAAAAGATACTACCTGAATGGACTACTTGCTGAGCTGAGTGGTCAGTCATGGGTGGTCACTCATGAGAGAAGGGGAAACAATGTGGTATGGGTAAGTACACTGATACCTGCATGGGTGTCATGACATAGATGAAGACAGACATGGGAAGATGGCAAAGGAGAGACCTGGGCAGATGTATGTCCTGCTTTGGGGCAGGTTAAACACAATTAGACCACCTCACTATCTGCTTTACAAGGATTTACAAGTTGCTGTATTGCAACAGCAAGAGCTGCCATGAAGCTGTCCCAGAGCAAGGTGTCTGACAAGGCACACGGACAAGTGTTGATACAGGATAAAAGCAGAAAGAGCAGAGTCCTTGTGAGAGCCCTTGGCAAGAGGAATTTCAAAAAAACAAGAATAGACTTTGGAACAGATTGTGTGATTAAGTGGAGCTGGAGATAGTTGTGTTTTAAAGATCTCCTAGGGAATGGGCTCAGAATAAATGCAGCAGCAGAGCTGGATCTGCAGCAATGTATAAAGCAACTGATGCATTTTTCAGCATAAGATAGGACATGGAGAACCATGGTCTATGTGAGTACATCTCTTTTGAGCAAGTCAGTGTGCTGTTAACCATATGTGCCGATACCAGTAATGCAACATTGTCCCACACAGGCCCTTTCAAGTCCCAGGGCTTTTCCTAAATGAAAAGGTTGATAGGAATACTAGTCTCCAAAGGTTATTGTTTGCATCCTGCTATTTAGGAATAATGCAGAAAGTTGGAGAAGAAATAATTTTAAACCATCTTCTGGTTCATGGTTTCAATACTACCTGGATGTTCCCCACTTCATTCCTTAGTCCTGACTGGGAATGTCCAACAGCTGCCAGCTAGCTTTCCCTGTTCATTCATATGATGATCAGTCAACAGGTGCTGAAATCTGCTGCCCATGGATGCCCATGGATCAAACTAGCAAAGCATTGAGCCCTTTGCTGGAGAATTCTCCTGACCTTCTCACAGATCTTATGCAGATGCACTGTGTTGCAGTAAAGATGAGCTGCTTCCAGTGGACTTTGCTAGCAGCATGGCCATGCCTTCAGTGCACCAGATGTGTGTACTAGCAGCAGCTCAGAATATATAAACCACTGACTCTCAGGTGCTTAGAATTCAGCATTTTACTTCTGGGACCAGAGCAATGCTGTCTGCTTTTCTTTAAGAAGAGATATCCAGCTTTCAGTTTCAGCGGTACAGCCTCCCTAGCCTGGTTGCTTGAGCCGTTTTACCCAGTGCAGCCAAGAGCCAGGTGAGAGCAGCTATCGCCCCCTCTGCAGTAAATCAGCATTGCCAGAAAGTGCTGGAATAGAAGTGAGAGTCACAGACTTCTGGAAGTAGGGAGGTGATGGGCCCATCCCAGAAATGCAGGGAGGCACCTCTTAGAGTGAGTCATGGCTACCAACACCTACTCCCAATCAAGCTCCTGGACTTCTGACACCTTCTGATCCCAGAAGTGAATGAGCTTACTTGGTAACCAGTCAGTAACAACAGTACTTCACTAATAAGCACAGGCAACTCACACCTCAGAGCTGCTGTCTACAAATTGCCTTTAAAAGGTGGTAGAAATTCCTGAATAGGTTTTTCAAGATTTGAAAAACCTTTGACCCAGACAGCAGAAAGCTTTTTTCCCTAGTAAAATGATTAGGCCTGCACTGACACAGTCTTAATCTAGCCTTGACTATGGATAACAGAATTGGAAAACAAAGCTGTTTGTCCCAGATCCCATTTTGAGGTGTTAAACTGTCACATTTTTTCAGAAATAAAAGTCATGACACACAAAGCTACTCTGCCAGCTTTTCTCTTGGTCTTCTTAAACCTCTCCTGTTAACCACTGCTGAGTGGGTTAATAAAGAAATTAATAAACTCAGCAGGTAACACAAGCGACAGTCTCAGCAACACAGACAAACTTCAGGAGGCTAATTGTGTCAGTAAGGGCTTGAGGATCCCTGCTCAGAAGAGTCTGGTTTTGTATTGCTTCCTAAGAGCTCACTGATAACTTCCTCCTTCCTATCCGCCTGTTACGCCTTTCTCCATTGCTATGGTTTCTGCCTGTGGTATTTCACTGAACTGTTTTCAGCTTGTTAACCACTGACCTGCCCCATGTTCCACCTCTTACATCAGCTGCCTTCAAGATGTACCCTGTAAGCCGTCTTTCTGTTGAAAAGATGTCTGTAAAATGTAAAATGCAATGATCTTGAAACTGATACGCAAACTCCAACAGTGATTTATTCTCTCTCTCCTGCACGCATAGTTTAGACACACAGGATCACCCAGCATTTCATTCCTGTGCCAGCACTCAGCTCCACACCTGAGTATAGGCATTTGCACTGGTCTTCTAGCCAGACACTACTCACACCCTAATTCATCTTACAAATCCACACCTTAGGAGCCCATATCGGCCAGACTCACTGCTGAAGTCGAAGATGTGTTTGGGAGGCTGGAATGCTTCAAACTTCAGAATGTGAAGGAGCTGCAATGAGCCCGTTTCCGTCCCCTCTCCCCACTCTGAGACCTCTACATCCCTCACCCATACACAAACATTGACAGCCACTTTCCCTCACACCTGCTTGTAAGAAATCCTGCCTCTCACAGCAGCTGTGTGACTCTGGGGTATTACAGGCTATGAAATCTGAAATGGAGAATCCCAAAGACTTTGGGACAAGGCTTGCCATGCCTGCTACTGTGGGTGGGAAAAGGATGACTGCTCCTTGTGCTACCGGGAGATAGCATCTCCCTGCCTCTACCCAGCAGCGGCCCCACATCATGCAGCCCATTCATCTCTTTGCACTGCTAGTACCATCAACAGAGCTGTGCAGGAGCAAAGTAAGGATCAGCAGCTGGAGTGTCCCAGCTGCTCCCACTGGGGTTTGGTGCTGCAGAAGTTCAGGTGCTGCAGCCTCTCATCAAGTCTGCTCTCCACTTATTGTCCCAACTACAATGTTGAGCAGATTGATTTCTTTCTCTTGCAGCTGGGCCAAGGTTTCTCACCATGGCTGGTATCTTGTCAGAAGCATCTCCCTAACTACTGCTTCACTTCCAGATTCTAACTGGAAATCGTTCTTTCATGGCTTCCTACTTGGATTTCTTACGTTGCTTCGCTGTCTAGGTTCTCCTCGAATTTCTTGCCTGACTGAAACAAAATGGGGTATCCTGGCTTTAGCAGAAGCCTGTTAGAGTGAAATGCTTTGCAGCTTGACAGAGGGGGTACAGAAATCCCCTGCTGAATTTCTAAGGAAAATTCAAAGTCTCAGCATTCTCCTTACCTTCAACAAGCACCATTTCCTCACTCTGGCAAATACTCCAGCTCCTCCGAACTGGAGTAGCAGTTCTGCCGTTTGGGTGAAAAACTCCTTCAGATCTCAGTGTTTTCAGCCCAGGGAGAGAAGAGTAGAGCATACTGACCCAGGTACATTACTGCAAGAGGCAGAACAGGATTCTCCAGCAGACCCTCACCTATTTGCCTCCTTTTCAGTAACTGTTCGTGGCCAGTAGCTGCTGTTCTGGCCTGGGGAACACTAAACTGGTCAGGGCCACCTCCTTCTCCAACCTTTTCTGCTTGTAGCGTGCCATCACCTTGTATCACACCATCACCTTGATGTGACAGGCAGAGTGTGAAACACGGAGCTCTCTGAAGGTCTGACTCCCTGCCTGGAGTCAGAAGGCGACACATTTAACAGGATGGGCAGAAGATTTGAAGACCACCACAAGCACTGGTCAGCTCAGCAGATGCTGCTGCATGGCATGATAGTTGTGGTTGGCTGCACAGAATTCCTGCAAATCCAGGAGTCTGCCTAATCATTTCCAGCCTACAGCTGGAGAAATGCATCTCAGAGGAACATCAAGAGAACTGAGCACAAACGTGGAAGCTCAGTTATATGGCATAACAGAAAGCTGTTAGTGTGCACACAGCAGGGGAAACTGTGCCACGGGTACAACTGTTAACACTTTAAACTTGTTTTATAACAGCATCAGACAAATTTGAAACAGCTGCTCTGTATGTTCTTCATTTCCAGTTGCAATGTATTTGTTTTTCTCTTGCTGTAAAAGAAATTAGTGGTGCTGCTGCTGTTTACAAAATTACCCGAGCTGCACTTAGGACTTCTAACTTCTGATCTTGCTGTGATTACATGGATACCATAAACAGCAGGATCAGAGTTTGCTCTGCTAATGTTGGTGCTACAGCCTTGAAAAAAGCTAAATGCTAATCCGGCTAAATGCTGGATACATTATGGAGGGGAGCAGGCAGGGGCAGCAACTGTCGGCTCTAGCATTTCACATTCTCTAAGACCTTTTGTCATTGAACTACCAAACACTTTCTCTTGACGCCAAGCAATTAAGCCTCCCTGACACTGGAGTGTTTATGAGGGAATTACTGCTCATCTCAGCCGCACTCAGAAACACCAGGTCAGAAGGCAGAGAATTAATAAACCTATTGAGTAGCCAAGAAATACATTCAGTTGCCTCACCCCTGGGGCTGACATCTTCAGAGCAGTGGAGGAAAGAGCAGAAATAGTTTATATTCAAACAGATTACCATGGGCAGGCACCTTTCAATCTAATGAAGGGTGAACTTTTTCATATTTATACAAGGTGAGAATTTTATAATGCTTCTTTATCTGTGTTGCAGTAGGACCCAGAAGACCTAGGTGCAGAGAAGATCCCTTTGCACAAGGCATTATGAAAATCCTGCACAAGGTAAAGAAAACACAAGAAATATATAAATATTACTAATATTCTACCTTTCCATTTAACCATATTCTTTAGGCCTAAACTGCTTTTTCAAATGGAAGGACATGTATAGTGCTTTATTAATTTCTATCCGTGCAATTTGTAACTCAAGTAGCTGCAGCAATGATTTGTGATACCACTGTTAAGCAAACCTGGACACTGTGGCAGAGGAAGCAGGTCCTGGGAGGTGCTTATAGAAGCACCAAAGGCATGAGTCCAGCAAGACAGCACAGATTCTGCAATGGTTGCTATATTGGGAATTGAGCAATGTGAATGCTATTACTAGATCTGCAGGTGCCTTCTTCTGTGACCCGAGGCAGCTTGTGTCACTTACCAAAGCTGCTTTCCTCCTGGTAAAATTGCTGTCACAATGCTTACCTTTTTATTTTTTTTAAGAAGTACTGGAAATCACTTGCTAAAAAGAACATTCAAAAGTTAAGAATGGTCTTTGCTGAGTCTGCCATCCAGCACCAGGAAATGCCGAGCACAAATTCAGCACCATTACAGATTCATAGATTTCATGGTTTCTAATGATAATGAAAATCTCACTTATATAGAACCATTGCATCCTTTAGGTTGGAAAAGACTTTAAAATTGGGTTTAACACTTAACCCAGCACTGCTGCTAAGCCATGTCCCAAAGTGTCACATTTACAAGCCTTTTAACATCTGCAGATTTATTTTTGTGTGAGTGATTTCAGCATTAGTCACTGTCACCCCACTGTGTGAGGTCACTATTCACTTTTGTTTTCTAGGTATCTTCACTCCTTTTACTAAATCATGTCTAATATTCTGATTTTTTTTTATTTGAAAGATATTATCTGGCATTTTTTGACTAGCCTAGAATGTTTGTTTAGTTGCATTCCAATTTTTCCATCTGTGCTTTTTCAAAGTGCCCTGGATTACATATGGGGCAGGAAGGGGAAGAAATACATGTGTGAAAAAAAGAGAAGTATTCATAATTGCCTCTGGGTTAGTCATAATAATGCAAGTTGCAACTGGTTAAGAATTTTCTTTTTGACCTTTGTGAAAAAATGAGGTTCACATTTTTTATATAAAATTTAAAAAGTTTAATAGAAAGACAATTAGGAGATAGAAATAAAGCAAAATATACAAATACGGCTGGGTGCCTCAGCATTCTGCCCAGAGAGCACACCTGACTAACAAAGGATTGTCCCTTAAAAACAGAATCCTACTACATATTCATAAATTCTCATACATAATTCAAACATTCCTCTTAAGTTTTACATGTTTCTTTGTTTAGCCCCAATTCGCCTCCTCCCCAATAGATCAATCCTCTTGGCTCCACCAAGTTTCACATTCCCTGATAACAGAGGTGCAATAAATTCCTCCCCCAAGCTCTGGTCACCACCGTCTTCATCTAGATAAGATAATCTAAGAATGCAGGGGGGTCTCTAACTGTCTTTTTCAGTCTTTGGGTTATACAAACAAAAGTAGTTTTTGCTTTAATACTATGCCATAGCTCAACATATAAATGTATTATACCACTATTTCTAAGTTTCATCAATAACAGAAATAGAAAGAACTATATTAATACAACAAAGTTTTCTAACCTTATACATATAACATTCATTTTAATATTTACAAAAAGCCAATAATATAATATGTATCTATAACACCTTGGACCCTCCATCTAGCCATTATTTGCAAAGAAATGGCACTCTCTTAATCACAGTAATAGCAACATCAACAGTTTTTAATTTCTAAGAACAACATCCAATAAAGACTCCTTTACCAGAATGCCCTTGAGATTATTGTTTCCATTTGAGAAAATAAAACTGAGGCACATAGAGACTTAAAATAACAAGAATGCTGAAGTCCCAACTCCAAATTCCGTGTTGCAACTATTTAAACTTGCCCTTTAGTTTTCAAGCTTATGTTTTATGTTTTAAAAAGACACAGCTACAAAAACCTTCTAATCTGTGTGAATCGTAAATTGTTAATTCATGGCTGGTAAATTTTGTATTTTTTTCTTTGTCAACACAATGTTGAGAGCCAAAATGAACTCAGCTTTAATCTGAAGACCTCCTTCAAGCAGCAAAGAAAACTGAGTTGGATTCATTGAGGCCAAGCCAGAGGCTAAGGTGTGGGCACTTCTCTCTTCAGATAGCTTTCACTGACACCTAACTTAAATTAAATGAATAAGCAAATGCTGAGGCATTCAGGTGGATCACACCCTGGCAGGCCAGGTGCATAAAAAAACCCAAGGTATGCGTCTCAAATGGAGAAAATTAAGTAAGCTATGCAGCAAAGAGCAGGCACTTGCAAGCTTGGCAGCCTCAATCCCAATTCAGCCAGACTTTGGCACAGTTCAGTCACCTTTTCCAGGGTCAGATCTATGTTGGTGACTTGCAGCAGGTTAATGCCTTCATGGTCTGCAATCTATGCTCTGAGCTCTAGTGAATCATCATAATCATTCACTTTTACTGATCGCTATGGCTTGAGCTCAGACATGTCCTCTCCACTACCCTTTCCAACATGCTCATTTTATTTCGCAGCCTCAGTACAGGTCTTAACAAGAATGATCTTCCAAAACAAATTATTTCACTAAGAATATCTGCCTACTGAAGAGGAATTAAAAAGTGGTGATTATTTCAATCAGTTCAAGAGTCTCTCAAACAGGCTGGCATCATGAGTTACTTTTATAATTTCATGGTAATTTAGATCTCAAGATGAGAAGGAATATGTACAATACGTGTGACATTCTCCACCTGCTCGACATGGTTTTAAAGCATTACCTAAAAATCACTAGAAAACTTAATAATTTCTTGCTGTGAGATATGGATCAGAAGAAGGGCAAAATTACAGGCGTAAGGTCTATTAGATCATTTTTAAGAAGCCACTCCTTATCTGAGGGGAGTTTACAGCCTCTGGTAGTAATGCAGGTAACCAGCACAAGAGACCATTTCAGTTTCCAGCTGACTTAGTGGCTTAAAGGGCTGAGTTAACAAGGCCAAGGCTATTTTTTGGTACGTAGTCATTTCTCTTGGTATCCTCAGCAGTGTTGCCTCAGCAGCTCAGCTTTGTCCTCAGAGAGCTTTTGCAAGGGACATCCCTGGTGCATCAGTGCACAGGGTGGTCTGCAGCCACAGACACTTTAGAGAGAGGGCAGAGAGCTGCATCAGTCAGGAGTCAGGCAACCCCAAAACAGAATGGTTTGATAAAATTACGACCATTAGTAAACTGTCATGAACCAGCCTTCTCATAAAAAGTCTGTTTACATGATTTCAATTAAATTCCACATTTTATTAAGAAGTTTTATTAAAAGTTTTAAGCATGTGTGTATTTTGTTATTGCTTTTTTTCTGTCATAAATTAATTTGATAGAATATGCTTTAGGAAGCTTAATACTAAAGCCATAGTATCTTTGTCAGAATTAAATAGTTGTTCACAAAGATTCACATACTCTGAACTTCGTTAATAATGATAATTTATTATTTTCAAAGTTTAATAACCTTGGTTTGAAGTGCAAAGCAAAAATCAAAGTAAGATCGGCAACAGCAGTCAGGAATTGATCAAAATTCCACCTTCAGTAATGCCACACCAGTATTTTTCCACACATTTTCCACTCAGATCTCAAATTTCTGGTGGAGAAGGTCACCAATATTTCCATTTCACAGACAAAACCAAGGTACAGTGCAAGGCTGTAACTTGCTGAATACTATTGGCTAAACCGGTACCAGAAGTACAATCCCCATTACTCAGCTCTCAAGTCCAGGTGCTGGAAATTCCCCTCTCCTTTCCTGTCCGTCAAAGGCGGCAGCCAGTAAGGATCTTGCCCGCCGTGCTCTTCTCTCCCTGCCATACCTTACCTCTTGCAGGTCCCAGAGAATAGGGCCGGCGCAGCCAGCCCACAGCTCCGTGTCCTCACGCAGCAAGTGGTGTTTACCACAGGCGAGGAGACCCACGAGTACGTCAAACACGCACACGGCTTTATTTAGGACTGAGGGAACCGAGGACGAACATCTACAGGATAAGAAGGCAAACAGAAGGCCAAACGTCGCCCTTGGGGCCCTCCAGACCTCGCTCAAGCGGCACCCAAAGGAAACAAGTCCCTGTTCTCACCCTGCACAGCACGGAGGCCCCCCATAGCCGCCTAACCTCCGGGCACAGCTCCCGAGCGCGCACAGCCGGTCCGGCACTGGCACACTGCGCTAGCAGCGACCAGGACAAGTGAAAGATACTCAATATTCTACCCCCCCACCCCCCGGTGAAGCAGCTGCCGGCACAGCAGGAGCGGCACCCCGAGACAGGTTCGGCCCAGCCCCCCAGACCCCCTCCCTCCAACAGACTTCCGCGTTAGGGAGACGTCTGCGCATGTGCGAGCAACACGAGCAACACCAGCACCCCACCCCCCCCACCACCCCCCGCCCTCCACCCCACCGGCTATCCCTGGCTGTACCACTGTGCGCCCAACGTATGTGTATAGGCAAAAGAGGGCAGCGGCTCCAGGCAGCTCTGCTGGCCTCAGACCCACCTGAGACTTGTCATTAAGAATCCCGTTCTCTTCTCGAGCCTACAGGTGCCCTCCAAATTAGTTTCTCACCCCGTTCCCGCACCCGATCTACCCCAACTTCCCCCGGGTATGTGCTATGGTACATACCGCTCCCAGCTGATTTGGTGGCTTGACGAAACCATCGCACTCAGAACGGGGGGAGCCATAGTGCGCGAGGACGCATTGTTGCGCGAGGGGCAGAGCGGCGCTCCGGGGAGGGCGGGCGCGTGCCGCTGCGGCACCGGGGCGGTCACTGGCACCGGCGGGCGGACGGCGCTACCACCGCCGCTCCGCTGCCCAGCCCGCCGCATCGGCAGGGTGCGGCCGGGCCCCCCCCCCGCGCCCTCCCCTCCGCTGCCTGTCCAGTGGTGTCACCCGGCTCCAGCTGACCGGCCTGGAATCCCAGCCGGGAGCCGCGCGCCCCCCGCCCACCCGCCGCCCCGCGCCCTGGCCCCACCATGGGAGACGCCGGCAGTGAGCGCAGCAAGGCGCCCAGTCTGCCCCCGCGCTGTCCCTGCGGCTTCTGGGGGTGAGCCGGGCCCGGGGCTGGGCTCGGGCGGAGAGGGACGGAGGGCGGCGGGCGGTCAGGCGAAGGGAGAGGTGGTGGGGGGCCGCGGCCGGGCGGGGGTGGAGTGGATACGGGCCAAGTCCTAACCCCGAGCGCTGGCCCCGGACACAGGGGCCGAGCCAGCAGCTCTCCGCGGGGAGGGGGCGGTCCCGGGCCCCTGCCGAGCAGGCCGCGGGAGTTCCCACCCTCGGAACAGGGTTGTCTCCCTGCCTGTGGGTGCCGGGTCCCCGGGGGCCTGGACCGCGGTGTCAGCGGCGGCTCCTGGCTTAGAGGCAGCGGGTGCCCGGAGGGGAGGTGGCTGCGCTGCCCTTGGGCACGGAGGGGGAGGGGGGGCTTAGGCCGCCCGCGGCCCCCCCGCCGCCCGGACACCGCGGCCTTCCCGGCAGCCCGGCGGGGGCGGCCCGGCCGCTTCCCCAGGCACGCAGGTTTCCTGGAGGGGCCGCCTCTCCTCTGAGGCTGTGGGCTGCGCTCCGGGGCCTGCCTTTAGCTCCTCTAAGGCGCAAACGAGTAATGCGGCCCCCTGGGTGCCTTGACGGGTGTCCCTGACACATCCCTGCCCCGTTCCCGGGAACGGAGAACTGTCGCTACAAATCACTCAGGGCAGCATAACTAATGAGGGAAAAAAGCTAAAGACAAAAACATACTTTTTTCTCCACCTTATGAAAGTGAAGTGGTTCTTAATAGATAAGGCCCTTGTTAGCTGCTTGCTGATACCCTTTTAGGAGGAAGGAGGTAGGGATAATTTCTGTTTGCCAAAAGTGAAAAAAAAAATTTGACTGTTCCTTTCTAAACTACCACCTCTAGGGTCGTGTCTGTTGAAGATATTTCCGTTACTGATTTTTTTTCTTTTTAATCAGATGTATCATGGGAGAGGGTCTAGCAGATACACATCATCATAAAATGTCTTTAGTGTCTATAACAGCAGCATTATTCCCTAATGTTCTTATTTACGGAAAATTCAAGGAATATGTGACTAAATAGACTTTTGAGGGCCCACCTGAGATTTACACTTCTCTGTGATTATACCTTCTTGGGATTTATGTCATGCAGTTTAGGGTACTCCGGGGAGGCTGAGAGAAAGATGCAGTAAGAGTGATTTAGTGATGTCACTGTGCATTTGGTTGGTTTATTAAAGTAGCAGGATTTTAAATTAAATCTCATTTTTGAGTTATGACAGAAGCATGAGTTGCAACAAATGCCTTGGCCCTGTTGGGAGTGATCTTGCAAAACAGATAAACACAGTCAAATTTTTTTTTTTTTTTTTTTTTTTTGTTAGGCTCCCATATTTGTGTCTGATTATTTTTTGTAAAGTAGTGGACAAGTTTTTGCTATCTCTAATGCAGTGCACTGACTTCTGTAATGTGATACTTATGGGAGAGTAAAAAGTTGAAAGTGAGCGTTTTCTCTGGGCTCAACTTCTTGGCTAGTTCAGGGTGTTTTGATAATTAGAAGAAAATCTGCTTTGTGTTCAAGGATCTGCTTAATGGTTACAGGAGGCTCTCAAGAAAACCCATTGCCTTTAAAGCTGATTTTTTTAAAACATGCTTCCCTTGCACAAGCAGATATCAAATGGTATATTTTTGCCCTCCCTTTTTTTTTTTTTCCCCTTCAGAGTGCCATCTGTGCAGGGGTGTTTTCATATGATAATTTTGAAAGATAGCAGTGTGGAACAAAACACTCATTTTTTCCCCACTAATACACTGAATGAATTAGCCTGTTTTTCAGTGTCTTTAAGTATCTGCTAGGTGCATTTCAGTGCATAGTGGCAAACTAAATATCTATTTTTCCACTTTAAAAAACTGTTCTGTCAGTTTCCAGACTTGATTGCTGTACTTTTCAGTCTTGAAAAAGTGACTACATGACCTTATTTATCTAGGTCTTGCTAGTGCTTGAACTGTTGTCTGGTAAATCAGTACAGACGTGCCCTTCTATTGAAGTTGCATTGTCAGGAGTTCTTGAGGGGTTACAGTTTGATGGCAACTTTCTGAAGGTAAGTTGTGATAGGAAAAAGACATATTCGTCTGAAGTTGACATTCTGCTGCTCTTGATTTCTGCTACGGTTATGACCAGTGACATGTCTTAAGACAGTGTCTTACCTGTGACTTGCGTGTCATCTTAATATCTGTCAAGTCATGTTTTGGAAAATTGGGCCAGGACATTTAAAGCTATGAAAAGTTCTGAAACTTGTAATTTAATGTAGTAGTTTCCATTGAATTTATAAATAAGGTAGTGTAGAGGAGCAGTTTTCTGGTCCTTGTCAGTGCAATGGTTGAGAACCCTTTCATAGCTCTTCTTGGGTGAGCCCAAGCCAGATAAGCAGTAGAGCAATTCTGTGTCTGCAGATCAAACAATAAGGTCTAGATTTTACCAAGTAAAAAGATGATGCATTTTTGGGGGCTTTTAAAATTGATTTTATTGATGCTTACAGGACTTTTGTAGTAAGATACATACTTTCTGCAGTAAGCCACAATGACAGGAAACATTAAGGTAAAGACTGAAAGAAGTATTAAAATTAAATTAAGCTGTGGGTTACTGTGCTAAACCTTGCCTATTGGTTGAACAGGGATAGAAGTAGCTCCAGAGACACATGTTGATAGTGACGGCATGCAAGGAGATTATAGCAGACTAGTATGTACTATTGCATTGAAGTTGGAGGGGTTCTTCTTTTAAAAGATTTGGGTTTATATTAGAAATTCAGATTCTCTAGGTTTCAAGAATCTTTAGAGACTGGAAAACTACTAAACTCTTGATGTTTCAAGATCTAAGAAATAGAAAAATGAGCAGCTGAAAGAAGATACTTTGGAGTGAGGCTGTTAAGAACTTTGAAACATCTGCTTAAGGTCAACAACTAACATTTGCTTGCCTTTTGTTGAAGATCATGGAATGCATCCTTAAATCTGCAGACTTGCTCTTCTTTTTAGAATCTCCAGTCTGTCATTTCTGCTCAAGTAAAGTTTAAATGAATCACTGAGATGATCTTTATATTTTACAAAATCATTTCACTTACCCAGATAGTCTCAATTGGGAAACCTCATTAGTATTCATGTTATTTTTGAAAAATTCATACAACTTAGTGTTTGGAAATATTTTGCTCCCTTTTCTCCCTATTTTTGTATCTTCAACTTCAGTCATTAGCAACTATCTCACTATTTATTGGAATACTCTTAATGTACAAAAATTGGAAACGGTTCAGTATGCAAGTTTTTGCTTTAGATTACTTCATCTACAGTATGCTGTACTTAACTTCTGATTCTTATGACCTGGAAAAATGCTTTCTTGGTTAATTTTCCTGGTTATCAGACCAGAGAGTCATAGAATCATGTAATGTTTAATTTTTCTTTGACTACTAGATTTCAGAAGACTTCCTCTTATGGTGTATATGAGTTCAAGGTTGAAGATTTTGTAAATGCATGGAAATATTACTGGATGTATTATATTCCAGTTAAACCTGTTTGGTTATTAGAGATGAGGCTGACTCTTTAATGACCTACATGTTGTCAATTTTCCTTTGGCTTTTAAATAACTCCATGAAGGTTTTTCTTGTGAGTGAACCAAGAGGGCTGGGGATACTACTGTTAAATGGTTATATGCATAGAAGGGCCTTGTAAGCTGGTGGTAGCATATGCTATGAAAAGAGTATGTCAGAAAGGGTAATACTTATACAATTCTACTTGTACTGTAGTGGCTGCTGGTTATCTTTTTATTGTCCAGACTGATGCCATAGCACTGCATTTAGTGCCTTAGAGCCAGAAAAAAGGAAATATGTTAATAGACGTAAAACAAATGAATTGCATTCTTCAAATGGTGGCAGTCAGCAGGAAGTTGATTGAAAACACAGTATGAATAGTTTCAGCTCAGTTCTGGCAACTATAAGGTACTGTAGTCAGCTAAAACTGATAGTAATATTATTTGAGAACATTCCAGCAGGGCGATTGCACGATGTTGGCATTTGCTCTGCCTTTCTCTGACACTGCATGCATCATATATGTGATGAGACACTGTGCCCCAAGAATTCTGTGCAGGCTAAATTCAGAGTTTATTTATGAGTCTGGATTTTCCTGTCACTTATGTATCATCAGATCCTTGCCATGCCAATCTGGTTCTTTCCTCAATTTAGTTTACTAAAATTAAACATTTGATCAAACGGTGAATCATTTGACTTAAGCATGATGAATTTGTGAGTGTGTATCACCAAAGCTTGCTTTTAGCTTCTAAACAAACAATGGTTATATATATGTGCCATTTAGAAGCCTCTTTTCTGACTAGCCTTTTCTTTACTTTTTTTGGTGATTACAGCTGTTCATTCCAAAGGAACTCACAGTGTTCCCTTTCAATAAACACTGCCTTTTTAATAAACACTGTCTAATTTCACAGGCAGTGTAGGTCATCGAGGATGCATAATGCCTCCCTAAACCTAATTTTGCTTTAATCATTGTTGCAACCTAACAGAGATGTTTCTAAATGAGGCTTGAGTAAACTGTTGAAATACATACCTTTCCCTCTGAGAATCTGTTTTCACTAGGCTTGGATCATGCAGTTCCTTAGCAAGGCTTTCACTGGCTGGCAGTTTAGATAAGATGCTGGAATAAGCAGTGAATTTTTCAGTTTGAGACAGTGTACTCCATTTTGCTCTTAGGTTAAGACTAAAAATACTTTATGATTGTAATTTTTTTATATTATGCATGAACTTATATAATACTCTGCTAAATTGTTGGGTAAAGGAACTTGAAACAGTTTATATTTAAAACCATCATTAACTGCTGTAATAATATATCTATTGGTGTGTTGCACAAATAGGAGTGACAGATTATTTAACTGAGGAACAAAGAGTCTGATGAGAAATTGATTTATTTACAACTTTCCTGCAAAGTACTACACTGTATGATAAGGGA
This sequence comes from Poecile atricapillus, assembly GCF_030490865.1. Classification (NCBI taxonomy): domain Eukaryota; kingdom Metazoa; phylum Chordata; class Aves; order Passeriformes; family Paridae; genus Poecile; species Poecile atricapillus. The sequence goes on from NC_081251.1 coordinate 84,691,291, forward strand.
TGTTGGAGAGACACTGAAATTATTTGCTTAGATCCTAATTTTAGACGATACTGAGAATTATGAGATAGAGAAGCTTCTGTCTGAGGAGAGCATGGTAGTGAGGAATTGAACTTTGTCATGTTCCCTGTTTGAATAAAAATATGCAGGATAAAGAATGATAAATTATGATTTCCCTCGGTCACTACAATAATACAACTAGAAGGACATATCAGATAAAGTCAAAAGATAACTAGTTTTATCCACTTCTTTGTACAGTGAGCACTTGCCTCTTGCAAGTACAGTTGCAAGGTACCATGTTTTTGCTAAGTTTTCCATTTGCTGTAGAAGCTTACCTTATGAAATGGAGCTTATTGGCACTTAAAGTAAAATCAGATGTACTGGGCTTAATACTTTAACTGTAATAAGTTGTTTTCTAGGAATGTGAAAACAATACTTTCTTTTGCAGTACTTAATAGAATAGACAAAACAGAAAGGAGATTTTGTTTTCTAATGAAAACCAGCTGTTCTGGATCAGACCAAAGATGCATCCAGCCTGATTTCTGAGTGGGTGATAAGTGCTGCTGAGGGAATAAGCATAAGGACAGAGCAAGCATGAAGTGATTCTTCTCTTGATATACCTCTTTTGCTTCTGGCAGTCTGACATAAAGTTGTCCTCTGTTCTGTTGATTTACAGCTTAGTAGGTCTTACCTATTTTTCGGTTTGCATAATGAATTGGTGAGGCCATATGTACTCTTGACCCTTACAATGTCCTGCAGGAAGATGTTCCGTAATTTAACCATTCTCTCTGTGGGAAAAAGAGTAATTGATTTTGTTTCCTTTAAATATGCTGTGTGGTAATTCTAAGGAGTGAATAAATTCAAACAGCTGGTGTATGAGGGCATTTTATTTAAGAAGATCAAAAAATAGGCCTGCTTGATTAATAATATCTGTTAACTTAGTGCAGCCAGAATTTGAGGAAAAAGTCCCCTTGCATAACCATGAATTTATTCAAAATCTGTATATAAAATGTTTTATAAATATTTTCTAAATCTAAATGGGTGCTGTGTTAATTATAGACTGGCATATCCAGCACCTTTTAATCTAATTGTAACTTCCCTATCAGTCAGAATGAAATTCACTATTGTGGCTGCTGTTCTTACAAGTGGAATAAACAAGGAAGAAGTCGATTGTACTCCTTTTTGAAGCTTGGAGGAGTTAAAAGTCACTGTGTCTAAGTCATCTTCTGGGTTTCTGTCTTCCTGTGGAGCAGAACTTTCTTCATGTCTTCTGCAAACTCTGATTAGTCAAAAGTATTACTGTTTGGTCAGTGCTGACAATTATTTCCACATTATTCCAGTTAGGGCTAGAAAATATCTGTCTTTATGCTAAGTAGTAAAATGTTTAAATGTTGTATGGTACCATAGATGTGTTTCGTATAATGCTTCATTTTGATGAAGATGCTTTAGGTTCTCAAAAGTTTCTGATGGTAAACCCAGTCAGTCAGAGGATTATAATATAGGCACCGTAGTTTTGGGGGAAATACTGCTGGTGACTTTAATTCTATAAATTTCAAACAATTTACCACTTCTGTTGAAATTTAATGTTAATATTGTTGCTGCATGTTGGACAGCTGTTGAAATCTCAAATTGGTGGAAGCCTCAAGACTCAGTATTTCTTTTAAGGTGTTGAAATCAGTGATGCAAAACATTAGCTAGAGAGAATGATCCTTGATTTATGTATTTATTGGAGATGTTGGGTTTTGACTTCTGTGTTTTCATTAACATCCATTACTGGATTTCAATTTTTTTTTAAATTAGAAGTTAGTGCATATAAATAGACACAGGCTTTCTTTAGAGCCAGTGGTTAAAAATTATGAATGTGATATACTTTCTTAGCCAATTACTGTTTATATTCTTTGAGGTTAAAAATGTAGTTGTGTTCATGTGTCTCCTCAAATATACAGCCTTGACTGATATAATTAACATTGTACTTCACAAGTTAAGAGAAATTGTGAATGTTGTTGGACAGTATTTAATCTTGATTATGTTGAACCTCTTATTTGGGTTAAGATGAACTTCATATTCACTTTAAGCTGGCAAATTCCATTGATATTTTCTTCCTTTTTTTTTTTCTCCTTTTTTAACTGAAGTGTCAGAAATATTTCCTGTCTATTTTGAACAGGCAGGGCTCACTAGGATGGAGTCCCTTCTTTGCTTTTGTGAGAAGAATTGAAAATCAGGCAGTAGCTGCAGCATGAATCAACTTCTCTCAATGATAGAACTGTGAAGAAACTTAGGTCAGAGTAGCTGCAGATATTAAAATGGCATCTCCTTGGGATGCTGAGAACGCTGCATAACAAAATGTTGTTGAGGACAGCATATGTATTGGAAAATAAATTGTTCTGACAAATGAAACCTTTGTGTGAATGGCCACAATGGTTTCAGGCTGTGGAGATGTCATTAATGTACAGAAGTAGCGGGTTGGTATTTTTAGGTTCTGCAAAAATGCTCAGACATTATCTTCTAATTTAAGATTTTGATGTAAAGCTATTTTTGTAATAGAGACGGGTCTTCTGTTTGAAATGGTGGGAAGTTTCTATTCTTACAGAGTGTGGGGTTAAACTTTTTTTGACACTTTTTTCAATCTTGAATGTCAAACAGTGTATTGTAATGCATAGCTCCATTAACTCTTAAGTTATTCCTTACCTGTACTTAGGAAAACATAGTAGTTGAAGAGTTTCAGTATTCCATGAGGAGAAGAAAGTTGTTTGCAGTTGTGTGTTCAATTTCTGTTTATGGCATCTGACTAGTAACACTGTGGTAAGTGCAGTTCTCGCCTGTACAGAGAAGTTGTATTAGAAAATTGTTGATGGATTTTTACACTTAACGTGTCATCTGGTGTCTTCTGTGCAGAAGCGAATGCTACTCCACGTTATGTATGAAAGACTTTTAGGTATCCTGTTTGATTCCATCTGTTTTATCTTGCCACCATTCTCATGCTCTGAACTTGAACAATATAAGTCAATGCAAGGAAGATACATTTCAGTTTCTAAATATTGTAGTATTTTTATTAGTGTTTTAGGGAAATTTATTTCTAATATTACTTTCATCAGTGTTAAGTCCTTTAATAAATGTACTTTGGTTAATGTTGGATTTCCAGTGTTTGTAAATTAGAGACTAACTGGAAGTAATGAAAAATTTTGAATGGACATAAAAACCGGTTTTCCTAAATTAATTTCAATAAGTAGTCAGACAAGCAGAGGAAAAAAAGTTTGGTTGATGATTACTGTCTTTAGTCTTTGGCTCTTTAGATTATATAGTGTCTAAAGTTGGGTGAGTTGTTTATTTGAAGGCCTGTCTTAGTAATGTATGTATTTAACTTCTGTTTGGTTGAATGTACTATTTAAGTTGAAAGTCCTAATTAAATCCTAAGCATCCTAAGGAAGGGGAACACAATACTAGATTTGAATCAGTGTTTAAAAGAATGAAAAGCTGTCTGGTTTCATGATAAGCACCAAATTGTGCCCTTAGAAGAGCAGAATCTAAAGTCATGTCCTCGTTGACTTAATTGCTGAAACACAATCATCATTCACAATATGACTGTTACATCAGCTCTGTCACCATAACTGCAGCATTTTTATCTCTAATTATTATAATTCAGAGGAGTCTCAGGGGAAGCTGCATATATAAAGTAGGCAAAATGCTATCATTTAGTGAGAGTCCCTCAGTTTTGGAAATTGTATTGTCCTCTGAGTATTGATTAGGTGCTATTTTGGTCCAATAGAATGTCAATATTAAGGAGCTTGGCTTTTTGATAAATCCATTAAGTATCCTTGAAAATTTTCTTTAACAAGTATTCACTGTTACTGAGTGAAATGCATTTTTTACTTGAAGCAAGAAGAGTTCTAGCTTGGGTATTGCTGACACCAGTTTGAAAGACGAGGCATTAGTAATGCTTGTTCATCGCTCAATACCCTACTGTTACCTTTTCCTTAGTAATTTTCTTCAGTGAACTAATGGACAGTAACGGTTTCCTAAATTGTCTGGGTGTTAACAAATGCTTGCTTTTTCATGCAGATAGGTTTCAAATGTTCCCCTGAATTGTTAACATGTTTATCAATTTAGAATCTATTAATTTATATTTTTAGAATGTACTTTTGACTGTGTACTTCTATGAGGGAATTAAAGCAATTCTCATATAGCATGTTTCCATAATGAAGATTCTCTCCACTTTTAATTTGTAAACATGTTAGCATAATTATTCCATTTTTAATAGGAAAAAAAGCATCATAATTTAAATTTTTTAAATGCTCAGAATTTTACAAAATTTAAAATATATTTAAAGGTCTTCAAAGAACCCCCAAATATTGGGGGGTTTAATTTCTTTGTATACAGATGTGTGGATGAACCATCATTATAGCTATAACTTATAAAGGGCTTTTAGCATTAGTCCATATATATTCAGTACCTTCCCTAGATGCTGAGTAATTTTTGACCTTTTGAAAGAAAGCAATGAACAATAATATTTGCACATTTCAAATACATATTTTTTTGGCATTGAGACTTCGTGATTAGTACTTCTTTGCAAAACAATTGAAATTAAACTTGCCTTGGAAATAGTAATTAAGATGGAGCAGGTTGACTCTTTTTATTTAGGAAAGTGGACTAACTCCGCTGCTTGTTGTCAAATACGTGGAGTGTTTGTAATACTCCTAGCATAGATATATCTTGCACTATAATTCTTTTCCAGAATCTAATACCAAGTTAGATATTAGAATGCCTCTGCATATAGTGTTGAATGTCACCATATATTCTTCTTTTACTTTGAATGTAGCTCCTTAGCAGTTGTTTTATTTTGGACACGGTATGTGTTCTTGTTTAACTTTCTCTTGGGCACTACTTTAGACATTGTGCTCTTAATGTTGATATTTTTTTTAAGACACCTGTTTATTACAAGACTTTAGAGACATAAATCCATATGGGTAGTAGGATGTTCCTTTTTTAATAAAAGTCCCTTCTTGACATTTAAGTTTAGAAAGCATTTATTATTATTTCTGCTGCTGATACACTGTGTGACAATCAGTCCATGCTTTTCTCTGCATGGACTCTCTCTGTTTTCATTTGTGAATCATATATCCTTCTTCATTCAATTCCACAGTGCTTTAGGAGCCTTGAATGAGAGATGTAGCAAAGAGTATTTAGAAGCAAGGAATATTTTCATTTAGAAACAGATATTTGTTTTAAACCAGAACTTGCTGTAGGACAATACTGGCCTGCTGACGTGCTGTTTCCCAGGTGGTTCATCTAGAAGTGTTTGTGGTGGGTGGAGGAAATCTCTTTCAATCAGAAGAGTTGCTATGCAATTAGAAGAGCAAGAACTGCCTGCATTACACATCTGTGAGTCTCAGGTGGTTATGTAGCACTCTCTTAATGAAGATAGGACCCCATTATCATTTTTCTGTGATGCAGTCTCTCCTTTGACTATTAAAGTTCTTGTGTGACTAATTCAGGAAAGACCAGAAATCTTTCTGGTGAATAATTAACACGTCCTGTTCTGCTTAAGTGACTTGCAAAGAGAGATTCAAAAGGTAAAAACAAAACTGCAATCATGTATATTACAGTGATGTATATTATTATATAGAAAATTGATGCATTATATTATACTAAAAATGACATCACTCAGTGATATAATGAGAACTCCAGCATCACAGCTTAAAATTCAGTTGCTTGAGCTGAAGCACAGCTGAAATTCAGATAACAGAAAGTACTGGTTGATGTTAAAACTGCTGTAATTGGAATAAGTAAATAGAACAAACCAGTGCTTTGAGAAACTTTAGTCTGCAGCTTTCAGAGATTGGTATAATTTTTTTTTTGGTTGCTTTCTGTGGTTCCCCCCACCCCCCCCACCCCCTTCATAACAAGTTTCCATCATACTCCTAGATACAATTGAGACAGAAAGTGATTTACCTTCCTTATTAGAATTCCTTTTGTCCTTACTATTTCAGTTTGCAGATTTAGAGTGGCGTTTTGACTTCTGCTTGCAAGGTGTTTTTTGCAAACTTGTATAAAGAAAATATGTTATTTCTTTTTTTAAAAAATTTATTATTTTTTGAGGACTATTTAAGGCTGCTAAGCAACCAGTGAGTATTTAAATCACTTTATGGTCGAAATGGATTTATACTTCTTCCAAGGTTACCTAGTAAAATTATGACACAAATAGAAGCTTCAAGGACTTGTGTTCTTTGGGTGTCCATGAAGGCAGTTACAGAAGAGGGCATGGGAAATGGTGAGCATTATCCTCATTTTGGGATTATTAGCTGGTTAATCAGTGGTGCTTAAGTTTCTTTGGCTTAGTTTTCTTGTCTCTCATCATTCTACAGGACAAATTCTGAAGATAAGTGTTACATTTTTAGTAGCACAGCTGGCTACGTAATTTGGAAAAAGTAGACCAACTTTTGGAGGCATAGGCATTTCTTCAGTGTATGGGAAAGTTAATCTGTTTTTTCTAAGTATATACCTAGATAATATTACCTCTGTCCCCAAAATCAGTCTTGCCCATACCCTTAAGTCATCATGGTTGCAGCAATGACATGAAAGACAAGTGTGTTCTACCAGCCAGGACAGGTGGCCTGATTGAACGGTTCTGTATTTTTTTCAGCTGTTTTCATGTGTGTGTTGTTCAGAAATCCCTGTTTCTGGCATGATATGTAACAAACACTAAATGTGGTATTCTCCTTACCACAGAAAATTGAGCTGTTCAATTTGTACCATCAAGAAAAAGCTAGAGATGTGTTGAAATTGCTTCGAGTCTAGTTAAATTAGACAAGTGTAAGCATTTTCTTTGAGTGAGTATAGGTTGTATTTTACTTTGCCAAAACAGAGCAAAATCATCTACATGAATTGACTGGAGAAAAATGATGCTTAGCTAAAAATCCAGAATTGTATGCAAATCTATTGTTTGCATGGGGTCAGATGTTGGTTAAAAGTTTTGGGACGTAAGAGGGAAAGAAAACAGTGTACATGAAAACAGTAATTACATATTTGCTGTTCATTAGTTTAATAGCTAAAGACACTTTTTTTAGTTCTGTTACATGTCACTAAATTTCCCGGACTTCTGTCATGCATTAGTGTAAATGGAGAATGAAAAAAGTTTCTGTGGGCTCCTTTCGTAAGGGGCCTTCCATGTGTAAAGGATGCAGTTGAAGAAGGTGCACAAGTTTTATGATTATAAGCCTAAAGTCAGTCAGAATCATGGAAATACGGGGTTTTCTTTTTAATTTTACTTGAAGACTAGAGATGATTTAAGAGTTATGGGTGATACTGCTGCTTGCCTAATTTTTAAAACTCATTTTAACTCCTGTTAAGGATTCAGCATAGTTAATGAAGCAGTAGAGTTGCAGTTTGCAGCCGCAGCCTGGCACAGAGGTTAGGTGGTTAAAACTTGCTTGTACGGAGAAGGTTACATTACACATAGCTTGGATGAGAGTTGAGGATGAGGTAAGGTTTTGGGGCTCATTTGTGTTACTTGCTGTTAATGATCACTCTATTTGCTGACTGTGCCTTTGCCTGAGATTGCCTTCAGAGATGCATAAAAAGCCACTCTAACGGAAGAGCCTTTGCTCTTTGCATGCATGAGGATAAAATATTTAACTTGGCTCTGATTTCCCACTCTCTGAATTGGATGAAATAAATGTATTGATTGTGGTTTATTCCCTCAGTCTCTATTATTAGAGGAAAATAAGAAGTTGGGGCTTGTTCCTGGATGCTAAATGTGAGCAGAAAGCAGGGAGAACAGTGTCTGTGGAAAAGCAGGCCACATAGCTTTCTCTGTCTTGCCTGAGAAAGCGGCCTGGGAAATCATAATGAGGAAATTAAAACAATCCTCAGAGATAGAAGACAGCCTTGCAGGTGTTGTTTCGAGGGGTGGTGTACGCCACTGACCAATGATGGTGATGTGTTAGTTCACTGACCAATAAGAGTTTTACCTTTCTGGTCTTTTGTGTAAAGTCTATTAAAGAAGATCTGAGGTAATAAACCTCGCTCTCCTGTTCAACTCACAGGAGAGTCTGTGTCATGCTTCTTAGCCGTTCCTAATCTAAAGCGACATGTACCCACACTTTCTCCATATTATTCTAAAACAGGGAAATGGTGAGACTAATAATGGTTTCTGTTAGTGCTGTGATGCCCTTGTTTTTGTTCATGTAAATAATTCTAGGCTGTTTGCTTTGAACACTCAGTAAAAGCTACCTTGTGAAAATGACAGCAGTGAACATTACAGTTTACATTACAGGTGATTTGATGGAAAAGCCAAAATATCACTCTGTGTAAAGGTTTCCTTTTCCTGTCATGGGATGAAGGTTGTAGGATGAGTATCGGGATTTTGAAAGAGACCGGACCACAGGGAGACGTCCTAAAACATGATTTATTATTATTCTTTTACAGTCTTATGGAGTGAGAACGTCTTCACCATATGCACTGGTTGTTCATGGTCAGTTGTCACAAAATCACAGGTTACAAGGGTTTTTAAGGGTTAATTAGCCAATAAACTAATGCCACAAAAAATGTTTCTACTTTTACACCAATAGCTAATTGTTTTGTTTCATACATCTTTACTGCAGTGTGGACTTTCTTAACCAGTCATATAATGACCCACAAAACTATTTGCTACACTTTAAAACTTCTTACTACCTTTATAACTACTTCTGTATCTTAACTTTAAAACCTTAAAACTTTCCACTAATTAGCTCAATGCCTTTCTATTTAAACTCACATTCTTACTTACAATTCTAAATCTGGAAGCCTTCTCCAAGGTCTTAAATCAAACCTGTGTCCATGTCTGTCTCTCAGCTTGCATACGTGAGATTTTGAGAACTTTCTGTGCTTGGAATTCCCACAGATGAAGGTTTTTTTTTTACTAGATGTTTAAAACCCTTGAATTTTAAAGCAAAATGTGCATTCTGAATTCTTTTTACCCTGGTAATTGAAATGCAGTTGCCCGAGACCTGGGAAGTGTGCCGTGTGAAATAGGAGAAGGGCACAGTGAATTACATAGGGGGTCTCATCCCATCTTCATATCTGACTGACTCCCTTCCTAGAAAGTGCTGTTCCCTGACCTGTCAGCCACTTAAAGGCTTATGCAGCTCATTTCCTCCATTTCCCATGGAGAGATGACCAATACAAACTTAGTGGAGAGGAGTGAGCTGCCCCTACAGCTGGTTCACGCTGCCTTCTGTAAGTAGCTGTGGTGTTACTTAGGGGGCTTTTACCTGAACAGCTGTGGAATAAAAGCTTCTGACTCAGCTTCCAAGGCACCATGTGAGAAAGATCTACACACATCTCCACTCAAGAATAAATTTAGGCTGGCAAAACTTTAAAGGAGATAGGAAGGGAGGAGAGTAAAGCATCTTCACATTTTGATTATTCCTTTAGTTCCCTTGTTGCCTTTTCTTCTAAGTTCTCCAAATACAAAAGAAAAACCTAGGTATTTTTATTTTTGTCAATGAAAGAATATAATAGTTTTGGGTGACCTTGTTCTGTCTATCCTCCAGCCATTAAATTTTAGTTCTGCTGCACTTGTGTAAAGGCTTTAGTTAAAAATTTATAAGGAAAATGTCAAGTGGCTAGTTACAAAGTATGATCTATCTTACTCTGTAGACACTGCAAACTTATCCACATCCTGCTTAAAACTGTATAGAAAAAACCTCACTGCTTATGTGAAGTGAATTACGACAGCAAGAAACACATTACAGAATGTTAAGCACCAATGCATTTTACAATTTTGTTTTATATCTTGATGGAGTCAAGGTATGGAGGGTAAGGTTTAAGATATTTGAAAGATCCTCATTATTTACTTAAAAGAGGCTGCTGATGGGGTTTATGTAGTTTCTCTTCAATTAATTGTATGAATTAACAGAACTTATATATGTTTAATATGCAAAAGTGGACTAAAAGATCGGTCTATTTAAATTTGGGAGTTTAGATTTTGGGGTCACTGATTAGCTCAACAGATTTGGTTATGTCAGAGCTCTTTCCAAACAAGACTTATTGCTGTTGATAGCACAGTTGCTAATTGACCTAAACACTTAACTAACCACCCTGTGATTTAGCATACATAGCGTTTACTTAGTTGAATTCCTCATTAGTTAGGTGCTGAGAGGAAATGAGATTAGCAGGTTTTGTTTATGTTTTGGCAGATTCTTGTATAACACTTTCTTGTACTGCTGCATTGCTAAGATGATAAATAGGAAATGCTGGGTTTTCCAAAAAAGAAAAGCTTCTACTTGTTTCTTTGAGCTTTAGGTGATTTGTTATAATTTGCAAGTGATAGCCATGTACATCCTACTTTTCAGAGCTTCCACAGAGAGACTAAAATGTAAGATTAATACATTTTTCATTAATATTTCTATTCTACTAAACCTAAACTTGGAACACCAATCACATGAAAATATTTATTTGTACTTCAAAGACACAAAGAGTTCCCTAAACTGGAAAAACAATTTGTCAAATTCAAATTATACAGAATGTTAGCTGTTAATAAATCAGTGTGTTCTGCACTAGAGTAGTTCAAAATCCTAAAATGGAATTGCTTTCCAAAGTACATAAAAGAAGTGTGATTCAACATGGACCAGGAAATACCTGTGTTTAGTAGAGACAGAAATGAGTTCAGCTACAAAAGTATAAAGTTTGGAAAACTGCAGAGGAGATTGAAAATCAAATTATATGTTATCCTACGTCAAACATAAAGGGAGATTTGTGAATGGAAGGTGAGTGATTTCTACTGGATATATAATTTGCTACTTACAGGAGCAAAATTTGCATGATGGCTGGGTAAGAGCAGAGGGCAAAGTTGTTTGCACACTGTACAACCTGTGAGGAGTCATTTGAGCTCAATTTCAGAGGAAGGACAGAGTTTGTTGCAGTGGATGGGTATTATCAAGCTCCATCTTTGGGAGACAAACAGAAAAAACTCAAGCTTTATTTTTTCTCTCTTATGTCACTAAGAGGAGTGAGAATGATGCGGAAATGTATAAGGTTGAAAGAGATTTGTGAGAAAAGCAACAAAAATTTCTCACTACACCTTGGACCATGAAAATGGAAAAATATTACTTTTATTGTTAGTGTTGATAGAAATCATGAATCAATGGGTATTTTCATTATAGACATTCTTGTCCTCTGTGTTTCTCTTGCTGAGGTTTTTACACTTTGAAATATTGAAAAACTTAAGACTGATGTAAGCACAACTGAATTCTGATAATAGAATCATAGAGTCTGTTCTATTTTTTTTCCTTGTGCAACTTGAGTTTTGAGTGATTTCCTGGGAGGGCCTTTTATCTGGTTAGAGATGCCCTGAATAACATGGTTGGGTTAAAACCAAAAGTCATTATCTTTCATGAGTAACAAAGCAAACATAGTTCTTGTAACTCAGTGTCCTTCACTGAAAATCTAAATGTAATGAATGATTTCAAGGCATTTAAATGACTTGTGTGTTAAAACCCCTTGTCAGGAACCTTTAAAAATCTTACATTACCATCCATACTTACGTAATGCAGTCAAACAGTGATTGTAGGTTTGTAGGACTGAATCAAGAGCCAGAACTGTGGTGAATATCTTAGTGGGGTTATTTACTTCAGTGGCAGAGGCAGCATTGGATGGGCTTATTTATTACTTGACCTAAGTGCATTTAAAATGTAATTGTGTAGTCCATTTCTTTTTAAAAAAAACATGTATATGTTTAATAATATAATAAATATGTTTAAGCTTTTGACAACTCTGAAAGGAGTTCATGTTGGAATAAATAATACAGTTTTACATTTTAATCTTTTCCCCAAGTGGAAATGCATCACAGCAAAAACTGTTGTATATGCAATCTGTAGTTCACATTCAGTCTTGTACTAAAAATTCAGAATATTTTAAAGGAATGCCATGAAATAAGGTAACTAACTATGGTTCCATCCCCGGTTTGCACATCTGAAAATAAGTAATAACTACATGGTGACATTAATATTTTTGAATATCCATGTGAAATGTTTTTCAATGACTGTGGACAGGAGTGCAGTTGTTTAATCATCATTTCACAATAATTATTTAATACATAAGCAGGTTTTGTTTTTTTTTACTTCTTACTGGTTACTCTTTCATTTGTTTAATTACTGGTGGAGATCATCTTGTGTGTGTACAAAAATATATATGTTTTCCCCATTAGTAAGATACATTAGTAAGATGCATCTCTCCACAGTAACCTACTGTTGTTTCTGATCATACACTGTTTTGGAAGAAATGCTTTATCAGCATTATGTTCACGTTCTGTTTATGACTGTTTTTTTGACAGACCCCATGGCAGTATACCAAATTTTTGCATCATTTGACTTACTTTCAGTTTTGAGTTGGAAATTCCTTTGGGTATTTGTTGTGCTTCAAAAATACACAGTACTTTTTCTTTGCAAAATGTTGTGGATTTGTTGCATGAGTATGTTCACAGCCTGCAAAATAGTCTACAAGATCGAGGGAAAAATTTCGAAATCCTAAATATAATGGGTCCATTCTGTTGCATTTTAACTCCTATATGAAATTTTCTGCAGCATCATTGTGCAATATGTTCAATTATCTTTCGGAATCTGGCAGCGCTGGTAGCAATAGGATTTTTCCTGAACAGAGCGATCAAATAAATTGTTTCAAGTAGGGGACAAGACAGGATTACTGAACACATTGACTGGTTTGAGTGGAATAATTTAGATGATGGTAATGGAAAAAAATGTGTTTAAAATATAGTTGAGTTTGGATATCCTGAATCATCAGGTTTTCAAATTCCCGTACTTGTTAAATTTGGGGGAGAGGTGGCAGAGCGAAGAGGCAGGGACAATCTCTATCATACATGTGTATTTAATGTTTGATCCTGTGAACTTAAAAGGTATTTGTAATATCTTTGCCTTTACCAACAACGCTTGCCATAATAAATGCACCCTCTAGTTTCAGTGGGATGTGGATACCTACACTGGGTAAGAAATAGTCGATGAGCCCAGACTAGCTGAGCTCTGACATTCCAGGGTTGATGTTTGATCCAGTAGTTTCAAAAGCCTCAGTAACTTGGAAGATGAGTCCGTAGTGAAAAAACCACATTACTCCATCCACAGAAATTCTGCTTTTTTAATTACATATGGTATCAACAAAATGTAAAGCTTTCATACAACCCAGCTTTCATGGAGAAGGCTAATATTTTTGGGGGTGTTCTGCCTTCCCCTAAGCAGCCTTTGAATTATTTGAGATGCTTCTATAAAATCGTATGACTTTTTTTCTTATAATGCTATAAATGCCAGAAGTGGAGCTGCAGTACTGACCTTCAGTTGTATAATGGTAAGATAAAAATTTTCAAAACCTTTGGGCCTGATATATAAGTGCATTGTTTTGTATATCAGGGAAACTTCACTGAGTGAAGACCAGAGTACTCAACTGAGTATTCCCATTCAGAGGTTTGTTTGTTGTTTTTTTTTTTAAATATAGATGTAATACTTCTATTTCAACTGAAAGTGATGATTCAAAATAAGATGCTTACCTTTAGGGAACAAAAAGCAGAACAAGGAGAGACAGCTATGACAGTCTGTCCCATTGGCAGCTGAGAGGTAAGAAGCAAATAGTTAAAAAACTTTTTTTTTCCTTTGGTCCATTTTGTCACTATTATTGAGGAGGCCTCTGGACCTTGTGCTCTGGGATGAAATGTTCAAACTGTATTACAGGAACAAACCTTGCCCACATTGTGTGACCAGTTGTAGTACAGGTGTTATAAAGGAAAAATGCATAGTGGTGGTTCTCTTGCACAGTAGCAAAAATACAAAACTGAATATAACTTTTCCTCAGAAACTACTTACAGTGATGGTTGCTGTAGCTGATGGGTAAACTATGAAAAGTGATTTAGTTTAATGCAAGCTAGAATTCTATTTGCATCTTGAAGCTTTCGGAAAAGCGTTGGTCACTGATTCACAAATAGTAAGAAAATTTAGCTTTAATAGCAAAAATAGCATAAGATAACTGGGGAAATGGGAGAATTTGTGGATTTTTGTTGAGGTTTTTTTGGGTTTTTTTCCCTTTTTTTTCTGCTAGAATGAGTATTGTTAACAGGGAAAAACATTGTTTCATAATTGTAAGGCATTTTCTTTCAAGTGTGAGGGTTTAATGTGTATTTAGAAAGTTGTCTAGAGAAAATTACTTTTAAGCAATCTATTTTTATGTTGCTTTGTACTCTTACATTATGAAAGCCAAGAGCTATCTGCTTACCTTATGATTTCTAGTCAGCTTTAAGAGTATACTAATACAAATATACCTTTTTTTTTTTTTTTAATCTATCTATAGATGTATATTTCTATCTCAGTTGGAGCATTGTGGTAATAATGCCAGGGTTGTGGGTTTGATCCCTGTATGGGCCATTCACGTTAAGAGTTGGACATGGTCATCCTTGTGGTTCCCTTCCAACTCAGACTGTTCAGTGATTTTAATATATATATATATATATTTCTCTATATCTATATATCTCACTTATATTGAAGCTATGGACCTTAGTGCTTTCTTACTAAATTGAACATTCAATCTGTTATAGCTGACTTTAGCAAAGAAGCTGTGTTACCTTGTTTAAACTTTAAGATACAGGGAAACAAAACTATTTATGTGATGCATAGAAAAGCAGAAGTTTTATCAATATTTAGAAATCCAATAATTACAGTTCTTGGATGACTTGCAAATGAAATTTGGAGAGAATAAAATTTTGGAGTCTGAAGCCCCAGCCATTTGAAAATACTAAGCCACTTACCTTTTTAACAAAGGACTACTGAAAGAAAGTGTCTCACTTGCTTTTATTCTTTATAGAGACACTTAAAGACTGAAATTTTTCAGTAGAACTGTTGAGCCTGTCAAACTACTACTTTGCTTCTGCTGAAGTTACTAAAGTCTCAAGAGCAGAAATGAGAGTTCCTGCAAACTTTTACTGAGGGAGCAGGAAGTGAGTTGAAGTTATGATTTTATTTACTTTGGCATTGCTCAAGCATTTAGTGAATGACTCTCATTCTATTTAAATATAGTAAATGTTGATATTTGTTTTTATAGATTCTTTGCTTGGCAATAATACCTTCCAATGTGTTCATTCTCTCACCTTGTGATTTGATAATTTATTGTGCCAAAGAGAAAAGCAGGAAAAAAATAGATCAGGATTCTTGTTACACAGTGTAAAAAGGAGGCAAACAGTTACATTCCTGTGTAATTGCTCATATTTTCTTCTCTATAGTGGGTAAGTTTTCTGGGTTGTTTTGTTTGCATGATACTGAATCCCATAATATGCTAAGTTGTAATATTTATCCCGTTTCATTTAATACAGTATTCAGCGTTTCCCCTTCCAATAACACAAAAGACTACCACATCAATAAATGTATTTGATTCCTGAATGATAATTTTGGTGAGTGGTATTTCTTTCCTGTAGATCTATTTGCAGACATTGGCGTTTGCAGCCTAAATTATCATATAGTAGTACCCACTGCAGATGGTATTCACTGCAGCCTTACAATGCAGGTGTAAACAGGTTATGATTTAACTTGGATTTTGTAGAGCTGAGGGATGATCTTCTGAACTTGCTGTAAGACCTGTTGTGACTCACCCATTGGTACTGGAGCGTGGTATCCTGCTTCTGTAATACATTTTCTTTATAAATTAAATTCTTTTTAGTGTTTCCAGTAGTTCAGCTGATTCAGTGTTTACAACAGCAGAAACCCATGTGTGCTGATAGTTTGAGTTGTAAAATATATCACATATGTTAGAGTACCTAGAGAATTATAAATGTTCAGTGCAAATTAGCAGAGGCCAGAGTATGGATTTTGTTAACACAGTGGACAGACACTATGTTAACTCCTGCCTGTGTGGGTACTTCTCTGTGATGACACATCATTTTAAGGGTACTAGATACAATGCATGGATGTTAGACCAATGGTGTATTTGGAAGTACATTGAGTCGTTAATATTTTTTAATTGAATAAACTGTAAATTTAATTTTCTGACCTTGGTTATGTATGAAGGCTAAGGGGAAGTGAGCACCATTTAATAAAAGATGAACAGTCTCTCCCCAACTTCCTTTCCTGCTTTTATATTACGATATCTGATATTTTAATTTTTTTTTTTTTTAAAGTTCTCCAGACTTTTTAAGCCAATAACTAAACTGAGAATTGGACTCGGGTCCACTTTCCCTTAGTGGGTCAGTTAGATACACTGGAACAATTTTCCAGTTCTTCATAGGATGTGCTCAAGAAAAAAGAGGTGGAATATTTAATATTAAACAACCTACTGTGTTAGTAAGCACAGTGGGACACAGCTGGTCTTTCTTAGCAATGCTTTTGATTTAATGCATACCGAACTCATACCATAAATGTCTCTCAGGAAAATAAATGGTTTTAAGAATTATATTTACAAGATATTTTTGAAGTTGGCTGTAGTAGCATACATGTCACAGCACCTGCATTATTTATTTTGAGCCCAATTCACCCTAATACCTTTAAGAAAATAAAGATTAAACTTCTGATTAGAGAGTATTGTTGTTGTAGATCTGTCTTCTCAGGTAGTAATCAAGTAAATAACAGAGTTTGATGTTCATGCCACTGATTCCAATTTAACAAATCCTAGGAGTCTCTAGGTATGATGGGTGGTAGCTGGAAGTTAGCCAATGCGTAAGTGATTAGAATACACAGTTAGTACTGTTATTCCTGACACAGAACAAATCATTCCTAATGCTGTCAATCAGCACTGCTCACAATCTATTGTAGATACATATTGTATATGTACAATTTACAGTATTGTAATCTATTGTGAGCAGTGTTGAATGACAGCATAAGGAATGATTTGTTCTGTGTCAGGGATAACAGCAGCAGCATTTACAGTGATGAGTGTTCGTTAAAATTTCAAACAGTGAGTCCTTTAAGCCTGAGATAACAGGCCGTATGGAGAAAGATACTTCAGACATATCTGTGAATCTGTTCTTTTCCACGATCCTTTCTCTACTTCTGTGGGTACAGATGCTCATACTGGAATATAAGGGATTGATTTTTCAGGCATGCTGCAGTTAAACATGCCGAGAGAACAGTTCTTGGTCACAGTCAAAAACAAAACAATTGAGGACTCTGACAAGGTCCCCAGCACTTCGATATTTTAAAAATAGTGTTTTACTGGGATAGCTGTATTAGTTACCAAATCTGAATATGTGGAGACAAATTTCTGTTGCTTCCTTTTAGAATTTTGAGAAATGTGGTTCTATGTAATATTTTGAAAAGGTATAGAGAGTTGAAAGATGCAAAAATAAGTAACTCAGAATAATTAGCATAAAAATGTGAGTGTTCTATTAGGACATTGTGACACTTGTCTGATAGATCCAATTCAGCACTTATGCTGTTTGGGCTGTTTTTTGTGAACTGTGCTAATTCTGTTTCAGGTCTTATGGAAGATACTTCATGCTGTTGACTTCCTGATCAATGTCATGACAGTAGTAGTGACCATATAGCTTCAAAAGAGAATGGAATTATATTGGTCTATTTAAAAGAAAAACAGAAAAGCATCTGTATAATTATTAACATCTAATATTAAGACTCAAAATAATTTTAATTGTATCCTTTTGTTTCATTTTTTACAGAGAAAATTAAACATACAAATGTCTATGCAATAAGCTTTCACATAACAGAGTTGTTTTCTCAGGTGTTTGAAGAGTTTCAGTTTTCTCTGTGGAATAAATGAATAACCATAGACTAGTAGTATGTCAGTAAAATAAAATAGCAAAGACCGGAAGAATGTCTACTAAAAGAATGCGTGGTGCTCTTCACCTGTGTTTTGAAAAAGCTTTAGTGCAGTAACTTAATAAACTTAGTTCTTCTATAGTAGAACCCAATTGTATGGCTGCAATTACAGAAAGAGCAGCAGCCAGACCTATAAGCTAACTGTAGTTCATTATAAGATTGAATATAATAATAATAATAATAATAATAATAGCAATAAATTTAGTATTTGCTATTATATCAGTGATAGGCTTAAAATCTGCATTTAGTAAATAACTTCTCCCTCTAGAATTGTAGTGGGGTATTTAAGATGCTTTTTTTTCTGAAAAAACTTGGAAGTACTAATTTCTATTGTAATTTGCATTCAGAATGCTGGAAAATCCGAGACATGGACCCTGATACATTACATTATTTTAAAGTTGTTTTCTGCTTTTCAGCCACAAATTCTGGGCATTATGGCTCAAGTCCTTTGGGCTCAGGATGTTTATTACAATCTGTATTTAAATACCTTTAGCCCAGGTAAATTTATTTTAAGCATTTTCTATTCAAAGTAAAATTGAGAAGAGTTTTCAAATAACATAGCTGGATAAAGTAGAGTTGAGGCAGCTGTTCTTCCTGGGCACATGAATCATAGGATTTGAGTGAAAGAGCATGTTTACTTGCAGTTCAACTACTGAACTTTACTGCATTGTTAACTCATTAACTTTCCAAAATCCCTTACTTGAAAAAAAGAATGGCATTTAGTAGCATTCCCTGGGCCAAGCTCAGGTCTTGGAAATTGTGTTGAAGATGTAGGGAGGAGCCGAGATTTTCAGATATTAAAATATCTTTAATGTTTAATGTTTTAATCACAGCTTAAGAAAACCTCAAAACCAAACAAACAAAACCCCCAAAATAATGTTCCCCTTCCTCCTAAGAAAACTACTCAATCTTTCAAGAACTGCCATTTTGTTTTGGATTTCTTAATTGTGCGGATTTCCTACACCCCCCACTTTGGGATTTGTTTTTGAATGGACTGGTTTGGGATGTTTCATAGAGCATACCCCTTAAGCAAGTGAAGGGTCTTGGGGCTGAAGACAGTTCCCATGGCCAGCATCCACTGTGTCTTAGAAGCTCCTGAGAAGGCAACTTCGTACTGAAAACTGCTGATAAGAGGATGCTGCTTTATATGACCTATCAATGGAGCTGCCTATCAAATGTCATGTTTCACTGAATTAATGGTTGTTAGTGTATAACTGCTGTTGTATTTCTTTACCTAACTGCTGTTGTATTTCTTTACCTATGTTTGTGCCTGGGTGCATATGTGGGAAAGAAAACATCACACCTTTTTCTGTGTTCATATTCATGTCTTGCTTTGTATAAGTCTTTGTTATTATCAGCCTAATTCTTGCTTGTAGTGTTTTGGGTTTTTTTTGAGGGCTTGTTTGCTTTATGAAGTGGTGTTACCAAACATGTTTGTGTTGGTTTGTTCCTTCTTCTAAATTTTTCCTGTTTTATTAAGTCTTTTTCAGGTGTTTTAAAAGTTGAATGTGTAACACAGAAACGTTGTGAAAGAATTATTTATGAACAGTTTTATGCTAATTAGAAATGTTGTATTAGTTGGAATGACACTGAACTGTTAGAAAACTCCAAAGTTATTTATGAGAGGATATCTATTCTCAAGGTTAAACATCCAAACAGTTGTTCTGAGCCAAAACTTTGTGTAATGTGTTGGTGAAAACATTAGTTCATAACATTTCTGCAGTACAGCAAGAGAGTTACACTCTGTTTCTTTACTCTGGGATGGTTCTTTTGAGGGTGGGAGCTGCTGTTCATTACCTGATAGATACAAAATCAGGGACAGGTGTCCACCTGAGAGCTATTAGAAAATTAACCAAAATTTCAGGGTGACCAAGATGAACATGTAAACCTGCTTTTGCTAAGAGTAAGATAGTCTTGGGTGGTTTATTCAAATTTAAAAAGTGACTGTTTATGTGGGGTTTTATTCCTACTTCCTTTGTCTTATTTTTCTGCTATTGTAACAGCAGGGCTGAATTGTTACCTGACAGTGTAGGTAGATCTGCTTCCAAGAGTGTTTTGTTTAATTAACTGGAGGATTGCTCCTAGTGTAGGCAAAATCTTAATAAAATTTAAATTCCTGAGGAGGAGCTGAAGTACTCTTGTTTTCTAAAATAGGATCATGAGACATAGCTTCATTTTCACACCTGAGAACTGAAAATGTCTGTGTGTAGTCAGTCAGGTATAAGAGACAGCAGTGACCAGAGTAAGAGCCCCATTGCTTCTTGACTGTACGATTGGGTATAAGGCATGCTAGGGATGGAAGAAAGTGAATTTGTTATGGTGAACTTCTAGCTGAACTTTTGGGGACTCCTGAAACCTGTTTTAAATGGGGAGGAGGAAAAATTCCATCCTGGTACCTTCTTTCAGATGTGTTAATGAACAGTGTAATAAGGTAGGATTGCAGCTACGTTGTCAAAATTCTCCAGCTGCTTTTCAGTAAGAACTACAATTCTACTCTGGGGTGCAGTTCCAGAAGGATTCGATAACTAAGGAGTGCAGGGAGCCATAAAAGGGAGTTTGTCTCTCATTCACAAAATATTGCTGCTTTTTGGGGTTGTCTAAGCAGGTGAGAGATCTGGCTGGACAACCTGCTTATTACTAAATAGGGCATAGCACCTTACCCATCTCAAGATAGTAATGCTTTCTTGCTTTGTCTGAGGAATACTCTTTCTTCTTGGTTTTGGCTCTTCATTTGTGAACCTAGCTTCTTGTGCTTTTTAACATAGAAATGAATGGTCAAAAAAATAATTTTAATTCTAACTCATCCTGTCAGATCTTTTGCATATATTTTGCATATTTTGCATCTTTAAGTGCTTTCTCTCTCCATATTTGGGATGGTCAACACTTGAAACTCCTTTTTGCTTGATTAATGTTTGACTTGTTGGACACAAAATGTAAAGCTCTGCAACAAAGTACTTCATATTATAATTTTGGTGTTGTGCTAGATTTTAAGTGAATACACATGGCACCGTGTTTATACCAGACCTTATTAGTATGATTTGTTAATACTAATGCAACAACAGCAATTTTAAACCAGTTTATATACCTTGTCCTTTTAAATGTTACTTGATATAAACCCAGCAGTCTTGGAAATACATTGCAAAGCTGTTCCCCTTTCCCCCTCACCAAGAATTCAGATGTTCTAACCATTCTAAGCCATTATAATGGCAGGCATTTTTAAGTATACTTGTGCCATAGAAAAAGAACTTTGATTAAAAAAATTCAATGCTTCTCTATGCATTTGCAAAGAGAAGAGACACACTGGGCTTAAAATCAGCAAGAATCAAACATTTTTTTACTTTCTATGCTAAATCTGGCAGTTCAGATCAAGAAGTATTTTAGGAGGGTTTCCTGGCAAGGTTTGATATGTAATTACTTATTCCTTTAAGTCCGGGTACAAAATGGTTTCCATCTTGAGGTTTCTTCCAGCTGCTTTTTTTTTTTTTTTTTCCTAAGAATGTTTTACTATTTCGTATTTATTTACTGATGCTGTGGTAAAAGGAATAACAGAAATAGAATAGATTTTTGAGTGGTGCATATCAGCAGAGTATTTATTGAAGTGTTGGAACTGAAGAAAAAGATAAAGTTAATATCTCATATTGTAAATTGCAGGAGGATGATTGTGTTGTCATAGGGCAATGTTAGTTATTACCTGCAGTATACAGTAAAATAATATCCTTGAGGGAATTGGTGGAAGGTGGCAACTTTCAAGTTTTATTCCTACTTCTCTAAAGGCCTCTTTAGCTCTTAGAATTCCAATATTTTAATTGTCCTTTAAATAGTAGGCTACACATCTTGAAAAAGATTTTGAAGAGTTATCAGGAATGTTTTGTATATGATTTTGCTGCTGAGATTGTTTTTTTTTGAAGTTTAGAGTTATGTATTCATGGAAATACGAACCATTTAGCTTTGACTTGAGGGCAACACCATTGTAAGTTCAGCTAGAAACCTAGATGAATCAGATTGAAGTTCTCACAACCTGTTTTAGTTAGTGTTGGGGGTTAGGTGTCCTTCTGTTAGTTCTGGCTCACCTGTGGAATTTTTACCCATCAGCTGTGGGGAAAACCTGGCTGCAGGTACTTGGTGGGTATTTGAGAAGAAAGGAAGAGTTCGGCTGCGCCTAGGGGTGAAGTGGGGCTGGAAGAAGGGGAGGGTGGGGGCAGTTTTGCTGACTTCTTCAGCTTCAGAGGACACTTGACTGAGAGCTGTTGCTGTGGAGAGAAGGGAATTCACCATCACGCACATGGAGCTGCTGCTTCTCCTTCCCTCTTCCTTGGTGGGCCTCGCACCCCCTGTCCTGCCAGAACATGTGGCAGTGCCAGTCACCGCCATGGAGCTGCTGATACACCTCAGCCACCGCCCAAGATCTCAGCTCGTTCCTGTCGTTCCAGCTGAGTGTTCCTCAGAGCCCTGCAGGAGCTCTGGGACTGACTGCCCCAGGGGGTTTGTGAAGCAAAACCTCTCCTCCATTCCTTCCTGTCTCGGCTGAGAAGGCTGTCACGGGGTCCCTGGCTCTGTTTTGTTGTTAATGCTGTAGTTATTGTTGTTTGTGTGCCTCATTATACATACTAGTAAAGAACCGTTATTCCTATCCCCAGATCTATCTCTGAGAGCCCTTGATTTCAAAATTATAATAATTCGAAAGGAGGGGGTCTACATTTTTTCATTCCAAGGGAGGCTCCTGCCCTCCCTAGAGACATCTGTCTTCCAAAACCAAGACAGCTAGTTTAAATACCCTGGATTCTTTGCAGTTTATTTTAAGAATTGTTGGAGAAGGCTTTCAGTGAAAACTCTTATTGGTGTTTTTGTGTGTTTTGTAAGACTCAGCTACTTTACTGTGTATTTTCTACATTCCCCCCTCTTAGTATTTGTGTATTTGTGCTCTTCTCTAGACTAATTATTAACTGAGCCCTTCAGTGTCTTTATGTATTTAAAACATAAAAAGTCTTTCAGTCATAGTGTTTTAAAAGGATGCTTTAGTGTGTCCATTGGAAAAAATAATAAATTAGGATCCAGCTACTTCACTGGACTACATCAGCATATCTTTTGAGTGTGGAAAGCTGCCAGAAGGGCATTGCACTAGTACACTGTAATGTTCATAAAATTTGTCCTCCGTTTCATTTCAAATTGAGGTAAGAATGTGTGGCTCACTGACTGAAGCATCATTTTCAGCAGCTTACCAAAATCTTTAGATGATAAGCAAGATTTAAATTGTGGTGAAAATGAGAAGTCCAACACCAGAATACTGATGTTTTCAAAGCTCAACCTCCTATAGTAGCTGTAATCATAAAAGAATGTTACTGATAACATTTCTATAATTGAACCAAGTTCTTAACCCTGAGCGTATAGGTATAGAACAGATGATGAAGCAGAAGATTTTGAATGCATTTGTGGGATATTTAATTTCAGATGTAAGTTCACTCAAAAATGTGTTTCTGAATGCATGTGACTTTTGCGTTGCCAAGTTCTCTGTAGGTCCACCTGCCTTTGCCATGTTCCACTTCTCTTTTATTTGAAAGGAATCTGGCATGCATCATTTATTAAGAATAATTGAACCACCTCAGTTTAAAAATAATTGTTTGAACTGCCCCAAAAAAACTTGCCTATATTCCCTTAACAAGATCATAAATTACAGAGGACCTATAAATACCAAATATGCAGCATATATGAAATCAGTGAGGTGACTTCTGATTTAGAAAAGTAAAATGGTTTTTTTCAGTGAGTAGTGTACAGGATATACAGAACTTTCAAAGGGTAACTGAGTATCTTACTAACACAGCCTAATTAACCTCCCTTCTATTCAAGGTGAAGTGTTAGATGCTCTGAATGAATGATGAAACGTGTCAGGGGAATACAGAATGGGATCAATTTTCTTTTAATAATAAATAATCCTTTAAATTTATTTGGATGAAAATAAATGTGTCTGCTATAGTTTTGCTTTTGCCATGTGCTAGGATTCAGCTCAGAGTGAATTCTTAACAGAGGTCTAAGGCTTTGAAAATTGCTTTCTAATGGAAATGGTGACAGATCATTAACTACAGTAGTATAAATGCATTGATTTAACATGTGTTAAATCATCCCAAATTGCAAAATGCATGACACAGTATGTTCTGAGCATATAGGGAGTATCTTTGTGGTTTTAACTAATTAATGACATGATTCATACTACATTAATATTTCTCAAACATGGGGTCCCTGACAATGTTGGACAGGTATCATTCCGGGGCTGAGATACATTTGTACTGTAGTGACACTGTGATCCCACTGTAATTGCTGTGCTGCAAGGGGACCAAGAAGTGTTTAACGTGCTGCATTTAATCACCAGTGCAATTACAGACACACTGAAGTAGATACGTTTTCCTGCTATCAATTCATAGCAACTTCTGAATTGTAACAAACTATTTCTAAATATGCTGGAAGGCTTTGTTTCCAATAAAAATGCAGAAGCTGAAATTGTATAGTCATACTTAATTATCATCTGTGGTTTTGATACCTTTAAATGCACATCTGCTACATGAAAGCATTTTTTCTCCAAAATCCTTATTCTTCCATCACCAAGAGACAGATGAACAAAAACTTGTTTTAAGAATTATGATTATTTGGGTGTTGTTTTTCAAGCATTGAGAATACATACCTGTATGTAGTAGTAGAATTTCTACTCTGAGGCAGCTGCACAATTCTTGCCATTGGTGAGCTTCTGCACTAATAATACTAGTTCACCATTACCTTAAAAAGTCTAGGTGGCATGCTAATACAGGTGAAAATGAGCATTTTGTATTGCCCTTTGGCACTTGTGTAGGGTAAAGCTAGTATTAGTTTTTAGTGTTTCTGGTGTCCTTTTGTTTTTTGTCTTAAAGATGGGATGGGGAAATCATGAAGCACCTGACGATCTGCTGGAAAATGGAGGATTCTGTTACCAAAACCTTCATTAGGTGTGCCTATCTAAGTTTCTTGGCAGAGGCTTGTTTTTGGAGACTGAGTATCTTGAGATCAGTCAAATTTTGGTATACTTTTTTTTAACTCTTTGACTGCACAAAATTTCCACGTGTAATTTGTTCTTGAATCTTCAGAGTGAGATTGTCTTTTGATTCTGTTTATTCTGATCAGCTGCTGTGCGTCTACATGTTGTAGCTTTGAGATTTAGGGCTAGAATTCAGTTGCATTCTCTGAATGTGGTTTTGTATTGGTAGTCATTTACTGGAAGAGGGGGAAGAAAAACCAAACTTCCAGTGAAGACAGAGTAGAATGTGCATTTGGATGGTACCTTGCGATGACATACTGTAAAATGGCAGGGAATATAAGGAATAATTGATGGTATAGAGCATAAAATTAAGTTTATGAGATTAACTGCTCTTCTTGGAGCAGATAAAGCCACTCTATAACTTCATGAGAATGTAAAGGAAGTACCATATGAAAATGGAATCAGGGAAGCAATCTCTTCAGTTTTCATAATTAGTTACATATTAATAACAGTACATAATATGAGCACGTATAGGATTTGAAGTATGTGATTTTTGCTATTTAATCCTCATTGCTGGCTCTCAGTTTGCATTATACACCTTTAACTGGAGATGCAGATGTGCATTTTTCTGAGGTTGGGGCCTTATAGCTAGCTGTGTGATGTCTGAATGCTCAAATAATTCCCTTTGTTGTGGCAAGACAAAACAGCACAAGTAATGGATGATGGTTTGGAGAGCCTCAAATGTGCATTTCATGCTTATAAGTACAAACATGTTAGAATTTCCAGGATTTCCTATTTCTGTAAATTGTTTCCTCTTTCAGAGTCCCTATGTCATTGCTACTGCTTTCATGGCCGTGTTGTTAAGGGAGTGTTTTTTTTTTCTTTGTCAGGAGAGGCCATTTTAATACCCTCGCTACTTTCAGACCAAACCCTGCAGAACTGTTGCATGCAATCATTCTGTTGCTTCTAGGGTTGAAGTATCCTCTGCATTTAACTTAGTTTTACTCTTGACCTTCTGAACTTGCTTCACCTTGTGGTTTCCAATCTACATAATAATTTTGTGTCACACTTCAGTTAAATTGTTTCTTTTTGACAAATGGAAGTACCTTCAAAGAGGGTTTAACTATATATTCTGCCTCAGTGATAATGCCATTCTATTTGACTTGATTTATCTATAAATATAAATGTATTTCTGAATACCATCTTAAATTATCTATAAGTTGAGATTATAAATTATCTGTATAAAAATTACTTTCTAGGAAAATTGTACATATAAAATGTATATTGTGAGTAATTCTGGATTAGGTACTGTTCAGCATGAAGCTGATGTTATATGAGAGAAACCTAGGAATTACTGTAATATGTGCAGTTAAAAAATGTGGCGATTTGATATCTGATTCAGAAACATATCCTAAACCAGCTGCATCAGAAGGGTGTAGAAGTTTTAGGTGTCAGCCTAAAGACTTGCAGTCTAAAGCACACAATTCTCATTGCCAGGACTAACTTAGAATTCTAGCTTTGCTGCGCCTTATACACCACTACGGTCATGATTTTGCTATGTGTTCCTAGAAAGAGGAATTGCATTGTCTTCCCTAAAAGTTATCCATGACCATCCTTTTCCTATGAAGTGGAAATAGAGGGCTGTGTAGTGATCAAGACTGATATTTCATAACTAGGGTGCTTCGGATAAAATTGTCTCTAGAAGTAGGAGATATTGCAGATGTACGATATATTTGAGAAGGGTGTCAGGAACAAAGAAATTTTACATTTTCATGTTCTTCCCTGGCACTATGAGTTTCTGGTAAATTCTGGAGTCACTGAGAAATAATTAAACCAGTGATTTGTTTGACATGTGCTTGGAGAGAGAATAGCAGTATGCAGGTTTGCTACATTTTAAGTCTGGTGAGTGAACCCTCGCCTGCTGGAAACAGGAGATACTAGCAATAAGAGGAGGGATTTGCAGTGTAGCAAGAAGATGTGAAACATTTTACTTGACAGACAGTGACCTACTAGATTTGGTGTATATAAACTGTATAATGCATTTTCTTCATAAAAGTTTTACTAATTAAATACTGCATTTTCACAAAGAAGCTGATTGTTGATCAATGCTGTTACTCTGTCTTTGCTGTTTTCTTAGTTCTAGTGTAATATTGGTGTATCTGCTTTCACATAAATGACTGTCTAAAACTATTAAAAAAACATTCAAAGTTCAGGTTCTCATCATAGTAGCAGCTTCAGATCGACTTGGATGCCTTGAAAAGGCGTATACAAGGATCAAAGAGAAGGTGATCCTTGAAACTGTAACAGTGTTTCTTGGCTTACAAGGTCACTTGTCCAATAGTGCTGTCCTTTCAGAAAATTTCATGGGATTTTGTGTGTTAGACATACATGGCAGCCTTTTCTCTCTTTTTCACAGAGCTCTATATTTTGTTTGCATCTGTGTTTTCCATTGTTGGTGTGCTGATAAGTAAATATTTTATGAGGCTTTGGATTGATATTTAACAGCTGAGATGGTTGATTATACCACTGAAAACATTCTTCATTGCCCGTTCCAATGTCATCAATATGAACCAGCTGAACTCCACCTTTCTTTTTCTTTCCTGACCCTGGGGTTTAATGGCTTTGCAGAGAAGGTCCTGCCTGGCATGTTGAGCTTCTCCAGGTCTAACCCATAAGCAGTGAGTACTGAACTGCAGCACACTAATGCTGTAGGTGTTGACTCACCATGCTGTTTTTAACTGCGGTTCTCTTGAAGGTAGATAATCTGTGCAGACTGTCAACACATTGAGTCTTCGGGGTATCTACCAATCTGATGATATATTTGTATGGCTACAAATGCTGTTCTGCTTTTCTTTTATTGGGAATGAACTTTTCTCCTGTGCACATACTGTTTGCATTTAAAACTGGTTTCTATGTGTCTGTGGCTCTTGCTATAGCCAGCAAATGGTTATGGCTCAAATCTCCAGTGATATGTGATCTTACAGAATTTTTGAGCCTGATGTAAACCAGCTTTCAGATGTGCATGAATTGAAAAGCATGTGTAATGTTTTGATGTGAGTGATACCAAGATATGATTGACCAAGTCTGGATTTACTTTATTACTGGAAAGTCATTCAAAATAACCATGTGCAAATTCGGGCAGGGGGAGTCTATAATTCTGATATGTGTTCATTTGTGATATAATTGCTTTGAAAAAACTATCAGGTTTTTTTTGTCTCAAGGGAACAAGCAGTTTTTTATAATTTGTGTGTTATTAGATATAGGTCTCTCAAAATTCCATTCCTGTTTGGCTGGAGGTAGAAAACAACTGTTTTGGTAGTCTCAGTTGTTTTCTTTGTATGCATTTTTCTAGAGAGAAAGGTGAAACTGATTTGGTTAAATGATATGTTCCAGCTGGAGGCTGCCCTGAGGAGGAAAAAATGTCTTATGGGCATGGACAGTTTTGGTACAACCTTGCCTGTTAATAGGTACTTTCAGACTTTCCCAGGATGGTGTTAATGCTGTAAATAACGGCAGAGTTGATTCAGGAATGCAGAGCAAATCAAATACTGGGCAGTGTGCACAGAAACCAGTTTGTTCCTGCCTAAAGATTCTCCAACACATAGAGAACTTTTGAAAATATTCTCCAGGTCACTCTGTAAAGGAGATGTGATGTTATAACTTTTTGTAAATTGGGGAAAACATAGTGTATTGCTTTGGGTATTTTCATGTGAGCCCTAGAGAGGTCTTACAACCTTAATTTTTTTTACTTTTTATTTTTTTTTTTTAATGAGGCTACTGACTGTGGCATAATTGCATATGCACTTTGTAGACATCTGGGAGGCTTAAGATATTAAGATGCTGTTCTCCTGCTGTTTTTCTCTCAGCTGAAGGTTGCTCCCCTCAAAGCTGAACCACCCTTGTTGATCATATGAACTATCCTAGCCCATGTTAGTGCAAAGTCAGGCTATTTTAAATTACTGCAGAATGCAGCTGCAGGTAGTCATGAACACCTTGATGTAATAAACCATTCCTTAAACCATTCTAGCTAGACTTCCAAGAGCACATCTGTCTGTGTCCTTATAAGTACAATACTTAATCTCTTCACTGCTGTATTGTATTCAGGATTTGTCAGGACTGGAGAGTTGTTGCCAAAGGGAGTCTAATATTCAAGTGGAATGTATTGGTGCTTCCTGTCTATCCTTATTATCACATTGCAATACAAAGATTTGAGTGATGAATATGTAACATATACATTGAATGGTAAAGTAAGTTTATTTTCATATATGAGGTAAATGTGTAGAAGTCATATTTTGGAAACTCTTGGAAAGAGATTACTTTACAAAGTCTCTGTCCATACTCTTGTTTCTAGTTCAGCCACTTCTACCCACTTAGCTTTGATTCCTAGCCATTTAAGTTCTTACCTTCTCTGTACCCTTGCTTCATTTCCCCCAAAGCTTCCCTGTATTGATTAGAAATAAAATGAATTTTTTAGCTCTATTCTTTTTTTATTTTTTGCCCCAGGTCCAGCAAGACTATGAATCTCTGTTCCAAATGCTTTGCTGGTAAGTGCAGTAAAAGGTTTTGTGTTTCCCTTAGATTATTGAAACCACATTGTTGGCCTTGCCCTTAGGATTTGTGCATGAGTTTCTCTTTCTTAAGTGTGTATATGTGATCAGATTTTCCTCACTTTGGTGCTTCCTTTATTTACTAATCTAGAACCCCTTGTGTAAATGTAGCCCTCAAACCTTGTTCTTGAAGTTTAGGGAATTTAGGTACATCCTTGAACTACAGAGCTCAGTTGCCAGCACAGCTCCTGTACAGATGATGTGGTTTCCACAGTACATAAATCTGAATTGTAATTTGGAATTTTGTAGGATTTATTTTCTAATAACTTCTGATATATAGAATGGATAAAAAAATAAAAGGAAAAGTTGGTATAGAACACCTTGTTCCATTTCCTTTAACTTGCAGTCCTTGAACATTAAATCATCACTAAGTCATCAGTAGGCTGTTCTAATTACTTCATATTTTCTTATTCTTAGGTCATTGCTAGTGTGTAAAATCTTAGGAATTGTTATTGACCTTTTCCTGTTAGCAGCTTCTAACTTTGGCCTTCTGAATGAATTTTTTGTATTACTTAGAATTGTAAGCTTAGTTTTAATTGTAATTAAGGTCCTGTCATAGCTTAACTGCCTTGGGGCAATAGATAACATTTTAAAAGGTTCAATATTTTTTTCAACTTCAAAGCTTTTTTAGCATTTTTTAAACAAAAAAATTAATTTTGACTTAGATTTCAGATTGGGTTCAGCATCACTTCATTAAACAAACATGTGGGAAATGAAGATTTTTAAAAGGTTGTTCAGCACAATGTATTTCTCTGGCTGTGTTCCAAAGGTACGGGTCTCTGGAAAGGGTATATTGAAGAAAAGTGAAAGTGATTTCTTGTACTCTTTCCCTACTGACCACAGTCACAAACAAGTCTTTCATTTGACTCAGTAGGACTATTATGTTCATATTAGCACTGTAAATAACTTGTGTTTGTGTACTCAGCAATGCTGGGACTCTGATTCTGAGACATCAAAACAGCCCATCCTTCATTTGCTGAGTTTAGCAGATTGCCCAACACTTCATAGCCAGCAGACCAGGCATTAGGCAGAGCATCTCTTCTTGTGGCTTTTACTGGTTTGGATTTTTTTTTTTTGTTTGTTTGTTTGTAATTTTGTTTCTTTTTAATGAGAAGGAAAGTTCTTGGCTTGTATTCTGCAATTTTTCTGAAATGCCATTACCTCTGATAAAAATTTTTCTCTGCTGTAAAACTGTAAGATGAGACCCTGTGTGATTGGCAGGGTGGGGATGGGAGAGCTTATGTTTTTAAAATTTCAAGATGATCCTTAGAGCCTGTTTATTTTAATAACAGAAGTCTTTGGAAGTGTTTCAGTAACTTAAAATGCTACTAGTGGTTGGAATAAAGATACTGTTGAAGGTACTGTGGAAAATGACAAATTTACTATGCGTTATTTAGATTTTAACTATGGTTCCTTCAAAAAGTAATATTGAAATAACCAGTTCTTTTGGAGTCATAACTCAAAACCTCTCAGTGTCATCATTCCAATATAAAAGTGTTTTTCTATTATTTCTTTTTTATCCCTGATGTTACTGAAATATTTTTAGCATATTTTCTATACTAGCTACAGATTTGTTTCTACAGGTTTCTAGCTACAGATTGATATAGAAATATATGTACTTCTCTTTCTGTACATTTAACCATCACAGGTAGTAAGATTTTAGGGGATATAACGTGTTGAAAGATGTTTTTCACTGTCTCAGGTCCTCCAGAGAAAGGATATCAAAAATAGTTCCTCTTTTTTCTCTTTTAATATGGCTGGTTATTTATTCAAATGTATTGGAAGCAGAGGGAAAATTTCAAAATATTATTTCTCTTGACCATCATTTCCTTTTTCTTTTATTTCAGAAAAAAGAAATCCACACAATGAAAAAGGTTAGTAACTCTTTAAATTACTTTTTATGTTAATTTTTTTCTAGATGGAAGAATCCAGTCTTCCTTTTTTTTTTTAAAAGAATAAATTTTATTAGCAGGAAGGACCCTTACATTTGTGTAAGCATTCCTTTTATATATATGTATCAGGGGAGAAGGGCAGCAAGTCCTCAGGGGATGAAATGTTCTGTTATCAGTGCAGTATGATTTATTCCTGGAACCTTCATACCTTAGCAGGTTTTTCAGAGTTTCTGAACTATCAACAGGTTTGTAAATACATGATCATTAAGTCTTTGCTTCTGCGTTTCCTGGCTTCCCCATTGTTCTGGTTCTGCCAGGAAAGGGTTAATTTCTGCAGTAGCCTGGAGGGGGCATGGCTGGGACTGGAGGTTATCCTGTACCACTTTATCTCATTGAAAAGGGTGAGGGAAAAGGGACACTCCTCCAGGGAGAAGGGGTTGGCTTCCAGTCAAGAAAGTCTGGCAGAGGGAGTGGTTGGGTAATGCCAGTTCTGAGCATTTTGCATATGAACCACTCTCCTCTCTCTGATACATTTTTGTTATTAGTGTTATTGCTGTTAATGTTTGTTTTCTTATCTCATTGCTGTTTCCAGTAAATTTTTCTTAACTCAGCCTGTGATCTTTACTTTTGTGCCTCCAATTCACCTTTCCATCCTGCCACAAGGGGAGGGGGAAGCGAGGGAGCAGTTTATGGTTTGGAGTTTCTGTGGGACTCTTAATTCAGGAATATCATTCCTAAACCATGACACCCATCCCTTGGGGAAAAAATGATCAAGTTTGACCTCCATCAGATTAATTAGCCCAGAATTGGAGCAAAGGGTGATGTCAGTTTGCCTTATTGTTAGACCAAATGCTTCTGTTTTCTAAATTTATTGTCAAAACAAATTCACTGAATTTTCACTCACATTTGTCCAAGGACGAGACAAACTGCAAAAGCAACTAGATAATATAGCAGGGAGACTGGCTTTGACTATCTTTCATATTTTTCTTAAATTAAACTTAGGAATACTGCTTACAAGTTATTACAGAGATTAAGTTGCTCAGTTTTCTATGGCAAGAATGAGCTGAATTCTGCACAGATACATGCATCCCTTTGCCTGTAACTGCCCAATGTTTTGATCTAGATCCAGAAAGTTCACTAAGCTTTTCTGTACAGCCACAAAATTGCTGTTCATTTGCCACAACAAATGAACGGACTAGTTCTTAGCTTGCACATAAACGTTCATAAATACTGTAGAAGAGCTTGAAGTTAGGTGCCTTCTACAGCTGTCTTTGCCTCCTCTTCACACCATCTGCCTGTTCCAATAAGGAATAACTGACTTGTTTTACTTAAACCCTGTAGAGGCAACAGACTCTGAAATGTTCAAGAGCTTCTCTGAAATAATTTCAAGTTAATTGTATTTCTGCAAAGCACTTCACAACATTCTATCTCCAATGCAGTGCTGACCATGTGTTATCCAAGCCTCAGAGTCTCCAGAAACAGAACAAGTGTAACCCTACATATTGAACTGCTTCACATAAATAGGCTCTTTAGGTGGTGAAGACAGTTGCTTCAGACTTCCCATGCATCTAGAATATAAATGCAGTAAAGTGGTGTGGGTTTTGGTGGGTTTTTTTTGGTCAGAATACAGTCTGGTAAGTAAAAATTTTTAAATTATGGCCAGAGTATCAACCTTAGTGGCACCACATCTTTCAAGAATGCTGCAGTCTTTCTTCTTTCAATATAGTAAATTGCAGATTCTGAGTGATTAAATACAGGTCAGTCATGAGGTAAAATTTTCAGAAGTACTCTGTTAATTTATCTTGGCTCCAATTAGGTTTATGGAAGTTCTAGTATCAACTTCAGGTAGGGACATTGTTTGAGTACTTTTCGAAATGCCAGTTGGTAAGGTAGGATCTTTCAGGCAGGAATTCTGCATTTATGGAAACAGCACCTGGTACCTCAAGAATTCAATTTTAATTGGAACCTCTGGGAATCAGAGTCACAGAATGAACTGTTACTAAGTAAGAACAAAAATTTAAATAGAGAAAATTATAAGAAAACACTTTCTACTTACATCACCCCCAAAAATGCAGTCTATCTTTAATACATTTTATTGTGAGTCTGGAAGGCTTAATTTGTGTTATGTTCCTATCAGCAATGAAAAGAGAGGTACAGGAAGTGGATTTCAGCTTGTTCAGTAGTGTGTGAAGCTAAAGGTAAGTGCAGCACTGGATGGTTTGGGGGAAAGATGCAATTACAAAACTAGAAGATAAAATATGATTTTATTTGTGAATCAAAATCCTAGGCATTCTGTCTGAACATGTAATTGAAAGTTCTAGAGGTGGCTATTCATCCCTTAATCCAGCTCTGCAATATTTATATTCATGTTGTGCAAAGTACTAGATCACCATCACTGAAACTAAAAAAATAACTCAGCCATATAACGCAAGAATTGTCTGAGTTTCAGGGGCTTCAACTCATAGTTCGGTCTTACTTTTAGGTTGAAATAAAACACATTTTTTTTTAATTACTGGATTCTTGATAACTAAAAAATTAATTTTTTTTAATCTTCATTATACTAGCAGAAAGTATTGCTAAAACTGCATTTGTATTTTCAATACGTATGTTTGACTCTATGCTAGGTTATTAGGAAATTTTGAAACTTTAATAGTATTTTTTATGTTCCTGAATTGAAAAGATGTAATAAGGAGTGAAAAATAGACATTAATATGTACTATATATCATCTGAGTCTTGAAGTATCAGATTATTCACCTATTGCCTGAACTCAGATGTCTGACTGTAGAGTTACTTCATATTTTTGCATATCTTCACCTTCCTCCTTTGTTGAGCAGACCTTTATTTTGTCATGCTTAAGTTATGTGCAGTTTTTGGAGCTTACAAAATTGGCAGTTTTTTGTGTCTCAGACTTATTGAATAGTACAATTTCCTTTTCTCTCAGTTTTTGTAAATCTTTCGAGCTCTTTAGAACTTGTCTGTTGTTGCTGCCATGTCTGGCAGTAATAACTCCTGTTGCAAGCATGAGCTGACAAAAGTCAGTGTTCCTGCCTAAATAGATTTTGGTGCCTGCTGATTTGATTTTTAGTCAGGCTTTTAGCTTGCTTGCTGGAAACCTTTTCAACAGATGCATTTTGCATGTTGCTAGTTCAGATGATGCTTTTTTTACTGTACCCTATTGTATGGTAATTACTAAATTATGCTTCATTCATGATTGTGTTCATAAGGTTTTCAGTCCTAAATGAATGATAAAAATCTGTTGTGTTTGTATTTTTCATATGCTTGTTATTTCTGATGTGAATCCACGAGTTTTATTGCTTTGTTAGAAAAGCAGCAAGAAGCGTTTCCAAAAATTCGAAAACATCACTAAAACTAGTTTTTTTAACCTCTACACAAGACATTTCTTTTTTCAGTATGGTATTCCCTTTGTTGGCTCCTAATAGAAGGCAGTGCCTCAATATGTTGCATCATTAAGTTAGAATTTGCTGCTGTATTCACGTCTTTGCATTTTGAAGTACATAGACTGCTTGCTACAAAAAATGACCCTCACTGGCTGGAGTTTGAAAGTAGTCAAGCTTCACCTTTAACATCTGTTACACAGTCAAGCTTGCAGCTAAATGTTTGTTTGGAAAATTGTATAGCTGTTACAGTGGCAACAAAAATGTTTCTTATTTCTAGAGCACCTTCTAGTAAAGAATATAACATTTCAGATAAAACTGTAGATATTGTTTGGCATACATGCCATTTATTTTTGTACTCTGTACCCAAAGAATTTCCAGATGGGTAAACCCAGTAGGAAAAAGATGTCTTAGTGTAATTACTAAGCTTGAAATATGAGATGTGTGCTAAGCTTGAAAAATAAAGTCACCATTAAAAGTGGAAGTAAGAAAAAAATTGGATAAACTGCTTCAGGTATTTATACACTTGATTTGCACTGCTGGCCCAAGTAATTCCTTTTACTCTGTTAGCACACATTATTCTTTGGCTTTAAAAAAAATTAAAATCTAAGTAGTAGCTCTCTTTGCATTGTTAAAACAGGACAATATTTTGTGGAAAGGTTAGGAAGGGATTTTTAGTTGACTCCTTTTACCCTAAACTGTCCTAAAGGTTTGGAGGGGAAATACAGATCAGGAGAAAATTAGTTTATTCAAATACAGTTGTATTATCTAAGCTTAGGACTAATAATTTTACATTTGTCAGAAGTAAACATCAACCACATCATCCAGCATATTTATAAGGTACCTTTCTAGTATATACAGGAGAATTGGAAATTTGGGAGAGAGAGATACCTAAAGCTTTCTAGCCTTGCTGAAGTTACAGATTACATGTTGAGTGAAGTTAGTAAAACATTACTTGAGGGGTCCATACCTACATTGTCATGGCATGGAAGCTGCAGAGTACAGTGCTCCTGTGTTGCTTTGTGTCAATACTGATATGATTTGGATGTGCATTGTATAAAAAGGTGTGGAAGACACTGTGTAGAAGGCACAACACTCACCTTCCTGGAACCTGGCTGTGTAAAGGCATTGTGTGCACAGCCAGTGCGATGAAGGGTGTCAACAGGGTGAATGGCTAGTGGCTCGGCTGCTGGTTTGGTGTGCTCAATTATTTTGTCCTTTTTCATCCTCCTTTAACTTCCCCAGATAAAGTAGTGGGAAGGGGCAAGCACTGATGGAGGACAGACCCATGAAATTTCTGTGCAATTGTTAGTGGAAGAAAGAGTTTCTTCCACAGCTGTCACTCAAATGTTGTGTATTGAGGTAGGACAGATTTTTCTTTCTCTCTTTTCTTCTTTCTGGTTGCTTTAAGTTAGTGGGGCATTATCTTGTCACGTAAGTGTTTCTTCACCAACGCAGTGTAGTAAAATTGAATGCCTTTTAATTAATAACCATTATAATAATATAGTCAATCAATCATATCATCAAACTACCCTATAGGACATTAGTGCTGGTTGGATTGTGTCTTGCAAAATTCAGTCTAGTAGACTGGGGCTAATTTGTTAAAAATATAAATTATAAAATATAAATATAATAAGTATATATTACTAAATATATGTATTTATTATATAATAAATACAATAAGTTATATAAATTACACTAAAGCAAAAATATGACTCTTAGTACTGGCTACTTGAAAAGACTGCCAAAGAATCTTAATTTAATTTTTTGTTCTTGTCTTGACAAGACATCATTGGTGTTTTCCATATATTTTCTTATCTCAGGGGATTGCCAGTCTCATTGTATAGATTGATCTACAGGCAAAGAAAAGCACTCAAGCTCTTTTTTTCCTCAGAATTATATTATTTTTAGTTTTTCATAGCTTTCTTTACTAGTATGTTTTTTTCTTTATGGTAAAGCCAGTTTCTTTCTCTTTTCTTAATATCTTGTTCCCCTTCTAACTGATAACCTCTCCAAATGACTCATTGAAGCACCAGCTGTAATTTAGTCTCTTGTGTATAGGTTGTTAATGTAAAAAAAATGTTCAGAAATACAACTTAATTGTCATGATGTTTGCACTTTGCCGGTGCCGGTGAAAGTGGAGTTACCTATTGAGGATGCGCAACCACAGGTTTAATTTATGTAACTTCTTTATTACTCCATTCTCTTATAAATGCGTGCATAAGATAGAAGAAGGAATGTTACTCTTTTTTTTCTAATTTAGCAATTTTCTTGATTTATGGAAAAGTCTGTGCTCTGTTTTGTGTATTTGCTCATTTGTAACCCTTCTATAGTTTATAGAGACACTAGTGATTTGTTCCTTAGCCTCCCTGTGGAGTTTGTTCCATATTGCAGTCTAATTCCATGTCCGTGTTGTGCACTCCTGAGATGTTAATTTGTATATTTTGATGCAGTTTGTTTCATCGTGTTTTTATAATCCAAACTGAATCTAACGAGCTATGTGCTTTGGGGACCCAGCCTTGCCTTGCCAATTAGAACAAGTGGTTACTGAGGGAGAGTATGTTTTAAATAAAACATGGTACTTTTGCGTGGGACCAGCAGCCTTCAGGGAATAAAAAGAGTTTATTTAACTCTTTCTGCCTGAGAAGAGAGGGCAATATCAGAATGCATATTTTAGAAACATTCAATGCATTCCTTTAAAAAGTATTATGGGGATTCATGATTTGTCTTTTACATAAAATGTAGTTTGCTGTTGGAGATGTGTTAGGCACTACTGCCTGCAGAGTATTTAGGAATTCATAAGGATATCTGTCTAGCTGACTGCATGTTTCTAGGGTTTCTGATTGCTAATGCCAAATCAAAATTGCACAGGAGTAGCAGCTACCTTTTTCTTTCCCCTTATACTGGTAAACAGCAGGCTGACAGAGAACAGGAGTGCCAGAGGAGGTTGACATTTCGAGGTAGCTGGGAAGATGTGTTTTATGATCAATGTCACCTTGATAACTAAAGCCTTCTGATAATGTTTTCACAGTTTTAGTTATTTTCCCATGAAAGTTTTATAAACATAAGTTGTTCATCACATTCCTTCTAAGAAACGTCTTCTGATGGATGTTTCACATGACCAGTGTGCTTGGGAAGGTGGTAACTTAATTATCCAATCCCTGGTCATTGTTGAGAATCTATAAATACTGGAGTCAGAGAATAAAGGTTGGTTCTTTCCTGTTCTAATACTGAGAAGCGTTCATGTGAATAATTTCGTGTCCTTCAGCGACATTATCCAGCATTCTACGATCTTCAAACTAACTAAACTTCCTTGTGAATTCAAGCAAGACAACAATGATTTAGGAAGCTAACTCTACTTTGCAATTCTTTCTTGCATTCCACCCCCAGCATTTCCTTTCCTCTGTCATTACTGTTAACACATTTGACCATCTCTAAATGGAAGTAGTTACTATCCAACAGCAAATCTTAGTTAAGGACAGTAAGAAAGAATTTAGGTGAACAGTCATGGCAGTTAACTCAGATATTTCAACAGTCCTTGCATACACAGGCAAGGCGAGACCAGAAAAGACCTCCCTTGTGAAAACCCTTTTTTTGAGCAGCTAGCTGTAAGAGAAGTGCAGCTGTTAGTGTATGGGATAAATGTGATCTGGATGATAGAATGAAATGTAACTGATGACTTTTCAGTTCTTTAGCCATTTCATGTGAAAGAAATATGTTCTAGCAGCTAGACAGCTAGGATCCTGACTTGATTTCCTTTCCACAGTCAATGAGGATTTCTTTGTGATACTAGCCAAGCTGGGTTTTTTTGTCTTGCACTAGAGATGATACTATTTCCCTGCTGATTTTGGACAACCTGATTTTGGATTTGCCTTTCGCACCCTTGAGGAATGTATGCAGTTAGGGACCTTTTGTTCCTTTATTTTGTCGTAGCCTTCAGAAGTCTTAGGCAAAATTTTGGAATTTCAGTTCTTTTCTGTATGTTTCTTTTCTGTAGTTGAATTTCTGTTCTTCATCTTCTTGACACTTTATCTTCAGTCCAGTTTGTTTCTCCTCTTAATTTAAAGGAAATCATACTGCACTGCTAAAATTAATGGACTTAATTTCTTTTAAAACTTTCAATGCTTTTTCTTATGCAGCCTGCAAACACGCTAGTCTTTGTTTATTCATGCCAGTCTCCTTATATGTATTGCAAAACATTCTCACAAAGTTAGTCACCAGAGGGCAAACTGCTCATGCAGATTTAGTCAATGCAACTATAACTTCCTGCTTTTTAAAAAGAAAGCTCAAGTCTGTGAGTGAGTTTCCATGTAATATTAATTAAATGAGAAGTTTAATGACTGTTGTATTAAGAGATAAAGAAACAATTTTACACTGATCGAGATGGGATTTTCAAAAGGTAAAATTTAAACTGTTGGATTAATTTGCAAGCATTGGGGGGGAAATACCCCTTTAGATAATCTTCTTGTTATCACATTAAATATCCCTTAATGAATAAGTGATTAAATATCACTTAACTATTAGGGAGAAAAAAGTAGCTTAAAGCAGTTTTCAGCAGGAATGTCTTTATCCTTAATTTTAAGTAGATGACTCACTATTATGGGGGTGGATGTATGTGTGTGTAGTCCTGTGCTGGAGATACAGATAAGGCCTTTCTTGAAAAGCAACCTGAAATAACTGCATTTCTAGTAGTTGAACCTGTAAGATTTTTTTCCTTTCCCTTGCAAACAGCATAGGCTGTTGGCTGAATCTGGCATTGAAGATTTAGGAAATGACGAGACAGGTTATAGTGCTGTAATAATTAATCCAATCTGTGTGTATACATTGTAACTGTCTTTCAATGATGATAAAAGAATCAGAGTACAGGAAAGCACAAGATTACTGGCGTAATCTCTTGGTTTAAATCACAAGTCATTAAATATCATCTAGGTAAGCTCTGTTTGCTGAAAATTTCTCCTTTAAACAGCTACTCTATCTTGATGTGAGGATGCTAGAGGTTCTCAATCCACCATGGTTGGTTGTATTTCTAATGAATAGGCTGCCTCACTATTAAGTAGTACTGAAGAATGCCTTCTTAATTGCAGTATTATAGGAACGACATTTGCACATGGAGCTGAATAGAGAATTAATATTTTCTTTAGAGAAATCCTTTAAAGAACTTATTAGCCCCCTAGTGCTTCAAGAAAACAAGTAATTTGCTATCTTGACATTTGTGTAAGTCAGAGGTGATTATATTCTTATTCACCATACATAGATAAGAATTTAAAGCACAAATGTCAAACATCCACAGATACTGGATATCAGCTTTGAGAAGCCTTGGAACTGCAGTCTTTCTTAGCACCCCTCCCCCAGGACATAAATTTTTTTGATTCTTTAAGCATTAGAAGTACACACCTCCCTACCTCTATGGAACTGTGAAGGTATATAATGCTTCTCTTGGTAAACCTAAGAGTAACTTTGAACATCCTGAAAATAAATAGAATAAATACATTACAAAAGTCATGTCGAAATTCTGTAGCAGAGAAAGTAGGCAGAATTTAGTTCTCTTTCATTTTTCTTTGAAATGTTCCTTGGGGTTAAAACAAAGTCAAGAGCAGAAAGGAGTTTTGCTTTGCTTTCTGTAAAATTCCAGTTGTATGTTTTGAATGACTTTCATTCAGTAAGGAAGTTAAGGGTCCTCTAAAAGTTCTGTGACTTGCATGTGTTACAAAAGTAATTTAAAATTAAATAAAGAGGTCAGATCACAAGTATAAAAAATAGATTAGATCAGGCACTTCTTTATTTCAGACTGCTTGACTTTTCAAGCTCAGTGTAGGATTTTGCCATCCTGTAATGCTACCCCCAGTCTTCTAGTATAAATAAATGCAGTTATGTGGAACTGTTAACTGGTATTGAGTCAAAGCATTTGGAAGCCATGAAGCAGGAGTGTTGATTCTGAGCTGTTGGGTTGCAGTCAGGTTGGACCCAAATGCTCTATCACGGTTGATGAAAAGTGCTGAAGCTGAACAAGCAATCTGATTAGAGTCTTCTATAGAGTCCGTCTTCTGAGATTGCTCTTTTCTTGCTGCAACAAAAGCCGCTGTAGTGATAGTCCTCAGAACATGATTTTTTTCTCTCTCCTATGCATTAAGGCTTCTGGAGGCTCTGGTTTGTATATTTTTAACTATTAATGTTACCCACATCCTATCTGTTTACTACTTGAATAAGTGAGCAGATGAATTTCATGATGTGCAAGGTTAATGATCCAAAGTATAAGGAAGAAGCCTGGAGCTTTCTAAACATTTATTTTGTATTTATGTACATTTATCTACATTAATGGTTTAGCAACATTGGTAGCATTTTTATTAGGTTTCAACTCCTAAATAACTAGAACTTTTGTATTTTGGTATTGGGGCATTTCTGTCCAGCTCTGTGGAAAAGGTTCTGTATAAGTGGAGAGCAAATTATGAGCAGACAATAGATGTTTTCTGGGGTTGGTAAGCATTAGAAATTACTAAAAAAAGTAGATATGCACATCTCAAATGCTATAGGATTGCTCAAAGTGGACATGGTATACACTGTAAGTTGTTTGTGGCAAGCTCAATCAGCAATAAAAGACTCATTTATTTTTTTGGTAATTCTGTAGGCTTTGCTCTTTTAACAGAAGACACTGTAATTTTTCCTTCTGTCTTGTGTTTTGCTTCAGAATAGAAAAAAAAAAACAAACCCAAAACTTAGAACACGTTAGAGAGTGTTTGTTGAGGTAAATACCAGTCTGGCTCACTTCCAAGCTGTGAAGGAATTCACTGTGCTATTTACCTTTGTGTTCTAGCAATGTTTAGTATAGCATTACTGCTCTTCATAGACAAGCTTTCATTCTCTTCTGTTGACATATCTTGCCCTGCAGTATGTGAAGAAATAGAAAGTTGATGCCAGTGTAGGGGAATTCAGTCTTTCACCATGATGTTTTCTATGCCTCAGCATAGTCAGTGCTTAGCTTCAAGTTCTCAGCAGAATTGCCATCTGCTGAAACACTTTGAGCAGCAATTTGAAAACTATAGTTGAACAATGCTGACTTCTTTATTTTTTTCCCTTAAGACTCATTAATATCTCGGGAAAATTGTGATAGGTGTAAATAATCCTAAAAATGCAAACGTATATAATGACTGTTGACATCTACTCAATTGACACAGATAAGTTCATGTTTAGAAATTGCTCAAACATTATTCTTCATTCTGCACTGCTTCTGTTAGTGTCCATAATTATTATTTCAAAAGAGGTAAAATTATTGTATAACTGGAAACTTTTGACTGTGAAGGTTTAATTTAAGATAGATATAGCAGTGACTTGTTTTGAATAGCAACACATGAAAATCATAGCTGCTGATACGTGGCTGCAGCTACTTGGAGGTAACTGGATGTATTCCAGTATGAATATTTTCCCTTTTTTTTAATGAGCTCTTAAATCTGTGCACAACTGAATTTTATAAAAGAGTATCTCTGAATCCAAAATCAAGGTGGCCGGCAATACTCTCCAAATCAATGTATCTGGTAGCTGTGGGTAGCAGTAGGTCTCCAGTGCATTTCAGTTCTTTTTTTCTCCTCTTTTTTCTTTCTCTTTCTTTGAAAGGGTCCTGGTCAGCTTTAGTTGAGGAAAAATATATAGGAATATTCATCTAATAGATTTAGAAATGCAAAGTGCTGAAAGCTTTTGTAACAGAACCAGTTTTTCTAGGTAATAACTAAATGAACTTTTCTTCATGTAAAGGTCAGATTTCATGTATT
Source organism: Poecile atricapillus (assembly GCF_030490865.1). Taxonomy (NCBI): domain Eukaryota; kingdom Metazoa; phylum Chordata; class Aves; order Passeriformes; family Paridae; genus Poecile; species Poecile atricapillus. The sequence goes on from NC_081251.1 coordinate 84,733,738, forward strand.
TGTTCCCACTTGAGTTCTTGACAGAAGGAAAGCTATTTTGCACTTGATTTATAAGATACTTATTTTGAGTTAGTACTGCATAAACATCTGCCATTGTGAGCAGCACTGTGTACTGCTGACCATGCCATGGTGAAAGGAGTTTTAAGATACTTATAGTGGTCTCTCCTGCAGGTACTGTAACAAAGTAGAGAATGTCCATTTACAGGAGAGCAGGAGTAATTATTTTAACTTGAAACTGTTTTCTTTTTCATATAGCAAGTTTCAGTAATTCCCTGGAGATAGAACGGTCAGTTGTGACTCCATCCACATACCTGGGCCTGAGAAATGAATTGTGACTTAACTTACAAGGAAGGGAAACATATGGTTCATTCACTTAAGACTTCTGAAGATGATGTTGTCAGTAGGATTTGAGAGTGTATCTTCATTTAGGAGACTTCAGAAAATAATTAAAGTACTAAATATTGTATGCTCTTACAGCAGCTTGTTCTTTAGTTAGACTTAGCAAGGTTCAAATAAGAGTCTAGCTACTTTATATTTAAAAAAAACAAGCAGATAATTGTGTTGATGTGATGACACAATTTATAAAAATTCAAGTTGAAGATGATTTCTGTGAAATTTTTACTAACATTTCATTATCATAAAAACAGTAATTTTTACTAACAGTAGTGGTATGTCTAAATAAAAAACATTTGAGTTAACTTCTTATTCAACTAAGTAATCAATTTTAAGTTAATGTACTTGTGAACCTCCTATGAAATTCCAGTTTGCTGTATTCCTAAACCATGAATAGACAAATGAAGTAGAAAATAGTAAGTGTCCAACAAACAGGACAAATACTAAGCTTAATTATTTTGTAAATGCATGTAGCCCTTAGTTTTTTTAGTTAACAGAAGTTCTAAATTTCATTATTAGATGTGAACAGTGACTAAGAATCAATCTTTAAACAGCTTCACCGAATAATAGAACATTTTGGTTAAAATGAGTCCTTGTGAACCAGGATTAGAATAACATTTTCTAAGTTTAAAATCTGAAAAATCTTTCTAGAGCTGTCAGGTTATAACCTATTTCTTCCATTTCTCTTTTCTTAGTGAAATTCAAAGTAATTCAGGCCCTTACAATTGAGGAAAATCGTAAGTTACTGTGAGATTGTATTCTTGAGCAGGTTGAGAAATCCCATATTTTGTTGGGTGTTCTCCATCAGGAGATGAGAATTGAGGCTCAGGAGCTGTATAACCTGTGTAAGCAACTAACTGCAAAGGTTGAGATGTTCGCTGGTTTCTACCCAGCCCTCCTTTTTGCTTAGCCAAAAGGACCTTTGGCTTCTAGACGTTCAGTGGCATATGTCTGGGCCATCTTCTTCCCTCTCTGGTTCCCCGTTCTCTGAAAGAATCAGAGTCAGGTGGGCGGGGAAGTTAAAGTGACATGGCATTTACTGTGTCCAAAACAGACATTTTTTCTCCCCTCTCTTGCATTAGAAAACTCTTCTTCCCTTTTATATTGTGCCTTATCTTGTATTCAGCAAGCTACTGTATTCTAGTAAGGACACGAGCATCTTTATAAAGCACTCATGCATAACTGGGTTATTGAAGAGAAAGTTTCCTGAATTTTGAGTGTACTTGCAGGTTCCAGTTGGTTGCATGAAACTAGTAGTAAATTATTATTGTGGCTTTTCTGTGCTGCTCTTTGCTGTTCTGACTCTTTAGGTGCACAGTTTTCTTCACTAGAACATGTCTACAGTAGTATTTACTATCACTTATTAAATAGAGACTTAATATGAAGTTGTATTTCATGGTTAACTGCAACTCATTTTCTACCCTTTACTCAAGGGAAAGCAAGTAGGAGGCTTCCTGCCTCTTTCCCCATTTTTACTGCTGATCAGGGTAACAGAGACTGTAAAAGTTACCTTCTCTTGTAAGTTTGTGCAGCAAGGTATTAACGATTTTTCAGTTGTCCCCTCGCATATTAGCAGAAATATACACTGTTACAAGAATTAATTTGTTGAAAAGTTTATGCCTCCATGACCTGTTGAAGAATGGTATCCTCCTGCAGTGTTATTAAGTCATTTTTCTTCTCCTCTTAAATTAATGTTGATGTTCCATTACTGGATTTGTTCTTGTCTTCAGATTGGAACATAATGGAAAAAAATCTGATTGCTGGTTACATTAAAATTAATGAGTTAAATACTTTCCTTGAAGTAGAATTCAACTAGAAATATTATACTGTAAGATCAATGTATGATTTAGTTTTGCTTTCATGTATGAAAAATTGCTTGTGGAGCATTCAAAGCATCAGGGGAATGCAAAAGATAAGGATGAGTGGAAATCACAGTGAGAAAAGGGCAAACTCCTGAAAAAGAAGAGGAGATACTCTTGTCCATCTGTGTGAAAACAAGTGAAAACAACTCTCCAGAGTTTTGCCTTTAGTGAGCATTATAATGCCATTTCAGTAACTGCCTTGTGACACTGGTGATGCGAATTTTGTGCAGTGTATGGAGAAGTGGAAAAGCTGTTTGATATTAAATGTCGGTCCTGGTGGTTGGTTTTGTTTTTGTCTGCTTTGAACAGTGTCTTTTTACAAAACTGGGTGCAGGTTTGGAGCTGGCATTTTGCAAATGCTTTCACTATAGATTTTTTGCTCTGATTCAGCTCAGGTCAGCCTTAACTAGAAGTTATTGATAAGGAATTTCTGTTTGCCTATGGAAGATAAATAGGCTCTATAATCCTGTTTCTATTGAATACTTTGTAAAAATTTCAGAATACTCCAGATGAAGCATTTGCTTTTAACTTTAGCGAAGAGATTGATCTGTATAGGTGGAGCCGGAATGCTCAGCATAACCAATAAGGGGTTTGTGATGTGGAAAGAAATTACTTGTTTTGTTTATAAGATAATTTAATCATCCTACTTGAAGGCTTACAGCCCTGAGACAAAGGTTAGGTGTAAATGTAGGTGAGTTGGTATTTGACAAGGGGTGGAGCACAGACTTCTGCCAAGGGAGATAGTGTGTACAAGAAAACTGCTCAACAGTTTTACAGCAACAGAAAAAGCGAATGGAAAATAATTCACCAATTAACAGCCCTAAACAGAAGCACTCAGTTTTTTTGATAGTTTTTAAGTTGGGCATTTCAGAATTCTGTATTCCTTTGGCAAGTGGAGATTTACTCTTACTGTCTTGTATTTGTTGTGGTTTTTTTTTATCCTAGTGGGATGGCCCTCACACAGCAGCTGAGGAAAAGGAAAATAATCTTCAATTTGTTCTGAGGGACAATTCTGGTTTTCCAGGAGTTTTTCTAGTCTTCTGTCATCTAGTTGCTCTCTTGTATAGTGGCAAATGAATCATATAAGGTGTATTCTTTTAATGCATTTGGTTAATGTCTTCAAGTGATATTCAGCTGTCTGAGTTATAAAATGAAATTAGTTTTACATTATACATTTACATGGTATTGTGCCTGAGACTTTTACAACTGGTGCAAACTGCTGGTTTTAACCAGGAATTAAAAGTCGAGTCATGCACTGGATGGAGTGATAGGTTGAGATGGGTAAGTTAGGATTAGGGTTAATTTCTTTATCTGGCTGATGCTGCTCAAATTTAGATCACAAAAGCAGTAGTTGGAAACTTTTCTACTGAAAGTCCCAAGTTGTGTGCTCATATGGTGGGACTGACTCTTACTGTAATGACACTTAAAAAGAAAGCTCCTACAGAAGCCATAAGCTAATGTAGTAGAACCAGTTTGGTCACCTAGTCCCTCTGCAGATACATGGGATTTCTGATACTCTTTTTTGGCATCTGGTGTGTGCTGCAGAAATTATTTTGAGGATTAAAGGCAAATAAATTCAAGGAATCACTTCATATTTTCAAAGAACAAAGAGAAAACTCTCATTTTACTGATGTCTACCAAATGAGATGCCCAAAGGAGTTGAAGTAGATGTACTTTAAACCTGACAGTTGCACTGCAAATACAAAAAAAAACCCATCATGTTGTCAAACGCTGTGTTTGTGTTGCTATGTTTTATATTGCTCTTGAGCTGGATTTGCTCCTAGAGGATTTTATAGAGGTTTTAAAATAATCACATAAAGTTTGTCAATATGTTAGCTTACCAATAAAGCACAAAACATAAGTGTGAGTTTTCTAGGGTTAAAATAAGTTATAGGTAACACTGATTTTAATTTTTTATGTTTTTCCTTTTAATCATTCTCCTTCCTTCTGAGAAGCAAGACCTTCACAGAATGCCAGGTGTAACTTGGTGCCCAATAGGCATGAAGAATCTGAGGCATGTACCTTACCTTGGACTTCTCTTCTTTCGAGAATTCCTGTCATGCTGTCAGTCTAACGTAGCTTTTTCTAACTTGGCTCATAGGCTATAGCTTCTGCCTTAGAAAGTACTCATGATTGAGGCCAACTTAAAATGGATCATTAGCTTTTTTTTTAGATTTGTATGAAAGTTAGCATTATTCACCTTGATCTACAGAAGTGCACAAAATAAAATGGGGAATCTGAACAGACAAGTCTTAATCTAATGAGGGACTGAGCTTGGAGTCTCTGTGTTCCAGATGGCAATAAACAGTTTCTGCTGCCGTATCTGCGGGTGTCTGCTGGAAACAGCTCCCTTATATTAGACAGCTCTTTTCAATGCCCATGTCCATCCACCTTTTTTGTTCCCTGGTTTAATTAGAAGATGACACATCTGTCAGTGTGGAAATACCTTACAGAGTGTAGTACACTACAGGAAAAGCATCTGAGAAAGGAAAGCATCTGAGTCTCTTGATAGCTTTCTGAGAAACAATTTTAATCCTTAGTATACAATGCATTGCCTGTCTTGTATGATCAGTGGGAAGTGTTTCTTTCATATCAGATGTTCTATGGTAAACTTTCTAAATTCTTGACATTGAACCCACAGTGTTCAAGAATTGTAAAACCAGTATTAGGAAGGTTCTCTGAGAGGCAGATGTGCATTAACATGTTGAGCAGTGTGGTCCTTCAGTTTTTCACTGAGAGAAAATAACTGAAACCTTGACAATTTTTATACTTTGTTAATGTGGTAAATAATTTCCTGACATCATTTTCCATGTAGATTTAAGTGGTAGATGTGAACTGTATTTTTGAAGGGTTTTTCTGCATGTGTGCTGTCTGATGTTTAAATTGATTGGGCCTTTTCTTAACTCTCATAATGAGATTTCAAAACTGTTTTCATTTCTGACCAAAGCTTTCAGATATGTTCACATTTGAAATGTACTGGGCTATGAGTAGAGTAAGGTGTTTTTTTTCTGTATGTATGCATATTACTTTTCCAAAGAAACTGAAAGTTAATCTTAACTCTCACACTACCAAGTGTGTATGGGACTGCTTCATGATTAAAAATTTAGGGTAAGGTTAATTTACTAGGTACTGACAAATTGTGAAAGATATAGGAGATAATTGGAAGAGAATCTGTAGAGAAACTGTGCTCCCTTTTGAAAATTGTTAATATTTAATTTTAATTTTAGTTCAGTAGCTTGTATCTGTCTCCCCTGGACATTCTGGGGGACTTGCAGCTGTAGCTTGTCTTCTGCCAGTAGCCAGTGAAGTGAATATATCACCTTCTATCCTCAGGGCTAAAGAGATGAGAAAATTGTGTAAAATAAAAACAAAAGTTTGAGAATTTATATTGAATCTTAGTATTCAATTTAAACATATTAGCAAAAATTCGAGTTGCTGTTTATTTTCAACAGGCCAGTATTTCACACCATTCCTGTCAATTTTCTCTAAAGCATTAAACAGCGGTGCTGTATTAACTTATGTAGGGTTGGCATCTGTGTTGGAAAATCACACTACTGTCTTGGAACACAGCAGAGCTATTCAGTAATTTGTACATTTAAAAAAAATTGAGTCTGCATGACTTGGTGATACCATGCGATATCACTGATGATAAGTTATTAGAAAGCCTGAAACAGTTCTTTACTCCCTAGTGCTCTAGTCACAATAATGAATCTTCTAGGTCATCTTCATTAAAACTGAAAAAAAATGGATGCTAATTTCAGTTTTGTTCTACCTTGGCAGTAGTGTTTATGGAATTTCATTGCATGGATTTTCTACTATTTAGGCAGTAGGTGTAATTTCTGTGTGCTTCAGTCAAAGATAGAGCTGTGTACTGTATGAATAAAAGCAAGGCACAGAATAAACTTCCTTAATATTGAAAGGGGTAGAGGGGACAGGTGCTTCATCCAGCTCAGTTTAAGGAGTCACCCTGCTTACACATTGTTCTTTAATTAGCATAATTCAATGAACATTTATCTTGTCTGAGATTGCGATCCTGAGCAAGTAGCATGGGAAAGGGAAATACATAGTTGAACAGATTGTATGGAAAAAGGTGAAGATTCTTTTTGAAAGAAAGAATTCTGGTTCCTTTTCTCAATGTGGAACTGATGTAGGCATTTAAGGTTCTTGCATGGTGCAGGAGACCGAGACACATTTTGATGACAAATGTGTGTGTGGTTCAAAATACCACTGTACAGAGAACTGCCTCTTTATACCTGGATGTAGAATTTTCTCTCTTCCTTTTTAACTTCTGATGTCATAGAGAGGAAGAATTTATGAAAAAATGTGAGTGCAGGCTAAAGCAGGGTGTACAGAATTCACTGAAGTTTCTGTATGGATGCAGGCTTTTTACTCACAAAGTAAAACCTGGAATGTTGTGAGCAAAAGTGTTCAGCTAATACTCCTGAAGTATATAAGTGTGTACATATCAGGGTTTGATCAGATAGCCTCATATATATCATATTTTGGATTGGTTGAGAGTAAACTGCTTTAAAAAGAACTTTTCTGTATTTTATTTCAGAACAGAAGCTCCTCTATTAAATGTACAGATTTTCTTGCTTTCATCAAAGCAAAACAAGGAATTACCAGAGAGGTGGAAGTGCAGAACTCAGTCTAGGTGGCAGTGGTGAAGGGTTTTCTGCCTGAGGCTGTAAAAAGCATTTGTGTCCTGTAAAACCATGTAGGATGTAATAGCCTCTGGAAATACTGATGGTAGCAAACCATTGAAACTGTTGCTTGGTTTTCTTCTTAGGGCAAAATATATTGGTTTTTGACAGAGAGCAACTTTTTTCCAAAGACCTTTCATTTGTTTTAACTTGTTGGAATAGATTTTTTTTTTCTAGTTTCTAGGTTATGTTGTATGGTTGTGGCTGTCTTAGAGAGAAAGACTGTGTGCATATGTGCATGGCCATTTATTTCTATTAGTTTCCCTTATAGTTATATAAGGGACTCTCAGATGCTGAGAGCTTCCTGTTTTGGCTGTTTTCATAGAAATAAGTGACAACTATCCCAATCTCAGTAGAAAGAGGATGTATTCTTCATTTCAAGTTTTATTCCTTGATTGAAGACACACTGCTTCCTCAGAGTAACTACTGGAGCATTTTATTCTTGTCACCTGTCATTTTAGGTAGTGATAATGTTTAATCAGTGAAATACCTTTTCATCTACTTTCTAACTTTTTTCTAACAACATATATGAAACACTTGACAGAACAACAAAATGTGTTTTCTTACTGCAGTTCTGGATGAAGCTTTGCAAGGGGACACTCTTTACTTCATGCATATTCTGTGCATAATTAATTTTCTTTCCATAGTAAAAGGCTCATTAAACACGTAAGGACATCATACATCTGTTTAAAAGGGGAGGGGGGGAACATGTGCAGCATGGCCTGAAGTATGCCCTCAACAGTTCTAAATAGAAAATTTCTCCATTGCTAATAGTGAGATAAGAATTGATCAGCTGCATTGTGTGGGATATGAATGAATGGAGGATTGAGAAGTGCAAACAGGAAAGGGAAGGTGGGAGCACCATAATGCTGGAGACATTACTAAAACAGTGTTCTGTTGATGCAGTGTCCTGTGTCAGGGCTGTAGTTGAAGCTATTGACTCTTATAGAGATGCCACTAACCAGATTTTTCTCAATTTAGGAGGCTTCTTAGTAGAAATTTGTCTTGTTTACCTGACACAGACATTTTCCTTTGCCTCTGTTGCATTGGTGTAGAAAAATTAATTTCTGTTGGATGCTTTATTCTGAGTTTTACTTCAGGTTCTTAGAAATAAGTCTCCATTTCATAGTTTAAGGCAAATCAAACCAGAAGTTTCCTCTGTGAGTTCAGTTTGGTGCTGTCTCTAGCATGCTGTCATTCTGCTGTGTGTGAATGTACATCTTAGCTGCCAACAGGTTTTCCCTTCTGGAAAGTGCAATTCAGATGTGGAATATAGAAAATGTACATTACGAAAGTGTTTAGTTAAACAGTAAAGGGAAGAAAAAAACAATTCCCATTTGCATAAGAGCATCGGCATATAGTATTAAGTTGAACTTTCATTCTCTCTAAGAAAATCTCCTATCTGAAGACATAGAAAGATATTGTTAAAAGCAGTTTTTCCATTGATAAGGATAATAAAACTGTACATTTTACTAATTGATTTTGAACAGCAAAATATTATAATACTAAAGTAATTTTTATTGTGGAATGTTGTAAGGGTGGCAAAAACCTATGCCCAGTGTGTTTAAAGTGTGTCTATTTGTATTTAAATATCTACAGAGGAAAGCTTCCAAGCTGTTGGCAGCCCTTCTTGGTAAGGTTTTACTCAGCAAGAGCACAGGCATTCTCTCAATTCTCCATGGCATTAAGTGATCTTCTAGTGGGATTGTGTTCTAGCCTTGCTGCTATTCTGCCCTAAACTTAGTGTTTTCACAACATCCTTGAATGCTGATTGTATTGGCTCAGTCGTGACATTTTCTAATGAATTTACCTTCTTAGTGTTGAGTTTTGTTTCATATATAGTTCTACTTATTGTAATGCCTGAAATTAAGCAAGCAATCTGATTAGCATGTGCTATGGGTTGTTTGTTCTTTTCCCCAAGAAAACTCCTGTAGGGTGTTACTAAATATGTTACTTTATTCTCTGTTCTATATTTGTTAGTGAAAGCTACATCACCGGAGTATACCTTGCCTTTAGAGAAGACACTGATAGTATTTGCTGTGGGTTTAGTTTCTGTAGGAATCCATCACAGAGACTTGAATTGACTGTGGAGAAATCTGTGCTATGCAGGTGAGCTTCACCCTCGCTTTAGGCAATTTGTTGTGTATTCTGCATGGGTCTCTTTAGATGTCATCTAGTACCATGTTGGCAGATAACACTTATCACAAAGATAAGATCTGACATCTCACCTGAAATTTCTTTCTGAGAAGCCAGGATAAAGGTTTGGACAGGTTCCAAGTGCTACTGGCAGTATGGTGATGTCTACTATATTCAGCACTTAGCTGTAGTTCCCAGAGGATTTAGACTATCAGCATTATTGTAGAGTAGCCTTTGTGTGACGAAGTTGAATGTAGTTCAGTCCAGTTCGTCACCATCACCAGGGATGCAATTTCCCTTACAGCAGCCATTTCTTAGAGATCATATTTACCCGTAGGTTGTGGGTATTTATGGGTTATTGTCTCCTGTGATTTTCACATGTTAATGTTCACATTTTAATGTTCCATATGCTGTTCAAATCTTTTGTTTGTTCCTGTTCTCAAATAGTAGCATCAAGAATACAGTCTTAGTACTGCAGGTAACTATCTGCAGTTAATGAGAACTGCTTTATGTTGAGAGGGATTCTTGTCATTGGTCACTCTACTGCGTATTTCACAGAATTACAGACTGCTTGAGGTCAGAAGGGGCCTTTGGAAGTCATTTGATCCAAGCCCCCTGCTTAGGCAGGGTCACCTACAGCTGATTGCTCAGGACCGTGTTTAGATGGTTTTGAATAGATCCAAGGATGAGGACTACAACCTGCCTGGGCAACCTGTGCCAGTGCTCTGTCGCTCTCATAGTGAAAAGTGTTCACAGGATCGCAGAATATACGGATTAGGAAGATACCTACAAGGATCAGTGAGTCCAAGGATCATCCTCCTGGCCCTGCACAAGACTATCCCCGACAATCACCTGTGCTCAGGAGTATTGTCCAAACGCCTCTTTGAACTCTGTCAAGCTGCTGCTGTGACCACTTCACTGGGAAGCCTGTTCCAGTGCCCAACCACCTTCTGGGGGAAGAACCTTTTCCTAATATCCACCCTAACTCCCCTGACACAAATTCAGGCTGTTCCCTTGGGTCCTGTGTTTCTTCATATTTGGATGGAGGCTTACATGTTTCAGTTTGTGCCCATTGTCCATATTTGAAGGAATGTGGTTGTCAGGGAAGGAACAGGATGAGCAAATCTAAGTACATACTTTTGCCATTCCAAACTAAGTATTTGTGAAGAAGGAAAGAAAATATAATTAGAGTTTTAATAGTAATTTTAATAATAATAATATTCCTTGATTGCTTCAAGGAATATTTATTGCTTCATTGGGCTGTTGTGTGCTGAAGTCATTATATGGCAAGAATATTGTTTCAAAGTTGTTTGCTTTGACAAGATCATGTATCTAAATGCATAATGGTACTACTAGCCAAATATATCTTTGAATTTCCATTCTATGCTGCATAGCAGTATTCCATTTCATTTAACTTTTTTGTCTTAGAGTTCAGTCAAGCAGAAGTGTACTTGCTGAAAATGATGAAAAATTTGTTGTTTCTTTACAGTCCAGGTGTTAGAGGTCACATGACAGGAAGCAACAGAATAATTTTTGCTTCATATCTCCCAAAATTTGAAGCAGGAGTAGAATTACTTGAGGTTTTAATGATAACAAACTATTCATCCTCTATGCTGTTTACAAGGATTGCAATACATTAAATAATTAGGTTAGCTGTAATGATGGATTTTAGAAATTATCTTAATTTACGTACAATTATTGTGCTACACAAAGATTTTGTAGCTTGTCATATGGGAAGCAGTTACTTCAGGTGAAATCAGTATTTGGCCAAGTTCTCACTATCTCAGTTTTCCCAGGCAGAGAATTAAAAGCAGTGTCGCAGTGCTATGTCTTGTCATTTCCAGGAGCTGTTGAAGCAATTTTATAAGAATAGGCAAAAGTTCTTATATAATTTACACATAACAGGTAGATACCAGCCATGTAAAAGAGTCCTTATGTCTATTTGTTTGCCTCAAGGGTTGACCAGTCCTGGGTTTTTACCACTGTGTAATATATCTGTCGATGTGCCTTTTTTTTTTTTTTTTCCCCTAGCATCCATTAACTCCATGATGTTTCTCATAAAGGAGCAATAAGGTAGATGACTGACACTGTCCAAGTTACCTACAAAAGATGTGATTCTAAAATGTGACACTAGAAGAACAGGTAAAATAATTTTAGATTTGTACTTGAGTGACTTTGAGCAGGAATGTATCACGCCCTAGAGAAAGGTCAGGTTAATCCTTAGCATTGTGGATACAAAGTACTTATATCATGTTTCTTGTAGAAGAGAGTTTAATGAATCGTCAGGTAGCGTTCAATAACTGAGAATGTAAGTTAAATTGACTGGCTGTTACACGTCTTTGCATTTGCTGTAGTGGCATGTGGGATGGTGGAGAAATTTCACAGACATTTTGTTTCAGATTATTCTAATTGTTTCTTTTTCATGCAAAGCATGAAAAGACAATGGCAATTAAGAGAATGCCCTCTCTAAAATAAATGTAAACCCAGAGATTTAGTCAAACTAAGTCCCAAAGTACATTCACTTGTCTTCATTTTGGTGCCTTGAAGGGTTAGCATATTACTTCATAACTGATTTGAAACAGGACTTCATTGCAAATGATGCCTGAGGTGCCTACTGAGTTGCCTTTGTCTCATTCCTTGACTGATTTGTATTTGTTAGATGATTGCAGTTTGTTGTGGGTTGCCTGTCTTGGTGTAGTTGAATAATAAGCTGCATAGTTCTTAAAAATCCTGGTAATTTGCCTTTTACATGTGTTTTCTGGAGGTGTTTGAGGTCACGGGGCTAATTAGAGGTTCTCAGGAAGAAATTAACAGCAAATGGTATTTAGAAAAATTTTGTCCATATACAGGATATGGGTATGAAGGTGTTGAGAGGCTCTAAATAATTACGAAGTAGTACCATCCCTTGCCAACTCTTATATTATTCGATGGACAGAGAAAGGCTGCACTGTATGCTAATGGAATAAATAGCACTTCCTCATTATGAGAAGCTGTAGCATCTTGATGTCAGCTCATTTGAAAAATGTGCAGAATGAAGTCATGCACCGCAAATGAGAACCCTCTTGGGGAGCTGATTGTTAACTGTTACACAAAAACACTTTCTAAAATCAAAGTTGCTTCAGGGATCAATGTGTTAGTTGAAAAGTGCCCTCAAGCTGACACATATTGGAGGGAAAAATCAATGTTTTAGCTACAAAGTCTCTTTGGAAGTGTTATAGTGAAAACAGTGTTCAGTTCCTCCCTGTATCTAGAATTCAATGGAAACCTATCACGCACACACACACACACACACACACATATATATATATATATATATATATATATATATATATATATACAGAGAGAGAGAGAGAAATGCTGTGTGCATAGTTTATTTTATCCCATATTGAGCTATTAATCATGCAAATGAATGCAAGTCAACCATATAAGGGACTGATATGTATAAAATCTAGCTTTGGCATAAATTTGAATTTTCAGTAGTTTTTAAAAAAATTGTCTATATAGCTTTAAGTGCTTTATAATTGAGAAAATAGTGTTTTATTAGGAACTAAGCCTTTATTGTCTGTTTTTCTGTATGAAGTAATTAAGACCAGGTAAAACAGCAGTAAAAACAAAGCCCATATTCTTGTTAAAGTATTATTAAATAATTCTTGGGAGCTGTTTTAAACTAGTGATTTTGGTCAGATAATTGGCTGTATGAGATAGTAAACTAATCCTAAATTAATGAAATGTCTGTATTTGGTTCAGAAACATTGAATTTGCTGCATGGAAAAGGATGTTACAGGATTTGGGTGAAAAAAATAACATTATCTTTCATTTAATTACTACATGTGTTTACCTAAACGTATTTTTATTGCTGTAGTCTCTTTGTGATTTGATACATAGCATTAGAAATACAAAATTTTGGCCACTGTGCGTTAGGTATGGGAATGTAATCCAAGCAGTGCAGAGTAGCTGTGCCATTTGGTAACGACTGATCCTAGGTGGTGTGAAGTGTTATCCTTGTCTGATTCTAAAGGAGAGCGGACGTGGCCTTGGACCTTTTCCAGATGAGCTGATGATTGTATTAGGCATAATAAAAGTATCTCCTTCCTGAGGGAGGAATAGGAAGTGTTTCAGTGGGTTCAAATTATGTGCAAGTTCTGCAACTGGGGAAGACCATACAACATTTCTTAAGCTGGACCCTGATGGTGTAATTATTCAGTTACCTATTTTATCTTCTCACTGAACAGAATTTTAGTGCAAAATTTTATTGGATTTATTTGGCTTCAAATATTTAAAGAATAGAACTACTTATCAAGAACTGCAGATAATATCTGCCAGTCCTTTATTTTGAATTCTCTTTTTGTAGAAGATTATGGGAATACATTCTCAGGTGTGTCTGCATTTTTCGTTCCCTAATAGAAGACATTTTAAGTGCTTCAAGGTCTCCTTTTAGGCGTTTCTGTAAGAATGAAGCATTGCTTACACTGCTTGTCAGCCCATTAAGGTAAATTGCTATTGATTGTTCCTCAGTTGTTATTTAAAGTTTGCTTTACTGTACATTACTGTCACAGTAATAGAAATGAGTGGGAAAGCAGCTTCACCATGTGCCTTCCAACACAATAACAAACATCGCTGGTAAAACAGTTGTGTTTATTTAATGTCTTTTTTGTCATGCAATGGGGAAAGTATTTGCTTATGTCCAGTGTACAAATTATAGAAGCAGTGTCCTATATAATCACTCTCGCACACACTAGTATTAGTTAGCTATAGATGATGTTTCACAATTTGTCTCTGTGGTGTGCTATCTCTTCCAAAACACAACCTTATATCTGCTGAGAACAGGACTTTTCTCCCAACTCACCAAATATAGTTGGTGATAACAGGTGAAACAATTTAAGATTTTAAAATCTCTCTTTTACCTCTGTTGGTTTTGCAGCAGCTGCCAAAGCAGGTTTCTGTGCTTTGAGACCTGTGTCGTGGTCCTCTAAGTTCTTTATTCAGTGTTGGAAATGTCAACTTTCTCATCTGTCCCCATGTTTTCTATTACTAATGTGATAAATTTTTGGATGATTAACCAAAGTTTGTACTGCTTTGCTTACTTGAATTTTTAATTTTGCATTATTCTGGTTGCCAATACATTTCACCAGCTATGAAGAGTAAAATTTCCTAAAATTTCTGTCAGTGTTAAAGAGGACTTCTATCCCAAAGTTTTTTCCCAGGAGACAGAATTCCTAACTTGAGGGACAGCCAGCACTGGAGTTAGTGCTAGTACAGTAATGAATATGCTTATGTTCAAGAGATTATTCTGTTTTCACTAGTGGGTGCTAATTCTCTTGCTTTCCATGTGTCTCCCATGGCTTGGACAGTACAGGAGATTTTTGAGAGCAGGAATGTCTTTGCAGTTAAGGAACTGAGATGTTTATCTTGGATTGTGCTGTAAACTTCACAGTGTTGCATCTCTTTGTGGTTTAAAAATACTTTATATTGATTGTATCAGTTAGACTTTGCACTGATAGCTGGGACACACATTTTGGATCTTTACATTCTGACTTCCATCAGCTAACATAGGAACCTGTGTTGACCTCAGATAAGTAAAATAGTTGTAGAAACTGAAGTACTGCACCATACCCAGTGAGAAAATGCTTGGATATTGCAGTCTGACAATTAAATGGGTATATATGTGGTTTATAATTTATTGCTGTTTAAAAACGCTCACTCGCGGTGAGAGACTTCTCCAGGGTCAAGCTGTTCAAGTATAAGCAATTTATTATAAGGGTAAAAGGAGGGGAGATCCGTGTCTGCCACCAGCCTCGGCGTCCACGTAGTCAGGGGGAGGAGGGGAGAGAGAACAGGTAGAGCAGGGGAGGTGAGGTTGGAAAAGGGGAGGGAGGGAGTAAGAGAACAACAGAGGGAAAGAGGGAAAAAGCAGAGGGAGAGAGCAGGGAAGATGAGAGGGGTAGGAGCAGGGAGAGGGGGCTGAGAGTTAAGAGTGGGGGAGAGGGCTAAAGGGGTAAGAGGTAAGGGAGAGGGGTTCAGAGGTAAGAGGGAAAAGCTAAGAGAGCTAAGAGCTAAGAGAGCGAAGTTCTTGTTACAATCCAATATATCTTTTTCTATCGTGAATATTCTAATTCTTAGTAACCAATCACCATGAGACACATCCACTAAAGAATTTACATCCAGCCTACTCGCTTCCCTATATTAACATACAGTGTTGCATTTTAGATTCTACAAAACTTTACAAGTTCTTTCCTTGCTTCTTGACCTTTGGACTTTGTTTTATCAGAAGGACATTGTTTCATCAACAGGGATTCTCCTCTAGCTGGCTAGGCTATTGTTCTTTGGTTAACCAGTACTCAGTATCCTATAACTCAAAGCAGGCTTTCATTTCTACTTTGATTCTAGCCTTCATATTTTCAGAATCTAGTGCCAAACAATCACATTCATAAGGTTTCCCTGTTTCACCCTCCCCAACAATAATTCCTGTAGACGTGGAAAAAAATAATAGGGAAGTCACTCTCAGTCTTCTGCATATAAGGAGAGTAAAAAGCATTTGCTACAGTGCTCCTAAACCTAAAAAAATGTTTTATCCAGATTCAGAATAGTTAAATAATAGTGACTTTATTTTCACAACAGTAAGACTTACCAAATCAATCAAAACAACAGGGTACTTATGAGAAATAAAACCCGAGCCACAGATCTTGCACACAGAATAGTTCTGAAGTTCCACTTATACAAGTTTGTGTATATTAGTTTTCAATATGTAAAATAAATAGAGGGTTAATAGTGAAGACTTTTATTATGGGCTTTGTGGACAAGCAAGTAGGAATAATGGAAAAATAAGCTGGTTTTCCTGTTTGGCTTTTATTTAGTTAGGCTGTCTTTCCATTACAGAGCTCCTTCAGCTGGTGTTTGAAGTTGTTTATTAATGTACCCAGCCAGCCATGTATTCAGTGCTTTAAAAATACAGTCTGAGAGCTTGATCTGCTTGGTTCCACTATATCAATGTTTCTTTTTTTGAAAACACTTTACTGCCTCTCTTTACTTCATACATAAAGATACATCAAGCTAAATTCTAAAATGTGTATTTCTTCTTAAAGCTTTTTCTACTCTCTCCTGACAATGCAGAAGCAATAGGGGGAAAACAAAATTCCGCATCTTGGTAGGAATTGCCTAACCTGAAAACAAGAGCAGAAAATCACATAACCTCTCAGAAACTATGGAGCTCACTGCTGAAATTTCTCCTAGTGTTGTTCTTGGTGTTGAACAGACGACAGGATACAGGTTTCTCAGCAGACAGTGAAGTAACACTATGATGTGTTAAAATTATTTTATATTGAAAATAAAACCATCCTCTAGAGACATCATGTCATGTTTCAGGATACTACTTTTTCTATAAATCCCTTTCAGAAGACTTGTACTGTCTACTGATTTAATAGCTGCTTTTATCTAGTATCTTTGGCACTTTAAACCAACTTTTTTCAGATTTTGTTTTGGACATCATCTTGCAGGTCATAGAGAATTAGACACATGATGGTATAGATTGCTTTAGTAGATTTAATGTATTGTTTCCTCATTCTTGCCTGTCAAACAGTAACCGTGCCTCAACGTGCTTCGGTTACTGAGTTGTCCAGTTTGCTCTGTAGGCTTCTCAGCCTTGTTTTTATTTTGTTAAGTTTGTCTGTATTTGGACCCATGTTACACCCCTCTCAGTAGCTGGTTCCTGGCTCAGTGTTTGGAAGTTTCATCTGAAGCTGTAGGTGATCAAGCTTTCCATGTTTAGATGACTGAAGACAAGTTAGCTGAAATGTAACGCACTATAGAGTTTCACTGTCAGTATGCACTGGTTTAGGTAAACTGAACTAGAAAGCCTTATTTGATACTTACCTCTGTGGGTATGGTGGTTTTGGCCACACAGCAGACTGAACTAGGGTCAAGATATCCCATCAAAATGCAAACACCTTGATGAGTTGTGTATTTCAGCACATCACAAATAACTTTGAGGCAACAAGGGAGGGAGCAATTACATATGGGTTAGCATAGATGGGTATTGGAAATTAATAAACTAATTTCAAACCAAGAATATGTTATTAAGCTGTCTGACAATCAATTTAGGAATACATAGAGATGTCTCGATTTTGTCATCTGCATCTTAGAATAAAGGAATCAGTACTAATGGCATGTTCTAACATATTTTTGATAGGGCAATGCCTAGAAGTGCCTTTGAACCAGAGTAATACAGTAGTGAAAGCTGAAAGATAAAAATAAATTCATTAATTCCCTTCATTATTGCCAAGAGAAGTTTAGAGTATCATGGAAATGACATGTGAGTTACATTGTATTTAAAATCTTGTCTGGAGTGGGAGCTATCCAGGACTTTAACTAAGTAGCAAACAAATTATCTCGAACACAAAATGCACAACTGTCTAGTAACTGATAACAAAGGGAGACTTACTTTTGACCCTTGATGGCAACTGATTTGCCTCGAGGAGAATTTATCATTTATTTATTCATTCAGATAAAAGCTTTGTCTATGCTCCCTCTTCTAAATCTGTCTAAAATGTTGACTCTCCTGGTACATCTACTAAATACATGTCTGGCTACAAAGAAGATAATTCTGTTCTTTAGCTAAAAAAATGGAAGAAGGGAAAGTTGAGAAAGAAGTGTGGTTGCATTTAGTATGTTTGTTACAAATACTGGACTGTGTCAGACAGACAGTAGTACTTGCTTATGGTTTAGGGAACTACTTCTAAAGGAAAATATATTGAAAATATTATTTGAGATTGTCATGCTGAAAGATAAAAGGTATTTTAAAGTTTTACTGTTAGGAAGTTGATGGAGCTGCTTGGAGGGGAGAGGGGAGGGTCTAGGGTGTAGACATACTATCTCCAAGTGTGGCACCATTCATTGATACTGAAATATATATGCCTCTATAGGTAGAGGATATCATTTAAGAAATTTCCCATAAAGCTGCTGAAGCAAAGGTAACTATGTTAGTTGATTTTGCAGCCAGTTTTCAGATACTGAGAACACAACTGCTCTGAAAATTTATCACTGCTTACTCTACAAGATATGTGAAACTGAAGTCAGAGTTTCAAGTAAAGTTCTTCTGTGATTGATGCAGTTTCAAGGACTCCCTGTTATCTGTTTCCTCCTCACCCACCCCCAGTTCTTTTGTGTAACCTGGCCTGGGAAGTAAGTGATGTTGACCAGAATAAAAAAAAATTGGCAACAAAAATGTGCGGCTCTCTTAAGATGAGAGGAAGTGGTGGATTTTTTCCACATTGAGTTTTCTGGTGTGGTTCATCACACTGGTGTAGGGCTGTCACCTGAGGAACACCCAGGGAAAGCTGCTTAAACTGGTGCAGCTGTTGTAAGAAATGCATTCTGAACTTTGGCATGTTTATCTCTTCAAGGTGAAATATTTTAATGATGCGGACATCTTGTTTTGAATGCGATTTGGGTGGAAAGTACTTTGATTATTTTTGCATTGGACAGAATTTCAGACTTGTGGCTCATGCAGATAATAGGGTAGGATAGGTTTAGAATTTTCTTTTCCTATGTGAGGAATGAAATCATCCTCAACTAGAGACTGGAAAAACTGTATTAGGAAAATTACTTTTAAAAAGTGAATGAAGTTCTATTTTAGCTAAGGAGAAAACTTTTTTTGTTATTGCATCATTACATACTGTGGTTTTTTTGTTTGTTTGTTTTCTTGAATTTTACATAAGAAGGGACGATGGCAACGCTTACCATTAGCTGCATAATTTTAAAACCTAAGAAAGTGATGCCTTATTATCCTGTTATAATATTTGGGGACTTGTAAACTTCATTCTAGCTTTTGGCGTACAGATGGCTCAAAGAGAAGGTCTGGAGGAACAGAGTAGTGGATTTACAGGTCTTTTCAGATTTGTGTTGGGAAATGTCAGATCCCAGAAAACAGACAGCCTGATATTTTCCTTATTTTTGTTATTGCAAGGGATTCATACGCTTGAAATTTTACTGCTCTGCAATAAGAAGTGCCAGAGAAAGTTGCTTAAAAACACTAATGAAGACGATGATTCCCCTTTATACTAGATCATACAATAGTTTAGTTTGATCTTTTAGTCATCACAAAGACAGAATCCCACAGAAATGTTACAGAAGTCTGAATTTGTGATTTTATTATGTTATTTGAAGTCCTCTGTAATATTGCAGGTACACTTCTCTACAGTCTTGCCTTTGTGTATTTTCTTTTGTTTACAGCTCACCTTGTACGGTAGAACAGCAGTCCTGACTTGTTTGGGTAGATAGTTACTACTGTAGATATGGGTAGATAAAGAATTAGGGTTTCTTTCGTATTTAACTATGTAGAAAGGTTTTGTGGCGTTTGGAGGTTTTTTTTATTTGTGTTTTGGGATTTTTTTAATCATTGTTTGTAGGTTTCTCTCTTTATATCCCAATACCAGTAGTTGGTATAATTCAATATACTGGTTTGCTTTTCTGTCAGTAATTGCAAAAGGTTTGACAGTGGTTGAGGTTTGCTTTTTGAAATGGTCACAGTGTGAGAGAGAGATGATGATTTCTATGACATTCTGAAGTGTCTGAAGAAAACATTATATAGTGGCAGTGTTTTTAACGTGAAAATCTTCTAACTCTAGCTGTTCTGTGATGTGGGAACTGAAAGATTTGTACAAAAACAGTTGCTTTGCAAAGCAGAGGCAATAATTTCTGCCCTGAAGCAACAAAGCTAAATAAAAAGACATTTTAAAAGTAATTTTAAGTGAAATGAAATAATTTAAAGGAAATTAAGTCATTTTAAGTGAAATTAAAGGCTGCCATCTCCTTGATGAAAAGCACCTTGTTTTCCATCTTCCAACCTTTATACAGCCTTATATTGTCCAATTGCTTTGAGTCTCTTTGTTAAATGTGCTTTACTTCTCTCAGTTAATTTTGTGCCAGTATCACTTTAGGCTGACGGCTGTGGCTGTTTGTGTATCCATTAAGCACACTGCCAGGACACGTCCACCACTTGCCACCTCTCCCATTAAATGGCTGTCAGCAGGTTTACAGAGCTGCTTTCTTGCTTTGCATTAATTTCTTCAACTCAGTAGATGCAGTGAAAAGCACCTATAAACAGAGAGCAGAGTTTGTCTTGAAATTTCTAAAGGTAAATAAAAATGCCATGAGCAGTTAAGTCATATTTCATACCTAGTCCTATCAGTATGATCACCAGGAAGTGTCATTTCTTTTTAAATTTTCTTATTTCAACTAACCTTTCTCCTTGAGTTCTGACCTCCAAAAGGGAAATACTGCAAATCTAAACAAGTATATGTCAGCAGATTCTTGCATGAGACTGTCTTGTTGAAGTTGTATATAAGCCCATGCTGAGATTTGCAATTGGTTCTGAAATGAAAAATCTGTTAGGATTAGATCAAACATTATCCTACCTGAGATAAGTAGTGGGGGGAAGTTTAATGATTTGTCCATGAAAGTCAGTATATAGATGGGTTATTAGTACAAGGCTTTTCAAGAAATGTGCTAAAATGTGCTCACACTAATGTGTGCTAGCTTAATTTCATGGGCTGCAGCTAGTTTGCTGCATATTAATGTGGTGTATTCTTTTTCGACAAGGAAATTCTGTTTCTAGTTCTGAAGACAAAGAATCTTTTTTGGGGTGAAAATTCTTTTGTACTGCTTGAAGCAGTAAAAGCAATAGTAAATAATTGAGTGAAGCAGTAATTTTGTATATCCAAACTTTTATTAAAATATTACTTTGGAAATCTACTGCTGAATATATGTGGGAGGCCAGTGCAAGACATGGGGGCGGGGGGGGGAAGACATGGGGAAAAAAGAGGTGTACTGATTGGAGGTATGTCGTGGTTTTGAACCAGTAATTAACAAACAAGGGGGAAAAAGAATTATTTATTTCTTGCTGTGAGATATGGATTAAAATAAGAGCAAACCAGGCATAAAACTTAAAAGGAATAAAGAAAAGTTTATTGACAAACTACAAGAATAAGAACACCAGAATAAACTTTTAGAAAAACCTTTTCATTTCTCACTGCTCACTGTTTTTTTGTTCACATGACAACAGAGACAAAAACTTTATAATTTTGATGGTTTAAACAGTTCTAATTTTTTCTATAGTCTTTTCTTCAGTTTCTGTAGAGAAACAGAAGTTCCTTTCTGTTAATTTATGGAGTTTCTCACAAGAAAGCTATTTTGTTATAGTTTTCTGTCTCCTTGATATTAGCTGCTCAGAGCTGCTGCTATCAAAGCTCACTCCTCCCATTCTACATCACTCTGAAATGTGTTATGGGTCATAAGTTTGGGGATAGCATTTTTATGGATAAGTTAGTCAAAGGCAAACAGTATTTTTTATCTGTTTCTATGCGCTTCACTAGAAAACAGTTTTCTCATTGCCTCTCAAGGCTTCAAATCTCCCAGCACTTCACTATACCACAATTACTCTGCTTTTTACTCAAATTTACACTTTGAACACTCTATTCCTCCCCATACTCTATTATGAATTAAAGGAGTTCCTTTCAGGACTTCATTGTCCATCTCCATAGTTTTAACAGAAAGATATTTCAGCTTAATTAAAGCATCTTCTTAATTCTCTACCTTTCTTGAAGTCTCTTTTCTTTCTTGCCACTAGTAGTTTATAAAGTCTCTTTTCATGTTGATCACTCTCCTTTTCTCTCTCTGGATGAAAAGATTAATCCGCAAGTCTCATCTGGATAAGAAAGAGTTAAAATCTTGTCCAAGCTTTTGTAGATGGTTCGGTGATCTCTGCTGAACAGGAGCTGGAGCTGTTTGCGATGAAAAGTTCCTCATAGCTGCTTTAGAGCGTGGTCTCTGTCTCTGCTTGCAGCAGGCTCAGAGCTCCTCTCTTTCTTCACTCGGCAGTTTTCTAGTGAATGTAGTTACAGCAAAACTCTGCAGCCGAGCCAGAGATCGGGCCGGGCCCGGCCCAGCCCGACCTGGCTCGGGGCAAGCCTCATCTCCCGGCCGGGAGACGAGAGACGCGGCGGGCCTGGCCCGGCCCCTGCCCGGCCGCATGGCCTGGGCAGGGAACCGGAGGCCAGCCGGAGCTCCGCCACCCTTCACAGTCAGGAAAACAAAGAGAACCACAGACTTTTGGTTGTACACTTTAAGGTAGGGTTCACAAGTTGATTCTACTTTTCAGTGGCTAAAACTGCTGTCAATTCTCAGCGATGACCGATAATTGGTCAGGAGAAAAGACTCCCAGGAGTCCCTAGCAACTTTAACTTTCTTAAAGGTAAACTAACCCCATGACAAGGTATAACTTCAAGCTTATCTTGGAGAAATTTTTGAGACTTTATTATGCTTAGCCCTATGCTCAGAGACTTCAGACTTTTAATTCATTTTAACATTCTGGAGCATCATTTGTAGATGAATTTTGAGAACAAATCATTGTGATGATGAGTTTACAAGCTAATTTGACATGACCAGCATATGGAAAAAGCTGAAAGAAATTTATTACTTGTGCAGCATCATCCAGAACACCAGTGCTGGAGAGCTGAATAGCTCCCTGTCCTGGTTTAGGGCAAATTTAGGAGAAAACCTCCAGTGGGGCTTCCCCCCCCCCCCCCAGGAAGCAAATTCACGTGGCTCTTTTCCCCCACCCCCCAACCGGTTCGGGAAGAGATTTCTCTGAGAGAAGTGGAAAAAACCTGTTTATTTCACAGGCACAGCACCACCCAGCACAAAAATGAATGATATCAAATTACAAAACCTCTCGCCGTTCAGAAGAGATGACAAAACTTCAGAGGGTCTCTTTCCTGTGGGTGTTTGCTCTGTTATCAGTCCCTCTGGCGCTGGAAAATGCCGCTGCCCAGGCTGGGCTCCCGGTAGTCCACGGGTGCAAGCTCCCGGTGCTCCCCCCGAGTCTCCAGTCCAAAGCAGGTTCGATTTGTTTCAGAAAAAGGGAAAGAAAACAGTCCAGGAAGACCTCTCTGCTCCGGCTAGTTGGAAAGCCAAGGCGATCTGTGTCTTGTTGTCTGTCTGTGCTGTAGTCAAAACTCCCGATGTGGGGGGAGCAAGTACAGTCTCTGATAACAGACTCGGTGCTTCTTCTCCACTCACTTTTAGTCTCAGATGGAATTTTAAGAATATAAAACCTGTCTCTGGGTTAGGTGGATGAATGGGGATACAATTTAACATCATAATCAACCCAGGACACTCCCAAATGCTTTGATACGAATAAGTGTCCTCTATGCTGGGTGGCCCAGTCTTCTAAAGATTACCTAAAGTTCTTCTCTTCATTCAGCTTTCTATGTCTTACACCTTGCAGGACTGTGAATTTTTCACCCAGTGATGTTCTCTTCAGGATCTTTGTGTTTTATACATTTGGCTGAATACATTGAATTGGTCTTTTGAGGGTTGTTCTGCTTCTCCAGGCAGCTAGTGGTTGATCACACCTCTCCAACCAAACCTGCTGGTGGTAAGCTGCCCACTTCCACTGGTCGCAGCATACTGGTGAAATAAACAATTTTTTAACAATGATCAGGATCTTCACTACCTTTTCTCACAGAAATTTTTGTTCTCTGTTTTATCCCTATATGGTATTTCTTTTCCTATGCTCTGTACAAATAGAGTTAGATAAACCTATTCCTGATGCAGGAATAAAATCAACTTTTATCACCAGGTACATTCTATTCCAAGTAGTTTCTAGGCCACTTGAAAGTAGCACTATAAAATAATGGTCAACGTCTGACTTGAATACTTTGAGTTCCTTTCTTCTCTTTAGTAATCATTGCATTGTTGCTGATAAAATGTTGATGATTATGAAAATGTGAAAAACAAACCAACATACAAAAAAAATACAAAAAAAACCCCTTTCTAGAAATGCTTATGTTCAACTTTCCTGTTTTGTGCTTCAGATTTTCTTGTAAACTTTAAACTTTTTTGTGGTTTTTTATTGCCTCTCAAAATCTTTGTGGAGTGCCTGCTGCTCCATCTTACCTGGCATTAGTTAAAATTAAATCATCTCAAAGGCATGTCTGTATAACATTTTATGCAGGATTCTTTAACATGTGTCATTGTATGTTTTGATCATTTTCTGACAGTGCTGAAAAAGTATATTTTCATGCTGACAGTTCCCTTGGTCTTTTGCCAGGGGTAAAAGCCTTTGCAGGCTATCTAAATGGTTTTTTGTTTGAAAGAGTTTGGGGAAGGGATGGGACAGGGCAGGTAGATGTGTGTATATATTAGGAGGAATATATATAATACATACTTTGCATATGTAGAGAAGTGAATTGAGCTGTTTGTGGTTCATTGTCCTGAGGGAGTTCATTGCAGATTTTGGTGAACAGTTTGCCTCCTCCATTTACATGACTTTTATAGTTAAAAAAATATTCTGTTAACTCCAGAGTTCTGTCAGCCACTATGTCAGTGCCAGCTCTAGCAGAACACCTTTAAACCTGGCATTTTTGCACATGATTCCAACAGTTTTGATAACCATTACAAAAGTAAAGATCTGTGTAACCCCACAACACCCTCTGTGTTTTGAGCAGATGTGCCTGTGTATATCCACAGATGTGTTTCAGTGTACACTTAGAAAACATACTCAAAATCAAAACCAGGATTATCTGATACTGAGATGGGAAAAATTCCTTTAGCCAGGAGAAAATAACAGCAGCAACTATTGTTTCCCATTGATGGAGTCCATTGGAGGTGAAAGCAGAGCTCTTTAAAGTGCAATCAGATTATCCATTAGGAATAAAAAAATTCACAGTTTCAAAAGTGACATTTAGGCATCTTTACATGGAAGACGGTAGAATATCGAGATGAAGAACGAGGGATGGGACCACCTTGCTTCAAAATGATTTATTGCTCAAGTAGCCAGGTAAGATATCAGTCTCAAGGTGTGAGGTTTTGGAGAAGCAACAAATCAGCCATAATTCGAAGAAGTCATGAGTTTATTTTTTGCACAGCAATATATGTAACACTTTAGCCCAATAGGCAGTTGACACAAACTAAACTATCACCTTTGCTTAATTTTGCTGCACTGTGTCTCTCTCTTAGCCAGTAAGTTGACAGGTCACATACTCATGCACACATCTGTTATAGTTTCTAGATCTCTAACATACTCTGTAAGTCACACTATTACAGCTTAAACTTCAAACTGTTTTTCTTAATATAATTTCTTACCTACTCTAGGCATATTCTTACTTATAACTATATAGACTTAAGTTTATAATTTCTCTTCCCAATGTCTGTGTACCTTCCTCACTGCATCAATCCAAGCTCTTTCTAAGGCTGCAAAGTGAACCTTTCAGCATCTGTAGAAGTTTCTATTTTTCGGTTTTCAGCAGTAGAAGACAGATTTCTGAGGGCTGTTAGGCTTGTAGTCATTTAGGGTCTCATATTTTTTATTTACTTACAGTGTGGTGATATATAGATATAAATCTGTGCACCCACTAATTATCTAGGAAACAGTCTATATAATAATGTTAAAAAGTAAGAAATGAAAGTAGGAAAAGAAAAGGATCTGAAGATGTTTGATAAGTTTGGAATTTCCCACAAATGACTTTACTACCCTAAACAAAATTATTTTGTTTTTCTACAATGTCTGATTTGTCAAATGTGTATTTATAAGGAATCAATAGCTTTTAAATAATTGAGATGAAAATTCAGGTCAGAGTATCATGTAAACAAAAATAGTGATCCTTGCAATAAATAATAAATGATCTCAACAGCCGGGAAAAAAATACTTTAAATTTTTTTCCTTTATTCCAGACTTTTACCCCTGACCCTGTAAACTGAAGCCTGGTATATATTTGGGGCTATGTGGTGATTACATTATAAGTTCAGAATTTCACTGGGGCTTGAAGGAAATTTTGAACTCTGGAAGGTTTGAGCAAGAGAAATTTAGACTTTAACACTTAACATAGAAATAGAAAACCATAAAATCACAAGTATGCTAATCAAAGATCTTTGAGACTCTAGCACTGGGAAGCAAATTAATGCACAAGTACAAGGATTGGTTCCATATTGAAAAGGTACTAATTCAGGTTAAACCTTTCTTTGCTTAGGTACTCATAACTGAAATCTGATGAATGTTTCTGATGTCTGACACAGATCCATTTATTTACTGCTTATAACTTGAAAATTGGTGGTCAAATCTTAAAGTATTGACATCAAATGTCAGACACGTTCAGTAACTTGTTTGCACAAAGAATTTTATTAGTAGAATCAAAATCCTTGTGTATTCTCCAAACTGCTTTCCTTCCCCTTTCCTCCTTTTTCATTTGAAAATTACTCAGCAAGTGCTGTGAACTGTGGCTGTGTTAAATGTAAATGTCAAAAGATGTTCTGAAGAGTTATATTGCTCTCAAATTCCAGAAATCTTCAGGTGAATTATGTAGGTCGTGCAATAGTGAATGGCAACTGGAAGATTACTTCATTCTTTTGACAGAAAGAGAACAGAAATAAAATGCACTTTGGAGGCTTTGTTTTCCTCAGCATCTTAATGTTCCATTGTGGAGTTGCCACACAATCTCCTAAAGCACACGTTTTTTTATATAAAGCACTTCAAAAGTATATATTTTAAAAATCCTTTAAATCAAATATATAAACTACCAACAAACATACAGAGGATTAAAATCCTGGTGGAATTCTGTAAATAACTCCTTTATGTAATAATAGATGAAGTCACAGAAAAAAAGAGTGATGTTAGTGGAGACTATGCCAGCAATAGTAGATATTGAAGGGGAGGGTTTCTTTATCAATAAAAAGTAAGATATCATGAAGTCAGCAAAAATAATTGTAGTCAAAGTTTCTGAAGCCTAATGCAAGTTGCCTCTCTTGCACTTCTTCTTTGCTCTTCTTTTCACTTCAGAGAAAATTCAAGTTTTGAATTTTCCATTTGAGTATGGATTTGCATTTTTAAAAGGGCAGAGTAGCATCTCCTGTAATTCTAGCTCATGTATTTACTAAGACTGTGGTTTGACAGTATACTGTCAAACATCATGACTCTGATATGTGTATCAGAATCTCTGATAATAACTGCCTGTCATGGTACTTGATTAAAATAGCTTGATTTTTTTTTGGTTTTCAGGAACTCTTTTTGTCATTTTCTTTGTCTTGTCTTTTTACAACATGTTGATTAGAAGAAGCAATGTTATTCTGGATAGAGAACACAGTAATTGCTACCTTCTTGCTCAGTAAAAGCCTAATTAGTGTGAATGAGCATGAAAAACAGATACAAAAGTACAGTAGATAAAGGTAATACTGTGCCACAAAAGAAAAGCTTTCTTCATTGTGACCAAATTCTGGCATATTTGAAGTATTAAGAGGATTAAAGGAGTGAATTAAATAGTTGAGCTCTTACTCACCATTTACATTTGTAAAGAGGGACTATGTGATAGAGGAGGAAATCGAGGGTCCCAGCCTGCTCAAAGTCTCTGTAGAGGCAACAGAAATGATAATGGACCTACTGGGTTTCCTCACAAAAGTTTTTATTATCAAATCATTTTTAGGAGAACAGCAGAAATGCATAAATGTTATTAGATTTAAGATAGATTTACGTTAGATGTATTTTGTTTGTAGATGTGTTTTTGTTACAAATTTTTGTTACTAAATTACTTTCTAAAATAATTTAGTGAGTGCTTGCTGTATATACGTGTATATATTCCTCTAATAATTTTGAATCTTGATTAACCTAGGACTATTGAGTGCTTTCTTAAAGGTGACAATTTTTTTTTCTTTTAAAGCAGTGTGTAAATTGCATGCTGTTATTGCAATATCTGGTTTTGATTTTTGTTTTTTGATAAAATTGCTTTCAGGTTCATGGTTCCTAAAGAGCATCTTTTCTCTCATGGTATAGCTAATCACTCTCTGTTTATTCCCTTTTCTCTCATTATGTTTAGTTGCTGATTAGAATCTCAGAATAAGAATTTAGGTTGCACTTACAGTTTAGTTAGATAAAATATGTGAAGTTGTTATCATCTTGGCTGTTTTTTCATTTGCATCTACAGATTCCTAATCACTTCTTTGTCACACTGTTGGGAACAGTGAGGCGGACTCTCTCGTACGACACGGACTCTCTTGTGAGTTGAACAGGAGAGCAAAGGTTATTATTCTTAATCTTCTCTTATAGACAGGTTCAAGAAGGTCCGAGAGGTAAAACTCTCATTGGTCATTAAAGCAACACATCACCAGCATTGGTTAAGTGGAGCACCACACCTTGACTGTTTCCCTAAACACCACTTGCAAAGATTGTTGTCCTTTACCAAGGACTGTTTGGATTCTTATGCTTTCTCAGGCCAGAATGAGAAGCCTGTGTGACTTACTTCCACGCAGGCTCTGTTCCCTCATTACTTTCTGCATTTAGCATCCATACTTCTTAATTCAATCACTTATCAGTCTGGTGTGTCATTCTATACTCTGAACATTTGCAAGAAATAGCAACTGTTCTTAATTGGATACATTTATATTCTAGTGTTCTTTACTTTTCTGATGCAAGTTCTAGTTCTTTAGCTTAGATAGTATTACCAGAAATACATTGCTGGCAGCTGAATACAAACTAGATGTTGGGTTTTGCCTAAACAAGTCATGTAGCCTCTTGCTTAAGACTTTCAGAAATTCATAGTTGTGGACTTTCCACAGCTGACTCCTTCTGAAAAACTGAGCAAGCATAGGTCCTGAGGAACTTACTAGGCATCAATGATAGATGTCATAACACACTACAGAGTTTTTCTCCTCTTGTGAAAAATGGTAAAACTTTGTAAGCAAGACAGAAGTCTACAGATTAGTTTTAGCTTTGCACTTCTGGATCACTTTCATTTGAACTTCAATTAGACAGCAATTTTGTATTAACATAGGCTGTGCTACTAATCTCTATGTTTAAAAGCAGATGTCTTTGAAGGTATTTTAGTACTAATCAGGCATCCAGGCGGAAAGCTACAGCTTTCTGTTCTTCACCACATGAGATCTGAGGGAAGCCTTTCATTCTTCTTCTATTGAACAGGTAAAGAAGAGAATAGAAACTGTCCTTTCTCAGCATCAGAATAGCAGGCCGAAATTTGTTTCCCTAAAGAAACTAAGAAAACTAGTTGAGAATTGCAGAAGGATAGCTCTGTACTGAATTTTCAGATCTTCCTAAATGCCATGCTCTGCTTTGACGGGATTCCAGCTGCATTGGGACTACTTTGCCTGGTGTTAGCGTGTTTAGCTTTCTCAGCAGGTTAACTATAAAGTTGCTCTAACTTCTTGCCATGTTTTGGGTTTTTTTCCCTTGTGCTTGATAACAGAAGTAAGAGCATGACCTAAAGAAAAAGAAAGAATATGCTCACATGAGAACACAATGCAAATATGACCTACAATAGTCTTAGCTTCCCTTTTGTATAATGTCTTTAAAATGTCATTTGATTAGGGATATTATCAAATATCAAATGCAAGACGTGTCCATCAGCATAACAGCTGATATTGCTCCATAAAAATAAGTGTTGAAAAGAAGATGTCTTATCATCTAAAAAATACTTTTTATAGCACTGAAAGAAGCCTAGAAGGCAGCTAATGCAGAAAATCACAAACACAAGTCTTGAATTTAGAAGCTGACGGCAACATAATTTCTGGGCATGTACAATTACCACTCCCCACTGGTCAATGTCTGCCTCAGTCTTTAGCATGAATAAAACAGAAAGCTCGAGAATCCAGCATTGCAATAACTTGACAGACCAGCCTGGTCTTAGCTGTCTTTGTGACTGTAATGCTTTTTAAAAAGTCATTACTTTCTCTGCTTCCTAATTTTGATGTGAAAATTAGTCTGAAAATACTTCAGGTGAGTGCCATGTATTCAACATGAGGGACGGCTGCAGATTTTCAGACTGATGTGGTTTTTCTCCTGGCATTGCAAATCAGTAAGACTGTGTAGTTTTCTTGTAAAGCAAGTGTGATGGGAAATACTGTCTGGGTAAATCATCTTTAAATTGACCAGGGAGCATAATATTCACATTTCTAAAACTACTTTTTTGAGGCAGTGTGGAGAAGGGAAGAGATTTCAGGTTTGATAAGGCGAGAATAAGAGAAAGTAGCTCGAGAATCAGACAGTGTTAATTTTTCCATATATTATAATGAGCTACTTCAGGGTTCTCTGGAAAAGCAAAGCAAAAGTCAGGGAGTGGAAAGCTCTTCATGTCTTGCATAATGTTTATAAAGATGTTACAAGTGCTGTTTCTTTTCAGAAGGACTGGGTGATCTCCTTTTCCAATACCATTTTTAAAAACAAGCTTGTTTGTCTAGAAGGATTAAGACAATTAAGCAAGATGAAAGTGGCAAGTCTTAAAATTTGCAAGCAAAATGGCTATTTCCAGAATTTTCATATTAATTGATCTGTGACATTGAGTTCTTCACACAGTATACATTAGGAACTGTATTATTTATTTTCTGTTTTTCTTTCTTCAGCTCCATTTTTCACTGCAACATTGCTTGCTCTCTTCAAACTGTTTCCTGTGCACAAGTGAGCAATTCCTAAATGATACATTAATTTGAATAAAGTAATGTTTGTACAGGGCCAGCCAAAGCTACAACTAGTTAGCATCCTCTCATCGGTTGTGACCAAAGTGCCAGACTAAGCAAATAGGGAAAACTAGTCTCAGAATTTCCAAAAATACTCAACAAAGAAATCCTTCCTAAATTTGAAATGAATGTTGGCTTTCTGACTTTGTCATGCATCTCCAACATGAAATTGGGCCAGTAGCTTAATTTTCCTTAAATCATAGCTTTTCTCTATCTCTAAAGACAGTTGGATACCATTAGAAAATGGTTATGAAAATACAGCTAACAGTACTGAAAGTGTATTTGATAATGCTGAAAAGATCACTCAACAGTAAACACAAACTTAACCTTCTCTTATATAGCATAGGAGACTCCAGGTGGTGTGCAGTTCAGTGTAAAGCAGCTTGAAACAATCCAAGTTGAACATAGTAGAGAAGCTTGGATTTCATCTGTCACCTCTGCCACCATGGTCCCTTCTGGGCTACTTACTTATTTATCTCTGTTTTTTTAAAAAAAGATCTTTTAATGTGCAAATTTGAATTAGCTAATTTAAGTAGATCACAGCCAGAACTCGGTTTGTTGGTAATTTAATAGAGCAGAATTCAACTTGGGACAGACCAGGCGAAGCAGAAGTAACACAACTGTTACTGTAAATATCTGCAAAACATAAAAATTAGCATTCTTGCTTAAATTAAATATGAGGTCTTGAAATCTTGTAATTGAAATTTGAGCTTCTGTAATCATACTGTTTATCTCAGATGCAGCTGACATATTCTAATATAGCCTGGGGAACTTGGAAATTAAGCAAACAGGAAGCCAGACCAGTGTTACAGTCAAGATTGAGTTATGTTCTGAACTGGAAACTGGAGGGGATTATAGATTGAAGCCCCAGAGTGTGTTGTAGAGGTCACAAATTAATTAGCAAGGGAGTATGTTGATGGAATTGAATATATGGGTTTCATATCAGAGGGTTTGTAGTGCTAATGTGTTCTTAGTCATTGCTGAATTTGGCAGGAAGAAGATAGGGCATAACCAGCAACTCTCTTGATCTGTGAAATCGAATGTAGGACATTAGCAGATGAATTGCCTTTATGAAACAAGATTTAAGCTTCAGACTTAGAGTTCCTGTGGAATATTAATGTGGTTAGCATGCAGGTCTACAAATTAATTGCTTAATTAAAAGTCTTGGAGAAAACATGCTTCAACTAGGAATTTAGTTGTAGGAAAAGAAAAATTCAAATATTGGGCTGTAGATTGACTTAATTACCTGAAATCCCTTCATTTTACTTCTGCTTTCAGTTGAGCTTCCGCTGTTATTTTCTGTGAATGTTAATGTACTAACATTTACAGAAACCTTGGGCAACTAATAGAAAGACAGATGTTTCTTGATATTGTATTCCAGGATATCTAGTGCCACCTATTTTTTATTTGAATAAACATATTAAACATCTTTTTGTGTGTGTAACCAGTTTTTCTAGTGATAACCCAAGCCCATAGGATGAATAAAATTAATAGTCCCTTTGCTCCTGTCCTGTGTAGGAAAAAAAAAATATTTCTTCCATTTTTACCTGTGCTAAATAAATATTTTTTTGTTGAACTTTATTTTATATATAAGCATTAAAATGTATCTGGTGTTCCATATGTCACTATGGTCCTAGTAAATGATGATGAGAATAAGTCTATACTTTAGAACAGTAACTTCTGAAGTTGTTTGCCTCAGATATTTTGATGTGCAGACAATTAGGCAGGATTGAAATGTTTTCTTACAGCATTTTAGTTGAGGACAAACACTGGAGCATAAGTCACAGAGTATTACAAGTTAGATTTACTGTCACTGTTTCCAAGCAAAATCCATTTAATGGATAAAACTTTGCTCCCCTTTTTTTCTTAGATGTGTTTCTGTTTCTCCAGCAAGACCAGATTTAACATTGGAGATTGTCCTGATAAAAGTTACCATCTAGTGTTTATATATTGAAGAACTTGCAGACTTTAATTAGAAGTAGTCTATGCAAAGGATGACAGATTTCTTCTTCTGAAGACTGGTGTTTGGTGTACCCTGTATTTGAAGTGATACAGGAAATCCTTGTTCTCTATTTTTCATCTGCATTTCTGTTTGCTGGTTTGAGTGTTGCAAGTATTACCTGTTCAGCTCTGTAGGAAACAGAACTCTTGTCTTTTTTTTTTTTTTCCCAGACGGGGGGTTGTTTTCATTACTTAGGCAAAACAGGAAAAATCATTGTAAAGCAAGATTGCAGGGTTGTGAGATTTATTTTTTTTTTTAATGCATTGCTGAATTGCTCACTGTAGTCAGTAGAAGTGGGTATTTCAAGAATTTCATTTAGGCACTGTATATTGTACCAGTTTTTTTGCTAGTGTAGGCACTCTGAATGTTTTTTATCTTTCCAGAGGTGTCTGTCTCAGTTCTCTCAAACTTCTATCAGAATTAAATTCTTGCAGTTAGACATTGTTGGTACCTCTCCTTTATCTCTTAGATAACTACATTACTGGTTGTTACCACAGATTTATTCAGCAGAATTTACGAAAGATGAAATTACATTATATAATATATCTTTTTCTCCTATTTAATTTAAAATCCATCTTTCAAGTGTGACAATGTGCTGCACAGCAAAGTGGTGCCACTTCACATGACTTCTTTTTTCCTAATTTTGAATTTATTATATATATATATATATATATATATAATATTTTTACCTCTCCCTCCTAAATGAAGAAAGTAGAAGTAGTTTCTGGTTTGGAAAAAACTTCTGTAATGATCCCCAGTCATATGGGAGATGAGCATTTCTACTGGGTTTGTTTTATGTGTCAGAAAGAGGATCAAGGACAATGTTTTTGTTGATTGAGATGGAAAGGATGGATTTACTTACCAAATTGTTTCTGTTAAATAATCAAATTTGCCATAGCAAAACTTATTCTAAAATTGATAAAAATAAAAAGACACTGTCTTTACAGAAATCAGGAAGCTTTTTCTCTGCTGAAGATGATTAGAAATCAATGTGCAGGGAAGGAAGGTTTTGGAAAGTGCAGCCTAATAGAACAGCTCCCTCTGGTGGTAGATATTATAGTTTAGTCTGCTCTGTCACACTGTGAACTGGAACCTTCATGGAGGGGGAATGCCACTGCTACTGAAGAGCTAGGAGAACTTATTAAAAAGATAATTGAATTGCACATATAGTTTCCTGCCCCTGTAACTCTTTGGGTATGATAGGGAGGTTTAGATTGCTTGACCCCCTTCACTCTGAGTTTGTCAGCTAGTCCATGCTTTCTTCTCTTCCCCTCTTGCTGCTGGTATCAGTTGCATTTTGCCATTTTTGCTGGGCTGTAGGAATTGGCTCTGTGGATGTTGGTGCTTTAAACAGGTAATCAGAACAGTATGCACAAAACAGCTCATAGCTTCTAGCAATAATTTGGCTTGTTCTGAAAATTTAATTAATCTCTTAGCTTATTCATATTGAGCTGCTTGGTCTGAATTTCATGTTCCAGTCATCATTGAGTTTCCAAAGTAATGTCTGTAATTACTTGTACTTGAAACAAAATTGGCCACCCTAACTGGAGGAGAAGGGTTGCTGTCAACAGCTTATCTTGTAGGGTATTAATGCCAAGAAACAGATTATTTAAAAAAAAATTTTTTTTTTAATAAGCTGTTCAAGGATGAGTTCGATGTATCAATCAGGCATGTGAACTCCCAAAGTGAAGGCTTCCAAAGAGGCTGTAGAATTGTTATTTCTAGCTCTGTTTAGGCATAGCAAGAATGCTTTAAAATGCTTCTTGAAGGCATATTTTAGTTCCTTGCTTTTCATGCCCGTTACACTTCAGAAAGTATAGCAAACTAGCAGAATGTGTGAGAATAACATTTTTGAGCCTCGTTTTCCTTTCTGTTTGCCAGCATTTTATGTTGATTTTTCCTGTTGTTCTTTCACAGCAGAGTGAAAACTGCTCTTATTCCCACCCACCCCCCCATCCAGGCTGAACACTCAAAACCATTTTCTTTATTTTCTATGTCATTAGTAGAAGAACCTGAGAAACCTTGTAGATCTTCTCCAAGGCTCCAGTTGAAAAGAAGAAAATTTGGGACATTTTCATGGTTAGGAGTCCTAATTCCATGACTGTGCCACTGTTAAACTCAAAGAAGCAAAACTTCAGACATGGGGGACTGGCTACAGAAGCCTGTTTTTGTGTGCAGGATCCCAACATTACCAGAATTTAATTAATGCTTTGTTCAAGGGCAGCACATCAATGCTCGGATTTGTAGGTTTATGCTTTGCTACTGAAGACTCCCCTTTAAAAGATTCCACACCTATTGTGCCAAATAACCATTGCAAGCCAGAGCTCTGGAAACACCAC
Organism: Poecile atricapillus; assembly: GCF_030490865.1. Classification (NCBI taxonomy): domain Eukaryota; kingdom Metazoa; phylum Chordata; class Aves; order Passeriformes; family Paridae; genus Poecile; species Poecile atricapillus. The sequence continues at coordinate 84,768,683 of NC_081251.1, forward strand.
TGGTGAAAGGATACTTTTCCATATCTGCATTAACCTCCTGTGATAGCACAGGAAGTCAGAATACATCAAATGACAAATCATGGATATTAAAAGCAACAGGATTGTTTTCTTCTTACACCTCTTCTTTATTGCACTTTGTCTTAATATGGAGATACAGACATAGACAAGAGTGGGTGTTTTAGGCAATTTCAGCAATGATCCTCCAGCACTGACAGGCAAAAGGATCACTTCATCTTCATAAGAGATGCTTTAAGTTTCTATGTCTTTGTTATATAAAAATAATGTGAATTGAGGAGAAGTGTATTTATCTGTGTTTTCCACTGGGGGGACAGAAATGTAAAATTCTGAGGAGAGCAGTTTTTTCATTTTTCCTTTCCTACATTTCTCTGGTTTCTTTGCATTAAAGAAAGCAACGGTATCAAAATAGTCAACATTTGTAAGGAAAAAAAACCCCATATAAAAATCTATGAATTCAATTCATTCATTCATAAAATTCAGATATTAACTCAGTAGATTACTTTTTTGCAGTTATTTTGTACCAATTTCAAAGGTACATTTTGTACATTTCAAATGTTGAGATGTATTCTGGCTTTTTCCTTTGGGACCAATTGGCTGATAATGAAAATGGATGTTGTCTTTGACTTATATTCAGCACTTCTAATGCCTTCTTCTAAAAGACAATTTTAATAAGAAATATAGAAACTTTTATTAATTCAGAACTTCATAATATTTTGTTGCTCACAGAGAGGCCTAAGCAGTGTTTATTTTATATAGGCATTCAGTGTCTGTGTCTGATATTTTTGTTCCTAAAGGACTGGAAAAGAAATATATATATTTAAACTTAACTGAAAATAAGCATGGTATGCTTAAGTATGGCTTGGTTTCTGAGCCATGGTATTCCATAGTCAAAATTTAATGTCACGCGGTGGTTTGTGACAACCCCAACTAGGGAGAGTTCTCAGTGTTTGAGCTTTGGGATTTAAAAACCTAAATCAGCTTTTCTTTTCTTTGTCCTTGAGCTCTTGCTTTTTTTTGTTTTGTTTTTTTTCTTGGGTTTTTGTTTGTTTGTTTGTTTGTTTGGTTTTGGTTTTGTTTTTTTGGTGGGGGATTGTGGGGTTTTTTGTTTGTCTGTTTGTGTTGTTGTTGTTGTTGCTGACAGGTTGAACACTACTCTCCAGCATTTCTATATGATTATAGAACGTTATGGGGGGATGGTAAGTGGGATACTACAGCTACTCCCTTAAACTTCTGGACTCCTTGCATAGTTAATAAGCTTAGTCTGAAAGGTGTCAGATGAGATTTCAGTGAGTGTTCTCACTTGTATGATTAAAACATTACTTCTGTTTTCTTCATATTATTGTAAATTATTGAAGTCACTGATTGTCATATAAATGCTAACCATTGCAAAGTTGTTGCCCCAGTGACTGAGGACTGTCAGACTGGAAGTTTCCTGTCCACTCTTTCCTGTAGCTACTTTGTATGAAAGGCAGATGTGTATTACAAGAAGCATCAGCTCGCAGTAAGGTTGAGAAGAGTGGGAAGATTACCCACTCATTGCTTTGGTGGTTGTGGTGGGTTTAGTGCTGGCTAAAATCACTAGCGCACTTACTCATTTCTTGCTGTGAGCTACAGATTAGGAGAAGGGCAAAACAGGGTTAAAACTTAAAAGGTATAAAGAAACTTTATTAACAGGACTACAAGGATAAGAAGCATCAGAATAAAACCTCCAGAACACCTTTCCTCCCCCTGGCCAACTTTTTCCTTTCCCAACTGACAACATTGAGACAAAACTTGGGATGTTAAAGCATTACCACCTTTCATCATAGTCTTTCATCAGTTCTTGTAGGGAGAGTTTTCTCTTGTCATGCCATGGAGACTTCTCCACAAGAAACAGTTCTTTTGTGGCTTTTTATTTCCATGAGTAGCAGCTGCCTGGGAAAAAGTTCTGTATCGTGAAATTCCCATTTTCACAGCCCTCTTAGAGGTGTGTCCATGGGCCATGAACTCATGGGGTATTATTTTAAGGATGAGTTGTTCAAAGGCAAAGGTTCTCTTCATCTGTCTCTGTGATCATCTCTGGGAACGGAGGTTTTCTTCTTCTCTGTCTAGGGACAAAGAGTCTTCATCACTCTCATCTCTCTCTGTTCAAGATTCTCATGGGATCACAGCTACTATGGGAACTGACAATGGTCAAAATAAAAGATTTTTAGGCTTCAGGCATTGGCTTGAGCCTGTGTGAAACTAAGTCATACAATGTTCCCACTCTAGCCTGAGAAAGCATAAGAAAGAATCCTTGTACATAGAATAGTACATAGACAAGAATACAGTCCTTGGTAAAGAACAACAATCTTTTCAGGTGTTGTTTAGAAAACAGTCAAGGGGTGGTGTTCCTACTTGTCCAATGATAGTGATGTGTTTTAGTTTCATAACCAATGAGAGTTTTACCTTCTTGGACCTTCTAGGAACTGTCTATAAAAGAAGATCTGGAAGAATAAAACTTGCTCTCTTTTTCAACCAAAGCTAAGAGAGTCTGTGTCGTGCTTCCGCCATTCCTAATATAGCGTGACAAGCTACTTCAACATCTGCTTGGCTTTATCAATGGATGTTTCTGCTCACAGAATATTTCAGCCCCATTAGGCATCTCCTCATTTTTCTTCAGTCTGAGGCTTGACTCTTTCTTTATTGACCTTGGTGTTCTCATGTTGTTTTTCTATGTGTTGTCACTCCTCTTCTCTCCCTGGAGAGAGGATTGAGGTCTGTGGGTCTCATCTGTGTAGTGAAAGGGTCAAGTCTTGCGGAGTGGCCACAGCAGTTACAGTGTTGGATTTCAGGCTGCGCTGGGTGCCTCCCTCTGCCCGGCAGCCGCTGGGAGGGGGGGCTTGGCGTGGGTGCTGGGGGAGGCAAGATGTCAGCAGCCATGGCCCAGCCCAGCCTGGGGCTGGGGCCCTTGGCCTCCTGTCCTCTGCCTGGGAGCCGCTGGGGTTCAGCCCAGCCTCCCTGAGCTGCACAGGCCTTGGGAGAGCAGGGCTGGCCCCCACCAGAGCTTCCGTTACCTTTTGAGGCCAGAAACAAAGAGAAGGACTTTCCAGGTTTGAGGTTTTTAAATGTACATCTCACAGAGGCGGATCTAATTTCTAAATGGTGCAAAATGTTGTCAGTTCTTAGAACGAGCCAGCTATTGGCCTGTCCCAGGCCCAGAGGAAGCTTCCAGCAGCTTCTCTCAAAGAAATCACTTCTGTGGGTGGTTTCTTACTGCTTCCCCAAATGTTGATCAGTGTGAAACCACCACAGTGGTAAAACCTAAATTGTAAGAAAATACTAAATCTTCCTTGCAGACACATATTTCAAAATGTTTGGCTGGCTCTGGGAAGTAAGGCCAGGAAATGAGAGTGCCTGCTCTCCCTTTTCTTCCAGAACAGCCTCTGAGCTGTTCAAAGGAAAAGAATCTGATAAGTGAGTGATTCTGGGAGGTGTTCTGAGAGTTTCAGTATTGGTAGTTGAGGTGCCCTAACTGAAGATAAGGGAAAGGGAACTGATGAGGCGCTTATTACTAAGTAAGGTTTAACCTACTGCAGAGGTCTTCTGTCCTTTGTGAAAATCCTGTCAATTTATGGCATAGTCAAACATTTGGGAATGCCTGAACCATAAATGTGAGTATTATTGACAGAAAATGATGCAAATGTACATGTTAATTGGAATCACATAAATTATACTGGAGGAATTAATTAAAAAATAACAGACGTGTCTTGAAATTGAAAGGTTCTTTCTAGGTATTGAAAAGGCATGGTAAGGAGACTTGAGACATCGCTCTAGTATAAGAAAAGCTAATTGAAATATTTCTTTTATTAAAATAATGGTTCCTATGTGTCCAGAATAAATATGTGTTGTAATTAAATTCTGTAAGTTAACAATCCCATTTTCAAGATCTCTCATATGTTATAAATGCACCTTGAGAAGTTCACTTCATTAGTTTGTTTCATAGGACTCACTGCTCTCGCAGTGGGCTTGGTTTATGGGTTCATGTGTCAGTTTCCTCCATTAGAACAAATGTGTCTCATCTTTAGGAGCATAAATTTTGATGTCTCTTCATTCTGAGTTTAGTTCAAACTTGTACATTTACTAATCTGTTTAGTTTCCTAAAGGGATGCTAATAATGAAAGAATTCTAGTGATAAACATACCAAAATTTAGGGGAATAATAGAGGTGATTTTTTATGGGTTTTATGCTGTTCTTGGTCAGTTTTATGCGTACATTTTTGAGCGTTTTCTAGAATTGTTTCATCTCTTGTAACTGTTTCCCTGGGTACTTTTAAAAATTTTTTCCATACTTAATTCTGTTATTGCCCATTGTATTACCCTCAGGTCATGTTAAATGTTTGTTCTTCTTAAGTGCCAGATGGATCTTGAAATGACTGCAGGATTTTACTTTTCCTGGCTGTTAAGCAGTGGCGTTCCTTTTCTTATTTCTTGGAGTTGGTAAAATTGTTGTGATTACCATCTTTAGCAGAGGAGCATGTAAGAGTCCTTGGCAAGCTGCCCACTGGTATATGCCCTTCCTAATGAATGCCCACTCCACATATGATTGAAAAATAAAATATTTATTGCAGTCATGATGGAGTGGTTGCTTTGTCTTCTTCAGTTACTTAAATTTCATATGTTACCCCTTGCATTGGTCTATTACCAATATCCTTTGATATAGATTCAAGAATCCATAGTGTCAATTGGTTGGGTATTAAATCATCTTCATGTCCTAGTTTTACTAGATGCAGGGACTGTATAAGCCAGCTCCTCACCAGTTTTAGGTTTTGCAATGTAACAGTACCTTAAAGTAGAGCTTTCTCATTGTATGTGCTCTGTAATAAATTAAAGTATGAATGCTAACTGTGGACTTTAGGCATTCTATAACAGGAAATTTAAAATAGGAGTTTACTCTTCATGGCTTCATCACTTTGGATCCTGCAATAGTCAATAGTATTCATTCTTTTTTATGTTGGTGAGTTTTCTGGAATAATGAAATTTTGTTTGAAATAATGCAAGCCTGCTACTTTACTTAACAGTGGGAAATGTGACACCAGGGTACAGAAGTTTTCAGTGACCTTATTTCTGGTCTGTACTGAAATAGCTACAGTAAGCAAATTGTCATTATCAGGCAGAGCAAGGAGTATTTGTTCTGTGGGGAAGCCACTCTCGGGATACTTTCTAGATGATAATGAAATTCCTATTTCATCAATTTGGGATTTCACAACTGCTTTGGAAATGGTGGGATAATATGCTGTAAAAATGGCAATTTTTTTCATGTCTGTCATGCAATGTGTTATAAGCCTGGTTAATACAGCTGCTATTGACTCTTTTGTACAAAACTGCATTTTCCTTCCTTACAAACATGTCTGCATATATAATGACCTGGATCTTAAGTTGAAGGTCATCTGTAACAATGTTATGCTTGTTGTCTTGATAGTCTTTGCTTATTAGCTATTCATGAATTTTCTTGCTAAATAATAGGCAAAATCTGGTAGTCAAATCTAGAGCTTCCTGTGTAGCTTTGGGGAACAATCATTTTACTGAGCCAAGGCAAATAAGGTTTACTATGGAATGTCATCTTTAAGCAAGGAGTGTCTTTTTGGAGAGAAAACCTGCTCAAAAGACATTATCATCAGACTTCCTGGGGAGAGTCCCACAACCTCCCACCCCTCAAAAACCCAATCTAAACAAAACAAACAAAAACCCTGCAATAAAACCCCCACCAAGCTGAATCCCAAAATATTGATACATTGCATAAACTTTACAAATAAGGCGGTGTTACATAACTTGATCCTTATTCCTGAGTGATAAATACATGTAATTGCAGCTGTGTTCTCCCAGTGTTTGCCACCCTTGCAGATGTGTCTTTTATATTTTGCCTTTGAAATACTTCTCTGCTTATTTGAAAAGACAAATGCTTATGTAAAACTCAATATATGCAACACGCAAAGCTCAGTGTAATTTGAAACTTACTATTAATGTGTTGGCAATTTCAAAAAGTATAGCAATCATAAAGGATAACTTAGCTTAAAGAACTCATTTCAGTTTTTCTCCGTGAAGAAGAAAAGCTGAAAAAAATAAAAAATTTGTTGTATTTATGAATAAAACCCCTAAGAGCTGAATAGGTTTCCTGTATCATATGTGCTCATAACTCTAAAGTTGTTTTACGGAAAATCACCTTTATAGTATTTCTACTGTTTAATTCTTTCAGTACTTTGTACTGTGAAAGCCATGAGATCTGCTGATAACTCATATAACAATATACTGCAATTGTAATTCTGTACTTTCCAGTCTAATATATTTTACTTATATATTTATAAATACAATTTAATTAATACATACCTTTGATTCCTTTTTAGGACTTTGTTTGTCACCTCTTAATGCAAATGCTTGTGCATATTCTATGGTGCATTCCCCTAATAGCCAGATATCTGTGTTTATTCTTCAAATGCGCTAATGCATCTTTCTGTCTACATATTATTTAAAAAGAAAAAAACTAAAACTTCTCTTTCAAAGTGGAGTTTTATTGCCAGACCATTCTTGAAGCCCTAGATTGCATTCAAGTACATACTGAAAGTGAAGGTAGAGTAGTTTTAGAAAGCAGTTTATTTTAGTTTATTTTAGTTGTGGAACTGTTTTCTGAGTAAACTACATTGGGAGGCTACTGGACTGGAGACATTTGATGTTATACCAACATATTAATTTATGCTCTGTAAAAGAACAAGTTGCTCTGGAAATAAAAAACATGAGAATTGTGCTTTTAATGCAGTGTAAGTAGCTAGCACTCTCCAAATAACCTTTTTGCTAGTTCACATTGCTATGTTACAGGAACTGTAGGATTGAAGAGTAAGGAAGTATAATATATCCTGTTTAAGTTAAAATAATTAAAGATGTTGCACTATATTAGGAATGGTGATAAGTATGACACTGACTCCCTTAGCTTCATTGTCCAAGAGAGCAAGGTTTATTATTCTTAACCTTCTTTTATACACATGTTCGAGAAGGTCCGAGAGGTAAAACTCTTATTGGTCATTAAAGCAACACATCACTATCATTGGTTAAGTGGAACCCCACTCCTTGACTAAACACCACCTGCAAATTGTTGTCCTTTACCAAGGGCTGTTTGGATTCTTTCTCATGCTTTCCCAGGCCAGAGTGAGAAGCCTGTGTGACTTAGTTTCACACAGGCTCTGCTCCCTGCTTGCATTTTGCATTTAGTATCCACATCTCATAATCTTTTTTCCTTATAGGGCAGAAAGGCAGTGTTTGTAATCTCCTGCTGGGTCCTTGCAGGAATGAGAACAAACACAGCATCAGAGGTTCCTTTAGTAACTTGTTGATTACCAGACGAAACCTCAATTAGACACCAACTTAGAATGGTTAGGGAGATTCTCTGGCACATTCTATTGAATATTTCATGCATTACTATCAAATCCTTTTGTTCATTCTTGCAAGGAGTCAGTTAAACCTGGTAAATTGGAGTGACTCTGAATGTGCAGGAAAATTTTTCCAATAATTAGATTCATCTCTGTAGATATCAATAGTTTTTCTTGTTTTTCTGAGCTGTCAGTAAAAGACAGTGATTTTTGTACTGGCATCCAGCTATTTTTGGTTTCAATGACAAATTGGTTGCTTTTGCCAATTTCAATAATTTTTGGCTGGGCAGATAAGCAATCTGCCCTAAAATTTGTAGCATATTTTGCAAAGGAGCACTGTTTGCTGTTAGCAAAGCTCCATTAAAAGTCTTTCTGCTATATTGGAAGAACAATTTTCAAATGGTTTCAAATGAACAGTTAATTCAGACAGCATGGGTGCTCCTTTTTGGTTTTTTTTTGGTGTGTGTATTTGCACTTAGACTTTTTACTTTTTTTGCTGTCTCTCAAGTTAATAAATTAATTAAACTTTACTGTTGTTAGTCAATTCAAATTTAGATTTGGTAATTCATTTTTCAAGCCTCTAATACAAATACACTTTGCTCAAATTTATCATTCCCTTTTTTTTCTTTTTTTTTTTTTTCTTTTTTTTTTTTTTTTAACCTCTGCTTAGAAACTGCAAGCAGAAATATCCGGGTTTGTTGGTGATTCTTGTTCAGAAAGAGCTGGCGTGGCCAGTGCTTACTCTGACTGGAGAAGAATCTCTTACATGACATGATTTTAAAACAAGATTATCAAAAATCATGGTGTAAAAACCAAATAAATCTTTAAACTGCAACTTTGTGAACAATATCACGTCAGTAGATTCACATTCTGTAAGCAATATATCAATACTTTTTCATTTGTCACCTCCAGGGAAAGAGGGGGTGAAGGCAAACCTCTGTTCCCCTTGGAACCGCCCCGCGGGAGCGGGGTGGGGGGGCCGCCGTGCCCATCCCCTGCTGCACTGTGTTAATGTAACAGCAGCGGCTGCCGCGCCGTGTGGCGGGAGGAGCGGGTTGGAGCCCGGAACGAGAAACCCGAGCTGCCGTTTCTGAACCCCCACCTGACCTCCATCCCGGCACCCCTGAACCTGGAGCAAGGAGGAAGGGGGGGGGGTGTCTTTGCCCGCAGCCGCAGGGAGAGCACACTGCTAATCGTTAAAACAAACATAGGAAGAGTTAAAGGCATAAAACACTCAGAAGGCAAACTTTTTCGCCCCAAACCTCACGGAGCGGGACCATGAGGAGAATTTGTTACAGCGTCTTTTGTTTGATTTCCTCTCAGCTTTGTGACCACGGTGTTCTGTTTAAAGCTGCACACCGGAGTTGGTCTGTGTTTTCAGAAGTCCAGACGGGCTGGAAGCACTGAGGCGTGGTAGATGCCGGACGGGCTGGCACATGGCACGGGAGCTCTGCTGCTGTTCCTGCTGCTGCCGCTGCTGCTGCTGCCTCTGCCGCCGCTCTCGCGTTACCATGCCCAGATGGCTACAGCTGTAATTCTTAGAAAGCCTTCTGATACAGTGAGTCTTATGGTGTTTATATCCAATTCAGAGAAAGGACGAGTCATTCCTCTGAGGAACTTTGGTTTCCTTTTGCAGGAATACCTTTATCCTGACAGCCCGCAAATGCAATATGCAAACTATGAAAAACGAGATTCACTTAATAAGTTATAAAAAAGTTTAATATAAACAAAAAGACAATTAGGAGACAAAGGAAATAAAGCAAAGGGTTAAAACGGCTGGGTGCCCTGGCGCATTGCCAGGAACACACCTGGTATCTTGGGAACATCGTTTTTGTCCCCTCCTGCTGTGAGGGTTTAATGCACATTCAAACTTTTCTAAGAAGCATTTTGCATGGTTATGCCCCGAACCCACCTCTTCAGAGCATGCTTCGTATGGTTCTTATTTTTGCTGATCATCATTTTATTTGAATTTGATTTCCTTTCTTTGCAAGTGGTCAGTGCTGATAGCAGTCTGGGCCCCTTCCTCCTGCCACCGGTAACAGCTGGGCTTCACATCCTTCCGCTGCCAACGGCCTGGTCCTGGCTACTGATAACAGCCTGGTCTCCATTGTCTTTCTGCTGATAACAGCTTGGGCCCCACTGTCTTTGCCTTCTGGGGTTTCCTTGCTTTGTACTACAAAATTCCTTTAAGCTTAGAACTTGTTAGCAAGAAAAAAAGTACATACATAGCCAAAAAGCATTTAACATAAAATATTCATCCTAATACTTGTGAAAGCCAATATCACAATACAGATTTATAACACAAACACAGTGGCTTATCCTGGGAGTCAAGCTCTAGCTTCGCCGAGATTGCCGTTCCAGGCCTGCTCACTGGCTGGCCCTCTGCCCAGGGTCACTCAGATGTGTAGCTCTCCAGGAGCTCACGGGGAAAAACTCCTTTCAAAGGAGGAGGAGGGGGACTCTAATATCCTTAAGCTTGTGGCTGCAGCAAACATCAAGGGGTCACCAGACGTTCTTCGGCTCATGGCTGCAACGAACGTCACGTTGGGGTCCACCACATGTCGCACTATATTAGGAACGGTGATGAATAAGCATGACACTGACTCCCTTAGCTGCATTGTCCAAGAGAGCAAAGTTTATTATTCTTAATCTTCTTTTATACACATGTTCGAGAGGGTCCAAGAGATAAAACTCTCATTGGTCATTAAAGCAACAAATCACCATCATTGGTTAAGTGGAACACCACTCCTTGACTAAACACCACCTGCAAATTGTTGTCCTTTGTCGAGATGAAGGACAAGGGATGGGACCACCTTGCTTCAAAATGATTTATTGCTCAAGTAGCCAGGTAAGATATCAGTCTTAAGGCATGAGGTTTAGAGAAGCAACAAGTCAGCCATAGCTCAAGGAAGTCACGAGTTTGTTCTTTGCACAGCAATATATAACATTTTAGCCCAATAGGCAGTTGACACAAAACTTGTTTTCACTTACACTTATATCACCTTTGCTTAATTTTGCTGCACTGTGTCTCTCTCTTGGCCAATAACCTGACAGGTCACGTACTCATGCACACCTGTGTTATAGTTTCTAGATCACTAACCTACTCTGTAAGTCGCACTATTACAGCTTAAACTTCTATTTTACTTAATACAATTTCTTACCTACTCTAGGCATATTGTTACTTATAACTATATAGACTTAAGTTTATAATTTCTCTACTCAATGTCTGTGTACCTTCATCATTACATTAACCTAAGCTCTTTCCAAGGCTGCAGATCAAACCCTTCAGCATCTGTAGAAGTTTCTGTTTTTTGGTTTCCAACAGTCCTTTACCAAGGACTGTTTGGATTCTTTCTTACGTTTTGCCAGCCCAGACTGAGAAGCCTGTGTGACTTAGTTTCACACAGGCTCTGTTCCCTGCTTGCTTTTTGCATTTAATATCCACATAAAGACTCTGATTTTCTCTGCTTAGCATGCAGCTTACTCTGATACCTCTTCCATAATATATTTGAGTGAACTTATTTATTTTTAATGTAACATCTGTTACAGGTCAGAGAATAGGAATTGTTTGTAACTTAGACTCTTAAAATAACCCAAAAGGAGATCTTTGGAGATGGTGTCATTTCTTATACCATAGCAGGAGTGCAAATGAGGAAACAGTCTGGCTTAGTGTTAAGTCATTTCATGTAATACTTTGACATGCCTGTCTTTTTCAGAAGAAATGCTTTGTGATATGCTGACAATGTTCATACTTACCTCTACCTAAAGTTTTAACTGATTCTGATCACAGGAGTTACCTGAAGCTGTGAAGGGTCATTTCCTTAGTCACAGAGCCCTTAGTTAAGCAAAAGTTGAGAACTCAAGATTTTCTTAGGTATTTTGCTGGATATTGACAGCTAAAGAAGGCTAGGTACTGGAATTTGGACTGTCTGGTTTATTTTGTCACAGAAACAAGTGTTTTATGTGGTGGAAGGGGTTGGATGTCCTTCATATTTGTTCTTGAAGCAATGGATGGAATGAAAATGCTGGGAAGATGGGCTCTTTTAGGTTGCTCACTGTTGCCTGGAAACAGTAACTGGAGCTTGAAAGTTTTAGGGCTGTGTAGAAGGTGTGATTTTGTGTGGCAAACTCAGTTCTATAGGTTAGTATCAAAAGCTGTAAAGGCAATGGCTTTCATTATTAATATTATCTTATTAATAAAAATGGGCAAAAGATTGTCATGCAAAAGAACTTCTTACCTGAAGTCTGGGAACAAATTTGGCGTCTTGCCTTCCTTTAGTTTAAGCAGTTAAAATTCATTGTATATATAGAATATAAAATATTTTTATCATGTCTGTCTATTCACTTGGTGGTTGTTTTGTTTACAAAGAAGTACTAAGCAACAAAACAAGAATAACACTCAGTGTTAATATCCAGTGCATGAGAGCTCCGAGATATTCTGTTCTTGCTCAACTATTTGAGATACTGGGTGTGTAACCCTTGAACTCAACAAAGCAAAAGGATTTTGGAGCTTGAAGACTGACAACTGCTTATCCCTAGCATCTTCTCTACCATGCAGTAATAGTTTTTGAATGCATTTCATGCATTTTATTGGTAGATCTTTTCATCAACTATTTCCCCATATTTGCAGGGAAGAGCAAATTTTCATGTCTTATTTTGATGCCAACTCCACCATATAGTTAACAACAGGATACTTTGCAGTTTAACAAAAGAAAACCACAAACCACCACAGCCACCCTAAGAAGCCCCAGAAACCAAACCCACCAAACCTGAAGATGATAGAGAAAGGGATACAATTTCGAGAGGAAAAAGAAAACATCTTTTCTGACAAATGGAGAAGATTTGTGTTAAAATTTGCAAAGATAAATTTCATTAACTAGGAAAGGGCAGTGCATGTTTCATGGACTTTTGGTCACCCTTTTCAGCACAGATTTTGCTAGTATAGTGAAAGTCTCAGGAAAAATAAAATAAACGAATTAAAGTGTTTCTCATGCCTTTCCAATTAAATGGGAACTTCTGCAAATGGTGATTAATGTCTTGCCAACTCTTGTTCTGGTTTTTCCTTGTTGAGATTATTTGGTGAGGTCACTGTTCTGTCAACAGAATTGCATTCTGACTTTAATCAGAATAAAGCTTACCTTCCAAAACTTGCCAGGGTCTTGCCTCTATCATGTGTGTATTTTTGTTTTATTTGTTAAGCAGTTAAGGCTTAACTGGATTTATTCAGGCTCATCTCTCCTGGAAATACTGCCAGCTTTTATGGCAGGGTGAGCAAGATGATCTGCGAATTATTTGTGTTAATGAGAGTCCTTGTTGACAGAAACCAAATGACCCCCTGTGATAGACTGGCATTTAAGAAAACAAAGAGAAACACCTAAAGAAGTTAAAACTGCTGGAGGCTGATTGAAGTTTTTCTCCTGGCCAATAACTGGCCATTTCTGAGAACTGACAGTAGTTTTGACCATTGAAAAGTGAGATCAACCTGTGAACACCACCTTAAGACCTAAGCCTGGGAATTTCTTTGTCTCTTTGTTTTCTGGCTGTGAAAGGTAACAGAGCTCCAGCTGGTCCCTTGTCCCCTGCCCAGGCCATGCGGCCCTGGCCGGAGCTGGGCTGGGTGTGCCGCGGCTCCCAGCTGGGAGATGAGGGCCTGCGGGGCTTCCCCCCCGGGCTCTGGCCGGGCCAGGCTGGTCCCTGGCTCGGCTGCAGTTTTTGCAGCTGCTGAGTTTCACCAGAAACTGCCAAATAAGGAGAGAGAAAGCCATTGACCTGCGGTGGGCTGAGACAGTAACTACACTTTCCAGAACAGCCATGAAAAATCTTCTATCTCAGACAGCTCCAGCTGCTGCTCTGGCAGAGATCACAGAACCATCTACAAAACCTGGGCAAGATTTTAACTCTTTCACTACCCAGATAAGACTTGCAGATTAGTCCTTTTTTTTTTTCAGAGAGAGAGAGGAAGAGAGAGAGTGATCAACAGGTAAAGAGACAACATAAACTATCAAAGACAGTGAAGAAAGAAATTAAACTTCAGATAGGGAGAGAAATAAGGAGATACTTTAATAAGCTGGAATATTCTTTTGCTAAAACTATAGAGATGGACAATAGTGTTCTGAAAAACTCCTTTAATTCATGAAAAAGTATTTTGCGGGGAAATAGAGTATTTCAAAGTATAGATTGGAGAAAATGGTGAAGTAGTTGTGATCTTATGTGATGCTGGAACAGAAACGGAGAAGTGAGAGTTGTTGAAAATTCGTGGCCTTTAAGAGGAAAAGAGAAAACTTCTGTTTCCAGAGATGCTCACAGAGACAGATGAAGAGAACTTTTGCCTTTGAATAACTCATCCTTAAAATGATACCACTTGACCCATGACCCATAACACACCTCAAAGTGATGTGAAATGGGAAGAGAGAACTGATGACAGAGTTTTCCGGGTGGCTGGCATCAGAGAAATAGAAAACCATAGGAAAATGGTTTTCTTGTGAAAAACTCCATGGATTAGCAGAAGAGAACTTCTTTTTCTCTACAAGGACTGCTGAAGAGACTATAGCAAAGTTGAGACTGTTTTAACCACTAAAGTTTTTGTCTCTATGTTTTCATGTGAACGAGAGAATGGTTGGGTAGTGGGGAAAAAGGAGTTCTGGAAGTTTTATTCTAGTTTCTTATTATTGTAGTTTTTTTAATAAACTTTCTTTGTTCCTTTTAAGTTTTAAGCCTGTTTTGCTCTTGCTCTAAACCATATCCCACAACACGAAATAAGTAAGTTTTCTAGTGATTTTTTAGCTAATGCTTTAAAACCACGACACCCTCCACCTGCCCCAATACATGGACAAAATACAAGGCAGCTTCAGTTACAGTTGTTGTGTTTTGGGTGCTTGGATCATCAGTCTTAAGGCTGTTCTCAAGTCTGTAATGAAGAAAGGATTAAAACAGGGGTGGGAGGTGTTCTTGGGTTCCACTCATCTGAGCAGGCTAAAACTTCTTTTAAAGTTAATCGATTTGCAGTCTGAGTTTTATAAATACATATAATATTGGCTTTTTGCAAAATATTGAAATGGATGTTATATATATAATGTTAAAGTAATTTTTCTATTATTTAATGTTAAAGTAATATTTCTATTATTTAATGTTAAAGTAATATTTCTATTATCTAAACTTATGCATAGTAGTGGAATAGCTGATAGTTACGCTTGAGCTGCCTGCTTGGTTGGGATAACATCCAGCAGACATATTATGAAGACGCCTGCTACCAATATGCCAGCTATCAATACCTACCGTCTGTAGAAAGTATGGACCAAAACCCAAGCTGGAGGTGATAATAAGAACGGACTAAAACCACAGCCAAGAAATGCACATGCTCTAAAAAGGTGGTCCTGAGGAGGAGCCATGTTAAACAGTTCTTAGAACGTGTAAACTAGTTTGGAGAAGAGTTTAAATATGTATAATTGTTTATGAATATGTAACAGGCTGATGCAATAGGAAAGATATAGAAAGGGTATCTCTGAAATAACAGGTGTGCTATTGGCAGAACGCCAAGCGCCCAACCACTAAACTTTGCTTTATTATCTTTGTCTAAGTCTTTTATTAAACCTTTAAATTTTACCGGGAAAGTGTACCTTGTTTTTCACATGAGTAAAAGTTAGTTCTGAACAGGAGGTCATGAGTGAGTTCACAGAGGCAAAAAGCATTTCACTGCCATGGTGGATTTTGCTGCTGCAGCAGCTCTGAACTGTTATGATTGCTGCAGCTGCCTGATTGTGGCTGGTGCAGAAGTATCTGAAGCCTTCTTGATTGCAAAAATACATAAAGAAAATCCAGAAGCCCATATTGGATTGAACTTAGTTGATAACTAGTGATGCCTGAGTAGAACATCTTCCTGAGTCCTGCACCTTGCCCCTCACACAAAACTTCCCACTGGTTTTTCAGAAGTCTGTTGTGGATGATTTCCCGTCTGCCACCTTCTCCATCCTCGTCCTCGTCCTCCTCGTCCTCGTCCTCCTCCTCCTCATCCTCATCCTCCTCCTCCTCCTCGTCCTCATCCTCGTCCTCCACCTCCTCCTCGTCCTCGTCCTCGTCCTCCTCCTCCTCCTCCTCCTCCTCCTCCTCGTCCTCCTCCTCGTCCTCCTCCTCCTCCTCATCCTCGTCCTCATCCTCATCCTCCACCTCCTCCTCGTCCTCATCCTCGTCCTCCTCCTCCTTCTCCTCCTCCTCCTCCTCCTCCTCCTCCTCGTCCTCCTCCTCCTCCTCCTCCTCCTCCTCGTCCTCCTCCTGGTCCTCCTGGTCCTCCTGGTCCTCCTGGTCCTCCTCCTCCTCCTCCTCCTCCTCCTCCTCCTCCTCCTCCTCGTCCTCCTCCTTCTCCTCCTCCTCGTCCTCCTCCTCCTCATCCTCATCCTCCTCCTCCTCCTCGTCCTCATCCTCGTCCTCATCCTCATCCTCCACCTCCTCCTCGTCCTCGTCCTCGTCCTTGTCCTCGTCCTCCTCCTCCTCCTCCTCCTCCTCCTCCTCGTCCTCCTCCTCTTCCTCGTCCTCCTCCTCCTCCTTCTCCTCATCCTCCTCCTCCTCGTCCTCGTCCTCATCCTCGTCCTCCACCTCCTCCTCGTCTTCGTCCTCCTCCTCCTCCTCC